>NC_053037.3:20476806-20788611 GCF_002575655.3 Aegilops tauschii subsp. strangulata
TGTTTATTTTTGATGAAACCTATTGTCTCCACTGTTATGACGAAGGAGTGTGAAACACGGCAGCCCAGTGAACTTGGCATCTGCACCACTCCCTCCTTCTTCAGGTAATACTACCATAGTGTTGACTATAAGGTCACAACTTTTTCTCACTTTCTCTCTATCTATTTCCTCTCAAATGTTTTTTACCTTTCTTTTTCTAGACACAATTGTTTTTTATGCCTCTTTTTTTAGAATTAGTTTTTTTATACCTAGGAGTGATAACCCACAAGTATAGGGGATCAATTGTAGCCTCTTTCGATAAATAAGAGTGTCGAACCCAACGAGGAGCTAAAGGTAGAACAAATATTCCCTCAAGTTCTATCGACCACCGATACAACTATATGCACGCTTGACGTTCGCTTTGCCTAGAACAAGTATAAAACTAGAAGTACTTTGTAGGTGTTGTTGGACAGGTTTGCAAGATAATAAAGAGAGCGTAAATAAAAACTAGGGGTTGTTTAGATAAAGACACAATAAAGTTAGTATAGCGAGTGTGGAAAAGTGGTGGTAGGAGTTGCGAAATTGTCCCTAAGCAATTGACTACTTTACTAGACCGATAGCAAGTTTTATGTGGGAGAGGCCACTGCTAGCATGTCATCCCTGACTTGGAATTCTATGCACTTATGATTGGAACTATTAGCAAGCATCCACAACTACTAACGTTCATTAAGGTAAAACCCAACCATAGCATTAAGATATATTGGTCCCCCTTCAATCCCGCATGCATCAATTTCTATGCTAGGTTGAAGCTTCTGTCACTCTTGCCCTCCAATACATAGTCCTATCAACATACAACTAACCCTATGGTGTGATCTACGCGCGCGCTCATATGATGGGCACCAAAGGACAACAACATAACCACAAGCAAATTAAACCAATCATAGCAATTCATCAATCACCGATAGGACAACGAAAATCTACTCAGACATCATAGGCTAACAACACATCATTGGATAATAATATGAAGCATAAAGCACCATGTTCAAGTAGAGGGTACAGCTGGTTGCGGGAGAGTGGACCGCTGTGGATAGAGGGGGGAAGGTGATGGAGATGTTGGTGAAGATGGCGGAGGTGTTGGTGAAGATCGCGGTGATGATGATGGTGGCCACGGCAGCGTTCCGGCGCCAGCGGAAGAGAGGGGGAGAGGGGCCCCCTTCTTCTTCTTCTTCCTTGACCTCCTCCATAGATGGGAGAAGGGTTTGCCCTCTGGTCCTTGGCCTCCATGGCATGGGAGGGGCGAGAGCCCCTCCGAGATTGGATCCGTCTCTCTGTCTCTCTTTGTTTCTGCGCTCTGGTATTCTGCCCTTTCGCCGTTTCTTATATATCCGGAGATCCGTAACTCCGATTGGATTGAAACCTTCGCCAAGATTTTTTTTCCGAAAATTAGCTTTCTTGCGGCCAAAGAAGAGCAGCAACCGCCTTACTGGGGGCCCACGAGGGTCAGGGGCGCACCCCCTGCCTCGTGGCCACCTCGGGCACCATCTCGCGTTGATTCTTCCTCCCATATTTTCCAAATATTCCAAAAATATTCTCGGTCCGTTTTTATTCCGTTTGGATTCCGTTTGATATGGGGTTTCTGCGAAACATAAAACATGCAACAAACAGGAACTGGCACTGGGCACTGGATCAATATGTTAGTCCCAAAAATAGTATAAAAAGTTGCCCAAAGTATATGAAAGTTGTAGAATATTGGTATGGAACAATCAAAAATTGTAGATACGACGGAGACGTATCAGCATCCCCAACACTACTAGAAAAAGGCCTACTAATGGCGCACCTAATCTGGCCATTAATGGCGCATTAGTGGTGCGCCATTAGTTGCACGCCATTAGTATATTTTACTAATGGCGCACCACTGGTGCGCCATTAGTATCTGGTATACTAATGGCACACCCCAGATGCGCCATTAGTATATACAACAGTGCGCCATTAGTATGCCTCCCAGGGGGCCATGTATACCCAGGTGCTTTGGCATACTAATGGCGCACTACAACAGGATGCGCCATTAGTAACTTCGGCATACTAATGGCGCACTGTTTAATGATGCGCCATTAGTATCCTTTGGCATACTAATGGCGCACTATGATGTGATGCGCCATTAGTATGAATATTAGGTTTTTTTATTTTTTTATTTTCTGTTTTTTGCACAGGTTACAAAATGTATAATTGGACAAAATATAGACAGCACACATCAACAACAGATTCATCGAATACAATAGAAGATTAGTCTCTAAATACAATTCATCATTTTAGTCTCTGAATACAATTCATCATATTAGTCTCTGAATTGAAAAGACCGAACAAAGATAGAACATTATATTACAAGTCTCGAGACCGCGAGTTTGTCTTCACATTACAAGTCGATATCGATCATCTAAACTACCATCACATAGAAGAGAGCTGCGGTCATCACGATGAGCATCATCACGATGAAACTCGTCTTCATCCCGTTCCTCCAACGCTCCCTCCCCTCTCCCGCTAGATAGCGGGCGTATCTAGATTCGGCCTCGGCCCTAGTGGCGTACCCTTTGTAACTGTTACCGCTGAATCGGTGAACCTGTCTCCGACACTCCTCCCAGTCGTCGTAGACTCCGGGAACCTTACCCTTGTACACGACATACCACGGCATCGCTATGCAGTAGCCAAACGAAACGTTAGTACCAATTCACAGACAATACATAAGCAATATATAAGTATGCAACAGAACGATCGGAAGAGAAAAGCAAGACATTAATAGCATCGATTACATCTAAGTTGAAGGACTCTCAAAACCAAAGAGACATACTACAAGTTCATTAAAGTTTAATTACAACATGAGCCAATCGATGTTTCAGAACTAGACACAGCATCACTGCTTTCGACTCGACTCAAGGGACCGGAGCATGGATGAAGCCGCCGTCTATCGTGGGAGTCATGAAACCACGGGCATTGTCAGCCTGCATTTGTAGGATTGTGTCGATGTCACTGTTGGACGGTTGATTTCTGAGGTAGAACTGCCCCGAGGTACGAAGGACATCTTGATGGATGATTTCCGCAAACTCCGACTGGATGCGAAAGAATTCTTGTCTGATGTCCGCATCCTGGATTGCCGACACGCTCGCGGCCCAATCTTTGAGTCTACTCGGTAGCAGTAGTTGATGATGGTCCCGTACGATCGCCCGCATGTGATGGATGGCGTAGTAGGCACCCTTCTGACCGCCAGGCGGCTGCTTGACGCAGCAGAACGTCGTATTGTGGGAGAACACGTGCTTGCCGTACTTACGAATAGGCCTGGTGAAGGTGCCTCCAGATTTGACGTAGCCGGGGAGAACATCATCAAGAACCTTCTTGACATTTGTGTAGTCTACGTTCGACTGACGGTCCGGGTCGAAATACGTGGCCATGGAATATTTGGGGCTTAGGAGGATGAGCGTGCAATGTGTGTCACTGCAGAAAACACGGAATGTTAAAAGAAAAACGATCGAAATCTAAGAATTCATATGTTACGGGGCGGTTGAGGGGAGGACTTACTCGGGAAAGTAAGGCACGAGGAAGTTATCCTTATCTTGGTTTGCCAGAATGACGCCTTCGAGGTAAGAACTCGCGACTTGCCGGTCCCCAGCGCTGCCCAAGATCTTGGCACGCATGTAGAAGGGGTCGACTATCACGATGTCCGGGGTCTTGTCGTGAATGATCCGCATCTCCATACTCAGCGAAAATAGCCGAACGAAGGTGTAGTGCAGCGGATGAAGGTTCAACATAGCGTGGATGTCATCAAACCGCAGGACGATCGTACCCCCGATGGAGTTATCCACAAAGCCCTTGCCCTCTGGCACCTTGGCCGCGAAAACCGGGTATGCCACATCCTTCTCTCGGAGACGCCGCTTCTCCAAAGAAAGAACACTGTCATGCAGACTCCGCATAGCACCGGTTGCAGCATCGAGCATATTTCTCGGTAGCATCGGCCTACCCGCCACATGCACCCTCCTCGAGATATCCGCAGTTGAAGGTGGCCCGTCCTGAGCACGGATCGTACTCGGTGCCGGCTGGCCCGCACCCTTGTTAGTCTTTCTTTTGTGTGCCTTCTTCTTGATCTCCTGTAATGGGACCAAGTTCTGCTCACAGACCGCCTTCTTGAGTGTGTTGGGGCTGATCATATTTGGCACCTCGCCTATCTGAGGCTCGGTGAAGTCGGCAGCTGGAGGCGTCTCCTGAGAGCTGAACTGCAGACGACGCCTGTTGCAACTTGGCTTCTCCGCGGTACCAGCTAGATCGCACACGTCTTTTGTTGGGTTGAGTTCTTGAGAAGGAGGCCCCATGAAGTCGCCACCGTCCCCATGATCGGCAAAGTACTGATCGATGTTGGCAAATGTATCGTCGTTGTCGTCGTTCTGATCCTGTGCCATATGCATGTTTGGATCCAGTGGCATAGGGATGTCCGGCACCGTTGCGGCGGTCTTGCCATGGGGCCGACTTGGCGCCGGCACGACTGGCGGTGTTGTCTTTGGGGTGGTGTCCCCCGCCCCCAAACGAATCTGGCTCTTCGGCCAAAGCAGGGGCCAGCTCAGGCAGGCGCTGAGGTTCATCACGTCATCATCGTCGGCCCCGATGGGTCGAATCGGAGGTAACACCTCGTCGCAGCCTGGCAGCACCCGAACCAGTTGAACCCTAAACAAGTTGGGTGGCATCTGGGTACCGTGGAACAAGGGGTTGCCCGGTTGAACGATTTTGCCCTTGGTGACATCGACCAACTCGTTGTTCACGAAGTGCAGGAGAGTGCACGGAACGTCGGCGGCGCCCTGCGAAAACATGTAGGGCGTTAGGGATGCCCAGTCAAAGGCAAGGAGATGAAGTCCTCGGCCGAGAGAGGCTTAATTAGTTACCGTGATGATGGCGTTGAGCTCGGCTAATGTCGAGGCACCGCCAACGGCGGGCGTGCAGTTGACGGAGGGGCCGCTTGCTGCAGAGGTGCCGGCCGGCGTACACCCGGGTGCATTAAGCTCCCGTGCAGGCGTCGGAGACACCAATGCCGGCTCCGCCGGAGACACCAATGGCCCCGCCATCGCGTTCTGCGAGTTGCTGGCCGTGAAGCTAGGAATCGGGGGCGGCCCCTGTTGGCCGCCCGCAATCCACGCACTAATCCCCTGGATCAAGGTAGGCACAATGGCGGTGATCGTCGCTCCGAGTTGTTGTTGCACTTGCTCTTGGACAATCTCCGGAATCCGCGCCACCTGTGCCCTGAGTTCTTGAACCTCGCGCGCCTGGCTTTCCGAGCTGGTCTTTTTCTCCTTTCGCCCAGCAGTGTCATAGTATGACGACCATTTTGTCGACAAGCCTTTGCCGGCCACACGACCAGCTGACGTCGGCTTACTGAGCTTATCCTTGTTCTTCATTACATTCAACGCCCTATTTAGAGTGGTGTCCCAAGGGTTGCTCTTAGTCGACCCCGCGCTACTGCTTTCAGTCACCTGCGGAAGGAATGTGAACCATTTAGAAATTTGGCTCCATTAATTAGAATGCAACCATATGGAGCTAATTACGAGGGGGTGTATTCCTTACTAGAACAAGCTCAAGCGCCCTGGTCTTCGGATCCGTGGTAAGCTCCTTTGTTTTCGGGTCCTTCTTGTACCGGGCCCTGACAAAGTTCCTGGTCTGCTTGTCACCGTATTTATCGAAGAGGTGCGGTAGGCCTTGCTCGGCACGGTCCGCCTCCTCCTTGTCCCATATAGGCTCCGCCACTCTGTAACCGCCGGGACCGAGTGTGTGTTCCCCTAAGTTCAGCTCCCGCATTTCTTTCCCCCACTTACTTGATTCGGAGTGTGCGGTGCTCGAGCAATTGATCTTGAAGTCGTTGTAGTCATCTTCGGTGATCGAAGGATTTTTCTCCTTGATCTTCTCATAACTCTCACCTTTCTCGATCATTCTCTTCACATTGCTTTTCCAAGTAGACAGGGCCTTGCTCATCTTCGTGAGGGCAGCATTGTTCACTTTATTCCCTTTGAGGCTTGTGTTTTCAAATTCAGCGGGGAACTTGTATCTATCGTGCAGCTTCGTGAAGAGGAGGTTACGCAAATTCCCTCGGTCAGGATGCCTCAGGTTCTCGGTGTTGATCGAGACGGTGCTCCGGAGAATGCACCCAAGCTGAAGTGAGTACCCCTTGACTATTCGTTCGGGCGCTGTTGGATTCCCATCGGAGTCCACTTCAGTAACTTCCTCCTTGAGGGTGCGGAGCACGGTCGGGCGCCGGTCCTTCCGTTGCCTCTTCGGTTGGCTGCCATCTGTGCGTGCGCCGCCATCATCAGTGGTGGCATCCTCGGCGGCACCATCAGTGGTGGCATCAGTGGGGTCATCCTCGGCGGTACCATCAGTGGTCTCAGGATCGGTGGGGAAGGCGGCGTCCTCATACAAGTGAGGTTGTTCCTCCATCTCCTGGGACAGCTTCCAGAATGGCTGGTCGATGCCCGAACCCCCGGCCTCATCGTTGTTGGCCATGTTTCTCTCTAAATAGGAACAAAGTTTGGTCAAAAAGTTGGTTATTGTCAAGGAACAAGATCATGGTCTCATCATTTAGGTTTTGTCGACACCGAGGCATCCTAAAAGCTAAGCTTTTATCATTGAGGGTTTTTCGACGCCGAGGCACCCTAAAAGCCTAAGCTTTCATCATTTCGGTTTTTATCGACACCGAGGCACCCTAAAAGCCATGCATTAGTCACAAGTACGCCGGGGCACTTGATCCTACTTAATTACCTACTAAGATATCCCGGCCCATGCATTAGTCACAAGTACCCCATATGTCCTATTTTTAGCAAAGTCATGCTAAAATTCACGGAAAATTTCAGCATGACCTTTGCTGAAAATAGGACATATGGAGTACCCGAATTTGCCGGAACGGAAGTTAATCGACATTCCGGCAAACTCAAGGGCCTCTCGGGTGGACAAGGCAAAAAAGGCCTCCATCACAACATGGAAAATACATTGGCATGTGAAGAGGTGAAACAATATATGCATCTCCAAGCAGTATCATATTTGTAATGACTGAAAATATTTACTTCAGGAAATATTTACTACTGTAGTTTCTGTTACAAACAAAAAAAAGACTGAAGTTTGTCCTAGCTATATTTCAGGATGATTTTTCAGTTGCTCATGCTTTTTACAAATTGTAGCTACTGTTTTTTATACCTAAACAAAATTGCCCTAGCTATATTTGCTACTGTTTTTATACCTAATTTTTTGCTACTGTTTTTTTAATTTGCTACTGCTTTTTTTTATTTGCTACTGTTTTTTTATACATACACCACCAAAGTCCAAAGAGTAACCACTTATTAGCTACCAGGAGTAAGTAACTAACTAAATACACTTCTATAACAAAATAAATCAGAAACTTAGTTTTCAGTGTAATGAAACTAATTTGGCGTTGTAGGTCTTGATATATTTTTCTTATGGACTTGGTCAAATTTGAATAAGGACAAAGCTAGAACTTCAATTAATTTGGAATGGAGAGAGTAATCCACAATAGATAAACTGAAGCATACTAAATGAAGACAAGCTCTTGGATGCTACACCTTAGTTTTAGAATAGACAAACAGACACGTTCTAACTTCTAATGGAAAACATGGTTAGATAGATGATTACAAATTGCACATGAAAGAACAGGGGTAAATATTGTTAACAGAAGACAGCCAAACAAATATATTGCTCTTTATGAGGTTATGAGGTTACAGAGTACAAACTTAACTTGAGAATGACAGTGTTCAAAATAGTCAATGAAAAATTCATCAGTACTGAACATAATTAACAGAAGTTATTTTGATGGTATATAAGAATATTTATGGAACAAACAACATGAAGATAGCTGCAATCTTAAATAAAAATCAAAGCACACTTGTCTGTAAAAAGCTAACAAACTATGTGATGCTTCCAGCTAATATGTTCAGAGAACAGGAGCATGAGAAAAAATAACAGAAACTATATGATTTAACTGGTTTCAAAACATGAAGTCCTAAAAGCTCTTGTTTTTGACTTTGCATCCACTGATAAAGAAGAATCAGAGTAGTGAGCAAGACTGTAAATGTTCTGAAAATTAAAAGAAAAGAGAGATTGCATGTTCATCTTAGCTGCAGTATGCATAACAGCCTGGGTGCAGAAGCAAAGATACATGATGTTCTCCTGGGAAGATGACTAAATGCACAAGAGATAACGCATATTAACTCTCCATTAACTAATTCCTTTTAGAAGCAAAGATGAACTTGGGTGACCAAATGTGGTTCAAGTACTACTTTAAGATATAACTATTCAACAAGGACCAAAAATAATGAAACTTGCCTAACATAAGCAACTAAATACTACTTGCCTAACGACGAGTAATTTGGAATGGAGGGAGTATATATTAAGTGATACTACATCTTTTCCTGCTGTGAACAGTACCACCAATGTTTGTTTGGTTTTTTTTTGCAGAGACAGATGCAGGGGAAATACATATAAAAAAGGCATAACAGGTTTGCCAACAAATCAATAATGACTAAGAAGGAAAGGCACACGCTTGATATACACAAAAATGATGAAATCAACTAATAAGGACTCGGACAACCCCCTAGCTAAATGACCTCCATTACAATTACTGAAGTATCAAGCAGAAAAACAGAGGAAAAGCATACCTAGACGAGCGTGGTGGTATAGGCGCTAGGCAGTAGGTTCTTTACCAGAGTAGTATGTGCATCATCAGAGGTTTGACACATAGGATTAAATGAACATAGTCACATAACCATCTCACAGCATCAGAGGTGGGAAATGGAGGCGGGGGTGATTTGGATGGGGTACCTGCGGGCGTAGAAGACGAGGGCGTCGTCGGGGACGAAGACGTCGACGCTGTGGATGTTGGTGGTGGTGCGACGAGGTCCGGGAGGCGACGAGGTCCGGGTGGTGGTGGTGCTCCGAGGAGACGAGGAGAGCGGCGCCGAGGAGACGAGGACGACGGGGCGGCGGCGTCGGGAGAGGAGAGGGCGGCGTCGCGGCGTCGGGGCGTCGCGGCGGAGATGAGGACGACGGGGCCGCGTCGAGGCGGCGGGGCAGCGGCGTCGGGACAGGAGAGGGGAAGGTTATCGAGGGCGAGGGCGAGGGCGAGGGAGAGAGAGGGGATAGGTTATCCAACAGGTACATCCATACTAATGGCGCACCTCACCCTGGTGCGCCATAAGTACATCCATACTAATGGCGCACCTCACCCTGGTGCGCCATTAGTATTTTTTTTGATTTCTGCTCGAGCCAACAGGTTATCTTCCACCTTACCTGATCCACACCAAGTTCCCTCTACTAGCTCGACTAGTCAGCAGCCAGTTCTCACACCAGGAGGTCCTGGGTTCGATTCCCAGGCTCCACAATTTTTTTTATGCATTTAAAATGCTGTTTGATATTTATTTGTGTTTAAATATGTTCAAACTTGCTTAAATCATAACAGTAATATTTTTTTATAAGACAGTGATAATTTTTTTAAAAATATCATCAAACAGTAATGCCGGTGGAGCGGGGAAGGGTGCGCGGGGTGCGGGGGGCCGGTGGACCGGGGGGTGCTCGGCGGCGAGGGGGACCGGATCTGGCGAGGTGGGATAGCTAGCGATCGAGATGGAGGGGGATCGAGATCGAGTGTCCATGAAATTTCAAAATATTCATGATAGTTCAAAAAGTGCCCATGAAATACAATCGAGAAATGAAGGCTACGATTTAAATACAATCGATCTTAGCTAGCTATCTGTTCACAATCTTCGTGCCCTTCTTTTTCGCAAATGGAGTTCTTCTGTGGAACGGACGTCCTTTAGGTAGGGTGGTACTGCTTCTTCTTGTGGTGTATGCTGCTACTTCATCATCGTCGTCATGTTCGATTCTCGGGTCGCCGTACTTGTCGAAGTCTTGCTCATTGGCTACTCCATCCATTCCGATGATCTTCCTTTTGCCTCTCCTCACGACAACACGACTGGGCTTTGACGGGTCGGTAATGAAGAAGCATTGGTCCACTTGGGAAGCCAGTACCCATGGCTCATTTTTCGCGGTGACGTTTGCGCCTGCGGTCTTGGATTTGGCTTCAGATATAACCATGGTGGTGAAATACCGGTCTTCTTTTAGGACGCTCTTGGCCCATCTGACACGGAACATCGGGACCTTCTCTCCAGCGTAGCTCAGCTCCCAGATCTCCTCGATCCTTCCGTAGTATCTGTCCTTGTCGTTACCGGTGTAGGATTCCATCGTTACCCCGGAGTTCTGATAACCATCGCTCTTCATGTCCTTGGCCTCGGTGTAGAATGTGTAGCCGTTGATATCGTACGCCTCATAGGTCATCAGGTTGTGCTCGGCGCCCTGTGACAAGGCGAATATGAGTTGTTCTTCCGCGGAAGAATCCTCATGTAAAGGGTACGACAAAAGCTTCTGCTTGAACCAACGCGTGACACATGAGTTGTGCTCTTTGAGTATATCTCCGTCCGTCCTCTGTTGACCTCGGTCATTGTACGTCTTCTTAATAAAGGTTTTGTGCTCTACCACCCAAGGATCGACCACGTCTATGTGTGGTAGCGCGACTAGGTTTGCTCTTTCAAAGTCGGCGAGTCGACCCTCGAAGTCGACATGCATTTCGCGGCGACCCTCACGGTGACCCCATCCAGCGAGCCTGCCGAGGTGCCTGTTGACGGGCAGACCAACGGGGTTCTCGATGCCTAGATAATTCGTGCAATAGGAGATGCACTCTTCGGTCAGAAAGCCCCTGGCTATGCTTCCCTCTGGACGTGACATGTTGCGAACGTATCCTTTGATGACACCATTCATCCTTTCGAACGACATCGTGCTGTGCAGGAACGTCGGCCCGAGTTGGATGATATCGTCCACGATATGGACCAGCAGATGCACCATAACATCGAAGAATGCGGGCGGGAAGTACATCTCAAGCTCGCATAGTATCACCACGATCTCTTCCTGTAGCCTTCTGAGTTGCCTCACGCCAACAGACTTCCGAGAGATGACGTCGAAAAAGTTGCATAGGCCAAATAGCGTTTCACGGACGTGCACGTCCATGATCCCACGGATTGCAACTGGAAGTATCTGCGTCATCAGCACGTGACAGTCGTGAGACTTCATCCCGCTGAACTTCAGCTTCGCTAGGTCTAGGTATCTGCTTATCTTCCCCGCGTAACCGTAAGGAAGTTTTATTCCTACGAGGCAGGTGAAAAACTGCTCGATCTCCTCCTGACTTAGAGTGAAGCACGCGGGAGGGTAGTCATTTCCGGTCTTCTTGGCCTTTTTGCCTTTGCGACGACTTTCCGTGTCTTGCTTCGCCTCATCATCATCATCATATATAGCGTGAAGCTCCTGCCTGATGCCCATTGATTTCAAGTCTGCCCTTGCTTTCGGCCCATCTTTGGTCCTCTCTGGCATGTTGAGCAGGGTACCAAGCAGACTGTCGCACACGTTCTTCGTGATATGCATGACATCAAGGCTGTGAGGCACACGATGGATCTTCCAGTACGGCAAGTCCCAGAAAACAGACCTCGTTTTCCATACCTTCAGCAGCGGCTCTGGCGCCTTTCGCTTCTTTCCCGGCTCTGGCGCCTTTTGCTTCTTTCCCGGCAGTGGGCAGTCTTTCCAATTTTTCAACAGCTCGTCTATTTCCTCGCCGCTCCTCGTACGCGGGCGTCCTCGGGGTTCGGTTTCACCATCGAATAGATCCTTGCGTTTTCTCCACGGGTCATCGTCGCGAAGCCACCTTCGATGTCCGATGAACACGGCTTTCGAAGACCTGGGATCTCTATCTAGCTGGCGATACGTTGTGTCATCCATGCACCTGACGCATCCAGAAAATCCGTGGACCACCTGCCCCGCGAGATATCCGTAACCGAGATAGTCGTGCACCGTCGTGAGTAGCGCGGCTCTCATAGGGAAATATTCTTTCTCTGCGGCGTCCCACGTATTGGCTGGCGTTTTCCACAGCGTGTCAAGCTCCTCTTTCAGCAGCCCCAGATACAGATTGATGTCGTTCCCTGGTTGTTTCGGTCCTTCAATTAGCATACTCATGTGAATGTACTTCCTCTTCTTGCACAACCAGGGGGGAAGGTTGTACATCCACACAAACACAGGCCAGGTGCTATGTGTGCTTCTCTGGCTGCCAAACGGATTGACTCCATCGGTGCTCGCGGCCAGCACGATGTTCCTTGGATCGTTCCCAAATTCTAGGTCTTCGAAGTTCAACGCTTGCCACTGGCTCGCATCCTTAGGGTGACTCAGCATCTTGTCTTTTTTATCTATCTCCGGATCATTTGCGTCATCTTCTCGCTTCTTCTCCTCCCTATCCGCGTGCCAACGCAGGAGCTTTGCTACCTTAGGGTCCGCGAAATACCGCTGCAGACGAGGAGTGATCGGAAAGTACCACACCACTTTTCGAGGAGCTTTCTTCCTCTTCTTGTATCGAGTGACGCCGCACACCGAACATATGGTAGACTCCGCGTGCTCGTCCCGATAAATGATGCAATTGTTCATGCACACATGGTATTTCACGTGCGGTAAATCCAGAGGACACACGATTTTCTTCGCCTCCTCCAAACTGGTCGGGCACTTGTTCCCCTTGGGAAGACGTTCGTGCCAGAATGACATGTTCTCGTCGAAGCATGCGTCGGTCATTTTGTGTTTTACCTTCATCTTCAGAGGCATGAGCGTTACTTTCAGGTTGGTATCCTAGGGCCTGCATCCTTCATACAATGGAGTAACCGCGTCTAACTCAAGTTGATCCATCTTGGCTTTCTCTCGGGCGGCAGCTCTTGCGTTATCCGTCTGCTTGAGAAGCAGCTCTTGAATATGAGGGTCCTGCACCCAGCCCATCGATGGTCCAGCGTCGTCTGCTCCGCCGGCATCATCATCTTCATGATCATGCCCGTCGTTTGCTCCGGCATCTTCCTCATCATCATGTCCTGCATCTTCTACATGATGACTGTGTACAGCATCACCGTCGTGATCATCTCCTGGGGATTCTTCGTCTTCTCGCCCGCCCGAGCCGCGGTGGTTGTCTTGCTACCCTTCCTCATTTCTTGCCCGGCCCCCATGGACGACTTCGTAGTCATCTTCATCACCTTGCCACCGATAGCCATCCATGAAACCACGCAAGAGCAGGTGGTCCCACACCTGCTAGGATTCCGGGTCCGCAATAAGGCTCTTCAGCTTGCATCTTCGACACGGACATCTTATCTCCGTCTCGTTCTTTTGAAGCATCTCGGCCTTCGCGGACCTCAAAAACCTATTCATGATGCCTTCGGTCATCATGCGGACCATGGTCGCCTGCGGGGTAGAGCAAAACGATATTTTAGAACCAAGAAAAAATTTGGCATGACTTTCCCTAAAAATAGGACCAAAAAGAATGCTTAATGCCAAAATTCTCGCCGAAACGGAAATGAATCAACATTCCGGCAAAATATTGGCAACTATCGCATTTCAAATACCGGTACACCTCCAAACACAAACACATATGCAACACCACAAACATATGCAACACCACGAACATACATAGATCTAGCTAGGCCATAAAAAGTGCATGTGCACATTGTTGTAGGGAGAACAACATAAATATAGCTTCCCCCTTACTTACCTATCAAAACAAGGTAATTTAACCATTTAAATTGAATGAATCTATGGTGGAAATGAGGTGAAAAAGAGGAGGCACCCGAGACAAGGAGGAGGTGGAGAGAATGAAGTGGGGAGAAAGTGAGTGTGGGTAGGAGAGGCTGTCCAAAATATCTTGTTGCTGCCCACTTACTAATGGCGCACCAACTCTAAATGCGCCATTAGTAATCCAGGTTACTAATGGCGCACCTTCTTGGACAGGCGCACTAGTTAAAAAAAACTTTTGATACTAATGGCGCACCCTGGGCTAGGTGTGCCATTACTAGTTACAACTAGTAATGGCGCACTGTGTCTGGGTGCGCCATTAGTATGTTTGGACAGGAGCACTAGTTTAAAAAAACTGATACTAATGGCGCACCCTGGGACAGGTGCGCCATTACTAGTTACAACTAGTAATGGCGCACTGTGTCTGGATGCGCCATTAGTATGTTTGGACAGGTGCACTAGTTAAAAAAAAATTGATACTAATGGCGCACCCTAGGCCAGGTGCGCCATTACTAGTTACAACTAGTAATGGCGCACTGTGTCTGGATGCGCCATTAGTATGTTTGGACAGGCGCACTAGTTAAAAAAAATTTGATACTAATGGCGCACCCTGCGCCTGGTGCGCCATTAGTAGTTTCAACTCTAATGACGTATCAGAAGGTGGTGCGCCATTAGGATATACTAATGGCGCACCGCTTGTCTGGTGTGCCATTAGTGTCAATCCCATCTATAGCCCTTTTTCTAGTAGTGCAAGGTTAATTCCTGCTCGTCCTCGAGTAGGTAAATGATAAAAAAGATAATTTTTGATGTGAAATGCTACCTAGCATAATCCTGAACATATAATCTAATCATGGCATGAATATTAAGACACGTGTGATTCAAAGCAATAGTCTATCATTTGACATTAAGACAATAATACTTCAAGCATACTAATAAAGCAATCATGTCTTTTCAAAATAACATGGCCAAATAAAGTTATCCCTACAAAATCATATAGTCTGGCTATGCTCCATCTTCATCACACAAAATATTCACATCATGCACAACCCCGATGACAAGCCGAGCAATTGGTTCATACTTTTTAACGCGCTTAACCCTTTTCAACCCTCACGCAATACATGAGCGCAAGCCATGGACATAGCACTATGGGTGGAATAGAACATGATGATGGAGGTTGTGTGGAGAATACAAAAAAAGAGAAAGTCTCACATCGACGCGGCTAATCAACGGGCTATGGAGATGCCCATCAATTGATGTCAATATGAGGAGTAGGGATTGCCATGCAACAGATGCACTAAGAGCTATAAGTGTACGAAAGCTCAAACTGGAAACTAAGTGGGTGTGCATCCAACTTGCTTGCTCATGAAGACCTCGGCATTTGAGGAAGCCCATCATCGGAATATACAAGCCAAGTTCCATAATGAAAATTCCCACTAGTATATGAAAGTGATAACTCAAGAAACTCTCTATATGAAGAACATGGTGCTACTCTGAAGCACAAGTGTGGTAAAAGGATAGTAACATTGCCCCTTTTTATTTATTTTTCTTTATTTTTCTTTTTTTTTGCGGGCTTCTTTGGCCCTCCTTTTTTTATTTAGGCTTCTTTGGCATCTCCCTTTTTTTGGGCAATGCTATAATAATGATGATCATCACACTTTTATTTACTTACAACTCAATATTACAACTCGATACTAGAACAAAGATATGACTCTATATGAATCCCTCCGGCGGTGTACCGGGATGTGCAATGATCTAGCGTAGCAATGACATAAAAAACGGACAAGCCATGAAAATATCATGCTAGCTATCTTATGATCATGCAAAGCAATATGACAATGAATGCTCAAGTCATGTATATGATGATGATGGAAGTTGCATGGCAATATATCTCGGAATGGCTATGGAAATGCCATGATAGGTAGGTATGGTGGCTGTTTTGAGGAAGATATAAGGAGGTTTATGTGTGATAGAGTGTATCGTATCACGGGGTTTGGATGCACCGGCGAAGTTTGCACCAACTCTCGAGGTGAGAAAGGGCAATGCACGGTACCGAAGAGGCTAGCAATGATGGAAGGGTGAGAGTGCGTATAATCCATGGACTCAACATTAGTCATAAAGAACTCATATACTTATTGCAAAAGTTTATTAGCCCTCGAAACAAAGTACTACTACGCATGCCCCTAGGGGGGTAGATTGGTAGGAAAAGACCAGCGCTCGTCCCCGACCTCCACTCATAAGGAAGACAATCAATAAATAAATCATGCTCCGACTTCGTTACATAACGGTTCACCATACGTGCATGCTACGGGAATCACAAACCTCAACACAAGTATTTTTACTAATCCCCAACTACCCACTAGAATGACTCTAATATCACCATCTTTATATCGCAAAACTATTGCAAGGAATCAAACATACCATATTCAGTGATCTACAAGTTTTATGTAGGATTTTATGACTAACCATGTGAATGACCAGTTCCTGTCATCTCTCTAAATAGATATAAGTGAAGCAAGAGAGTTTAATTCTTTATACAAAATATATTCCCACACTCTAACAAATATAAGTGAAGCAAAAGAGCATTCTACAAATGGCGGTTTTCTATGTGAAGAGAAACAGGGAATCCAAACTTCAAATGATATAAGTGAAGCTAATGAAGCATTCTATAAAGCCATACTCAAAGGATATAAGTGAAGTGCAATGAGCATTCTATAAATAAACCAAGGGCTACCTCATACCAGCATGTTGCATAAAATAAAAAGTGAAAACTAAATGCAAAAGACGCTCCAAGATTTGCACATATCGTATGAACGAAACAAATCCGAAAACATACCGATACTTGTTGAAGAAAGAGGGGATGCCTTCCAGGGCATCCCCAAGCTTAGACGCTTGAGTCTCCTTGAATATTTACTTGGGGTTCCTTGAGCATCCCCAAGCTTGAGCTCTTGCCTCTCCTCCTTTTCCTCATATCGAGACTTTCTCTATCATCGAACACTTCATACACACAAAACTTCAACAGAAAACTCGGTAAGATCCGTTAGTATAATAAAGCAAATCACTACTCTAAGTACTGTTGCAAACCAATTCATATTTTGTTTTTGCATTGTATCTACTGTAATATAACGTTTACATGGCTTAATCCACTGATAGGAGTCGATAGTTTCATCAAAACAAGCAAACTATGCATCAAAAACAGAAACTGTCTAAAATAGAACAGTCTGTAGCAATCTGAACATTAACCATACTTCTGTTACTTGAAAATTTCTGACAAAATTTGGAAAAATAAAAAATTTGTATAGAAAGACAGTGCAAAAAGAATCATAACCATTTTACGTTCCAGTAAAAAACGAAAAATTGCGCACTACAGCCAAAGTTTCTGTCCTGCACCGTACAAACCAACAAGCATTTTAAACATCTTAAAGGCAAACCTTGGCACATTATTTTTATAATACAATGGAATTGTACAAGGGGATAATTATTTTTGTTGAAAATTTTCTGTAATCAAGATTCACAAAGTTTCCATGAGCATGAACAAAGTTCAAGGCTAGCTCCCACTTTAACAATGCTCGTCTTTCTCACTTTCGCTTTTCTTTTTGAAAAAGTTTTAGGTTCCCCTCTTTATTTTTTTTGTTTTTAAACTATATAAAAGCACTCAACAGAAATAAATGACTCTCTAAAACTTCCTGGTTGTCTCCCTGGCAGCGCTTTCTTTAAAGCCATTAAGCTAGGCATATAGTGCTCAAGTATTGAATCCACCCGGATCCCAAGGTATATCAAAGCCAATTTTAATTAGCAATGATTTGGCATTTAGTAGTGAGAACAAGGCAACATATATCAAGCAATGACGAAGTCTAACTCTCTTCCTATGCATCGGCATGTCATAAAAGAACAATTCATGCACACATAGTAAAGGCCAATGCATAGTATAAACAGTTTCTTGCAATTTTATCGTGTTGGGAACATAGAGAGGTGGAGATGTAGTTCCTCTCTCATAATAATTGCAAGTAGGAGCAGCAAGCACATGCATATTATATCTATCAAAATCATCATGTGCAACGGTAAAAGGCAACCCATCAATATAATCCTTGATAAGTGCAAACTTCTCCGATATAGTGTAGTCGGGAGAATTCAAAAAGATAATAGGACTATCATGTGTTTGTGCAATAGCAACAATTTCATGTTTAACATAAGGAACTATAGCAAGTTCATCTCCATAAGCATAATTTATATTGGCATCTTGGCCACAAGCATAGCAAGCATTGTCAAAAAGGGATATTTCAAGAGAATCAACGGGACCATAACAGTCATCATAGCAATCATCCTTCGGTAAGCACGAAGGGAAATTAAACAATGTATGAGTTGAAGAGTTACTCTCATTAGAAGGTGGGCATGGGTGATCAATCCGCTCTTCCTCCTTTTGTTCTTCACTCTCTCCTCATCTTTTTCATCCAATGAGCTCACAGTTTCATCAATTTCTTCTTCCATAGACTCATGCAAAATATTAGTCTCTTCTTGGACAGCGGAGGAGTCCTCAATATATGGTTTAACATAGGCATTAGAAGCATAATTATCATAACAATATTCAAGTATGGCAAAATTTTCAGACTTTTAAAGAGTAGCATCATACTTTTCAATCAAAGAAGCAATTTCATAAGCACCCTTAAAAGCAACAAATTCTTCAATTTGTTGAACATCATAGTAATTATAAACACCCTTAGCATAAGAAGATACGATTCCATTATCACTAAACAAACATTGGTAGGGAAGGTATTTCTTAGGGTCTTCAGAACAACAAGTAAAATCATAAATTTTGCATAAATTCCAAGCATAGCATTGCAAACGATGAATTTGATCCAGTAAAAGTTTCCCTTTTTCAGATATGCGGTGTCGCACATAACAAGCATGCTTATCTAAATATTTGCCCTCAATTAAGCTAGTTGGGGTTTCAGCACGAGCACATAGGGATCGAAGATGATCCAAGTAAAAAGCTTCAGGAGTGTGATAGATTTTGAGTGGTTCTTCAACCATTGGGGTAGTAGGTACAACTAAATTTTTTGGTATTTTGCGTTTCCTACCCATAACTAAAGATAGAAAACAAGAGCACAAAATAAAAACTACTTAGTGATAAAGCAAACAAGCACACACGAGAATATTCACCCCACGCTATGACTCCACGGCAACGGCACCAGAAAAAGGTCTTGATAACCCACAAGTATAGGGGATCAATTGTAGCCTCTTTCGATAAGTAAGAGTGTCGAACCCAACGAGGAGCTAAAGGTAGAACAAATATTCCCTCAAGTTCTATCGACCACCGATACAACTCTACGCACGCTTGACATTCGCTTTGCCTAGAACAAGTATAAAAATAGAAGTACTTTGTAGGTGTTGTTGGATAGGTTTGCAAGATAATAAAGAGAGCGTAAATAAAAACTAGGGGCTGTTTAGATAAAGACACAATAAAGTTAGTATAGCGAGTGTGGAAAAGTGGTTGTAGGAGTTGCGAAATTGTCCCTAAGCAATTGACTACTTTACTAGACCGGTAGCAAGTTTTATGTGGGAGAGGCCACTGCTAGCATGTCATCCCACTTGGAATTCTATGCACTTATGATTGGAACTATTAGCAAGCATCCGCAACTACTAACGTTTATTAAGGTAAAACCCAACCATAGCATTAAGATATATTGGTCCCCCTTCAATCCCGTATGCATCAATTTCTATGCTAGGTTGAAGCTTCTGTCACTCTTGCCCTCCAATACATAGTCCTATCAACATACAACTAACCCTATGGTGTGATCCACGCGCGCACTCATATGATGAGAACCAAAGGACAGCAACATAATCACAAGCAAATTAAACCAATCATAGCAATTCATCAATCACCGATAGGACAACGAAAATCTACTCAGACATCATAGGATAGCAACACATCATTGGATAATAATATGAAGCATAAAGCACCATCTTCAAGTAGAGGGTACAGCGGGTTGCGGGAGAGTGGACCGCTGTAGATAGAGGGGGGAAGGTGATGGAGATTTTGGTGAAGATGGCGGAGGTGTTGGTGAAGATCGCGGTGATGATGATGGTGGCCACGGCAGCATTCCGGCGCCACTGGGAGAGAGGGGGAGAGGGGCCCCCTTCTTCTTCTTCCTTGACCTCCTCCCTAGATGGGAGAAGGGTTTCCCCTCTGGTCCTTGGCTTCCATGGCATGGGAGGGGCGAGAGCCCCTCCGAGATTGGATCTGTCTCTCTGTCTCTCTCTGTTTCTGCGCTCTAGTATTCTGCCCTTTCGCCGTTTCTTATATATCCGGAGATCCGTAACTCCGATTGGATTGAAACCTTCGCCAAGATTTTTTCCAAAAATTAGCTTTCTTGCGGCCAAAGAAGAGCAGCAACCGCCTTACAGGGGGCCCACGAGGGTCAGGGGCGTGCCCAAGGGGGCAGGCGCGCCCCCTGCCTCGTGGCCACCTCGGGCACCGTCTCGCGTTGATTCTTCCTCCCATATTTTCCAAATAGTCCAAAAATATTCTCCGTCTGTTTTTATTCCGTTTGGATTCCATTTGGTATGGGGTTTCTGTGAAACATAAAACATGCAACAAATAGGAACTGGCACTAGGCACTGGATCAATATGTTAGTCCCAAAAAATTTATAAAAAGTTGCCAAAAGTATGTGAAAGTTGTAGAATATTGGCATGGAACAATCAAAAATTATAGATACGCATCAAGGCGTGTAGAGATGGGCTCCTGCAGATCTCACTCCTTGACTTTGTCAATGCCTCTCTCTCCTCCACATAAGCGGGCTTGTCGAGAAGACAAGAGATGATCTCTTAGCACAATATGTTTCACCATGTTTTTAGGAATAACTAATTATTGAAGATAAGGCTAAGAGATGATCCAGTGTACACATGTTTTTTTTCATCTCTAAATTACATGCAAGACTTATGATAAGACTATCTTATCAACCATTGTACATGCCCTTTATAGCCCAGAATTTTACTGGTACTACTTGCTATGAATGCGGGCAGCTGGCCTCTAAGGGGGGAGGTGGTGGGGTGGGGGAGGGGTTCTGGTGGGCCAGGGCGTTAGAAGCGGGCTTGGAAGCGGTGCGGACTCCCACATGGCCCACCTCACATTATCACCACATATTTCTTGGAGTCCGTGCACAGCGGGCGGGCCATCTCTTCTCCCTCCCCCGTCTCTCTCCTCTCAACCGACGCCCGCCGAGCGATTAGATTTCGGCTATCGACGGTTTATTCAATTACAGTCCCACATGTCAGTGAAAATGCAAGACAACGTGTGTCCCCTCTGGTGAGCGGCGTGCGAGCCGGACTGTCGGGGGCGCGATGTGAACGCGACACGTACGAGTTGTAAGTGTGCCGCCTTTTCCTTTTGATCTTGCAAAGCGTAACATTTTCGTGCGATCGATTGATAGAAATCCAGAACAAAATGACGAGGGCGGTGCTTTCCCGCGCGTTAGGCGAGCTAGTTTGGGTGATATGACGTGCTACAGTGCCGTCCACTTGCTCCATTTTTATGTAAGCAAGAGTCTACACTCTTACGTGGGAGGAGTGCGAAACAGGGCGGATCTGATTTTGATCGAGGGATAACTGTTCCCTGCGAAATAATGGAACACTGTTAGCGATTATAGCATGATAGTTAGGGCATCTTCAGCGCTCGCCCTCAAATTTACAACGGCATCTGTCCGAGGACACTGATGGATGCCATCCAATGCCGCCCGCATACCTTTCGACAACTATATGAACTAACCGGACGAAATTCGTGCAAACAAAGCAAATTTTGAATTGACCGGATGAAATTCATTACATTTCGAGAACTTTTCCTATAAACTGGACGAAATTCCTTACATATTTCACACAAAGCATACTAAAACCTACTGTAAACCTAATCTAAACGATCGCCGGGCCCCGACCACCATGTCCGGCCATGAACCCGAGAAAGCCGGCCATTGCCTTTGCCTCCTCCTTATCCGCCTCGATAACCTCCTCCTCCGGAGCACAAGGTTATGAAGATTTCCGCCTCCACGTCGCCGTCAAGCGGCTAATCGGCCGCCGATTTTTATCTCACCAAGCTTGGCGTCGACTGAGTGGAGGAGCGGTGGCCTTCCTGGGACCAGAGCGGTGGCGACCTAGCGTGTACTACTCTTCCTCGCTGCCGGCTGCGCCCGCGCACGCACGCCGGCTTCGTGGTCGTGGCGGCGGAGGGCGGCCGGGGGGGAGCCGGCGATCTCCTTCGTATGCTCCTGCGAGAGTACGTCCAAGAGAGCTTTGGAGTGCGCCTGGAGCGGAGCCACCGATGTCCTTCGTCTGCTCCTGTGACAGTACATCCAAGAGAGCTTTGGAGTGCCCGGAGGCCATGGTTGGAGTGGTGCCAACAGAAGGAAGGGACCGGAGGAGAATGAGTGTGGGTCTCTGGCTACGGCTGGGAGCTGGGGCTCAAGTTAATATAGCGGGCGAATGGCAATGAGCCGCGGCAGACGGATGGACGGCTGGCACCAGAGTAGGTTCATCGGCAGTCGTGGTGTCATTAACGCGGAGCAGTCGCTTGCACCGGGATGCCGCGCGGGTGGCGCTCTCTCGGCCACCGCGCTGCTGCAATGCCAGCGCCAGCGAGAGGTCGTGTCGGGCGTGAATGCGGATGCTACTTCAGTGACTTAACCGCAGGTGCGTTGTCTCACTGACATGTGGGCCCAACGGGCATCAGGCCCACATGCCAGTGACACACCAACTGCACCTGCAGTTAAGGCCGGTGAATGCAGCATTGACGTTCTGGAGAGACGGTGATCGTTTCAGGCGGGAAGCGCGCGCTAGCGATGGAAGGAGTTTCGGTAGGCCAGGGCGGTCAGACGCTGGCGTGGTGGTAAAATGTGAACTCATGGATGACGAGCCTTTGAAGCGTATGCGGCACGTATTGACAACCAGGCGTCCATGCAACCGCTCTTGTCGCCAGCTAGCATTCGACGACCACCATTAGACACCACACAACCATACATAACTTACGAATAATGGACGAATCGATCAGACACACACTCGTGTGTAGTGGCACTATGATCGGTTGCTCACGATAGTACATACTCCGCACCTGAAAGTGCGTTATATCGACTAGGGGGGTGAGTAGGCGATTTTTATAAATTCTTCACTGAGGAATTTGTGGGTGAGGAAATTCCTTAGCGAAGAACTACTTGCAGCGGAATAAGTACTCAAAAGAATGCATAGCAGAACACAAGCATAGTCATCATGATGAAATGAAAACAAGCACAGAGTACAGAAAACGTAAACACAGGATAACACAGGATGAAGACAAACAAACTAAGGAAATTGAACTGAGGAAATTGAGAAAGTCTTCAGTCAAAGTCTTCAAACACAGATATGAACAAGTGCACAACACAGATATGAGGAAATGAAAGAGTTGAGGAAATAGAACCAGTAAGCTTGGTGAAGACAATCATTTGGTAGACCAGTTCCAACTGATGTCTCAGTTGTACGTCTGGTTGGAGCGGCTAGGTATTTAAACCTGAGGACACCCAGTCCTGAACACACAGTCCAGGACACCTAGTCCTCACCGTATTCTCCTTGAGCAAAGGTCACACAGACCTCGCCCAATTACTCATGGTAAGTCTTCAGGTGACTTCCGAACCTTCACAAACTCGGTCACTCGGCGATCCACAATTTCCTCTTGGATGCTCTAGACCATGACGCCTAACCGTCTGGAAGAAGCACAGTCTTCAAAGGTAACAAGCGTCGGATCCACGCAGGATCAATCTCTTCAGTGATGCTCAATCACTTTGGGTTTGTAGGTGTTTGGGTTTGGGGTTTTTCCTCACTTGATGATTTTCGCTCAAAGTCCTCGGAGGATGGGATGCTCTCAAATGACAAGTGTCAGTTTCTCTCGGAGCAGCCAACCAGCTAGTGGTTGTAGGGGGCGGCTATTTATAGCCTAGGGAGCAGCCCGCATGATAAGACATAAATGCCCTTCAATGATATGACCATTAGGTGGGTAGATATTTTGGGACAGCTGGCGCATAGCACAGCAATGGTCGGAAATTTGAGGTTCAAATTCCTCAGGGCTATCATGTTCCTCACTGTGTAGGCAATCCGCACTGGCGAATTCCTAACTCCTCAGTCAGAACAAATTCCTCAGAGACCAGAAGAACTTCGTCTCTGTCACTGAAGAATATGACTGAACTGTATGAGATTTCCAATGGCTTCACTCGAAGGGATTGGTAGGTGTAGGATTTTGAGTTGAGCATCACATGGAAATTTTTCCTTAGTATTTCCTCGACCCCCTTTAACAGTACGGTGTTTCCTATGACTCAAGAAAGAGAAAATGAAACTACGAAAACAAAAGTCTTCACGCTTCATATTCCTCAAATGAATACCAAGTCTTCAAGGTCACACCAATTTCTTCACTTTCAAAGTCTTCAGAAAGTCTTCAGAAATACAAAGTCTTCAGTCGAAGAACTTGATTTTTAGGGGTCGACTTTCTCTGTAATTATCAAACTCCTCATAGACTTATAGATCTGTGTACACTCACAAACGCATTAGTCCCTTAACCTATAAGTCTTCAATACACCAAAATCACTAAGGGGCACTAGATGCACTTACAATCTCCCCCTTTTTGGTGTTTGATGACAATATAGGTTAAGTTTTCAACGGGGATAAACATATGAAGTGTAAATACCGATATTGAGGAATTTGATTGCAAGATATAGAAGAACTCCCCCTGAAGATGTGCATAGTGAGGAATTTGCTTTTGAAGCAATGCACACTTAAAGAGTTGAATCATGGAGATCTCCCCCTATATCTTGTAATTCATACACGCATTTGACATAATATATGAAGAATTTGAAATGCATGATGAAATATGGTGACTGATGTAATTCAGCATGCGTGCAATAACATTAACGAGGAATGCAGAAGAAACAGCAAAAGTATCAAGTCACCATAGAGTTTAAGTTTACAACTCGATCCAACAAAGTCTTCAAAAGAACGAGAGTTGCAACTTAAAAAAACGCCCATTTAAGATAGACCCGCTTGAAGACTAGCTCAAATTTCTCCCCCTTTGTCATCAAATGAACAAAAGGGTCGAAAATGAGGACTAACGCCCCTGAAGAATATCAAGGTGATGAAGGAGCGTCAGCGTTGTTGGGGTCGGTTGTTGGAGTAGGGCCTGCCGCAGTGTCGTCCAAATCTTCATGTTCATCAGTGTCACGTGATGAAGAATAGGAGCTGGCCACCAAGGAAGCAACCTTGACCTTCTTGTACTTCTTCGGGGGAGGTGCAGCCCAGTCAAGATCGTCCTTGAGACCCATTGTCTTCAGATCTTCTTCACTATAGACTTGAGACAGAATTGCCCAGGTGCGGTTGAGGATTTCATGAAGGTAGTAGTGGTTTCTCTTCGCTGCATTGTGGGTAGCAGTCATGTTGTGAAGAATTGAACCAAACTGACTCTTGACCCATTTATGATTGCGATCAACCTTCTGGTGAAGACTGAGGAGAAGCTCACGGTCAGTCATCACCCTGGGTGTTGTGCCTTGAGGATTTTTCTTGGGTGCGTTGGCGGCAAAGTCATGGGTGACAGAGTCATCATTGGTGGAGTAGGATGCAGCCTTGCGAAATTGTCCATCCAATGGACGAATGCCTTCATCAATTACAGCAGTAGCCTTGCCCTTTTCATCAGCTGAGGAAAATGTCCGTTTGAGGACTTCAATTGGGGGCAAGTAGCTGCAATGGTTCAGTGTATCAGCTTTATAGTTGAGTGAAGACCTTGTCCTGATGAATCTCATAATCCAAGGTGCATAAGGCTTCAACTCAAATGGTGACATCGCGACATTAGCCAGAGTCCTGATGAAGAAATCATGGAAGTTGATGGGAATGCCATGAATGATATTGAAAAGCAGATTCTTCATGATGCCAACGACTTCTTCTTCATTTGAGTCGTGGCCCTTGATTGGACTCAATGTCATCGTCAGAATGCGATAGACAGTCCGAGGCACATACAGCAATTCCTTCACAAGGAATTTTGTTCTTGAGGTCTGACCTGGCTTCAAAGGCTTCATCAGCACTTGCGTGTAGTGATCGGTTAGCTCAGGTTCATTGTAGATGCAACAAGCACCTTCAAGGGGCGGACTGAGAGGTAAGGCACGAAGCAATTCAGTAGCTGGTGCCTTGTAGTGAGTGTTTTCAGACATCCAGTCCAGCACCCATGAATTCACATCTTCGGAATTTCCGGTGATGTGCAGCGTTGCATAGAATTGAAGAATAAGTTCTTAATTCCAATCACAGATGTCAGTGCAGAAATTTAACAGTCCAGCGTCGTGAAGAACACTGAGGACTGGCACAAAGCACAGCAGAGATTCCATGTCCACGTGAGGAATGTGCTCATGATCGAAGACTTTATCTTTGTCGAACAGCACTGAGAAATAGAAATTTGCCTGGCTGGCAGTCCAGAAACGCCTCTTCCTTATGCGAGCAGAGTCATAAGGGTTGTAATCAGTGAAGAATACATGCTCGCCAAAGAAGGCATCAGTCTTGAATTTTTGCTTCCTCGAGAATGGATCATTTTTTTGGGCAGAGGAGTGTCAGTGAGTTGCATCACAACCTCAGGAATCACAATCTCAGGTTCTTCAGGCTGAGAAATTTCGGGTTCCTCTTCAGTGGCAGCCTGGTTCTTGAATTCTTCATTTTCAGTTTCTTCAGCACTAGCGGCTGGAATGTCTTCATGAGCTTCATCATATCCCATTTGAACTGTAGTGACTGGGGACTGAGGAATTTGCTGCAGTGGAGTGAAGAGTGGAGAATTGGGGTGCTGACTTTCCCAAAAGTCATCATTCATCACAGGTGTGGTACAGCCAATGTCCACATCTTCATCTTCAATTTCTTCAACACCGGCCTCTTCAGCAGTAAACTGAGGCACAGGCGAGGAAACAACTGGGGTTGAAGGGATTTCATCCACTTCAATTTCTTCATCCATCTGCTCTGACGTAGCAATAGAAGGAGTTTCTTCATCAGATCCGCTAGGGATCACATATTCTTCACCAAAAGGAACAAGGTCCTTTGGTGCCATGGTTGAGATTGGAACATCATCAATCGGGTTTGCAAAAGAGCTGGTCATAGGCTTCATTTTCTTCGGAGCAGAAGAATCTGAAGAAGCTGATGCTTTCCTTTTCTTCACTGCTACACGCTCTGCAGCCTTGGTCTTCTTCACATCTGATGCAGATGGAAGGATTGGAGTTGGAGTAGGCGCAGGTGGAGCAGAGGAATTTGGTGCAGTTTCTTCAGGCACAACTGATGCAGTTGCCCTGACCTCTTCATTTTCTTCAGGCGCACCACAAGTGGGTGCCCTGGGAATTTCATCAGCGGCTGGAATGCAGTCATCAGCCCTGGAACTCACATTATCTTCAGCAGCCTGATTGTCACCAGTGGTGCTGGCATGTTCTTTGGTTTGTTGAGCAGATGCTTCAGCTGGAGTGACTTCAATATGCACAGGGGCAGCGGCACTTGAAGTGAGTGTCTTTGTCAGATTGACGAACCTGACCTTGGCTCCTTTCCAATCAGCATAGTAAGCGTTGAAATCATCGCTGAGGACTTTGATTTCAGACTGGAGCTTTACAAGTTCATCAGTTGTCATAGAGACAACGTTGTTCTTCAGAAACTTCTCCTTCCTGTACTGTGCTTTCTTGAGTTGCCTGGCCTTCTCATATTTCCATTTTTCTTCACTGATGAAATGGGTCAGCATGTGACTTTGGCCAGGTGTCAACTTGAAATCGGGCATAGGAGTGTTTGGGTCCTTGTGCCAGATATCAATATAGTCGAGGATCAGCTTTGGATCCAAAAGCAGTGGCACTTCTGTGCCCTTGGCTCTAGCGGCCCTGACTTGCCTGTCTCTGATGATATTAGCAAGTTCTTCATCATCTGCTTCATCATCTTCAGACGGTACTTGGAAGGCGACCTGCTTCTTCTGAGGACTTGGGCGAGAGCCTTGTCCAGCAGTGGTCTTAGTCTTCAGCAGAGAGGGTCCTGTTGAAGAATTTGGTGCAGCTGAGGAACTAGCTGAAGCTCCTGAGGCAATAGAGATGCCTGTAGTCCTTTGGCACGTGGCAAGATGCACAGGTGCTGAGGATTTTGTCGGAGCAGCTGAGGACTTTGGAGGAGCAGGAGCGGCTTGAGGAATTGGCCGTGAGGGCTTAGCTGAGGAAATTGGCTGTGAGGGCATTGAAGAAGAGGCACTTGGCTTGTGCGCAGGCTTATTTGCCATGGATTTCTTCGGCCTTATAGAGGCCTCAGCAGCACCAGCAGTCGAATCTTCGTTGAATTTCCTCATTGCATCTTTTTCCTGTTTCGCCAACTTGGCCTGGCGCTTGGCCCATTCTTCAGGAAAATCCTCACCGCGCTTGATGCTAGTGGGATCTGCCTCTTGGCCAGGTGCCAATGGAGGTCTTGAGCATGGAGGAGTAACAGCGAATTTCTTCATGTATTTTGGAGTCACATACCTGTACTCCCTCCACTCTTTTGTCCATCTCCTTTCTATCCTCTGAATGTGCACCTTGCGCTGATTTTTATCTTCCTCAGGGGGTGTGCAGTACCCAGCATAAATGTCTTCAGGGATTTCAAAGGCAGTATTGACCTCATGCCTCTTTCCTCCTTTCTGTGGCCTCTTTTCATTAGCCATTTTCTTTAGTTGAGGAATTTGAACAATTGAACTCTCTGAAGAAGTATGCAACTTTTCTTCAAGGAACATTGCAAATGAGTTAAGTTGATGAGAACCTAGTGATCCAGCAGCGGACATGAGTACCTGTGAACAGAGTATAGTTGCGAGGAATTTGGAGAGGTCATATGCGTTCTCGGAAGGTTTTTCAATAAGAACAAGTTTGAGGAATTTGACCAGATGAGTCTTGAAGAATTTCACTAAGCGTTCTTTGTCTTAGGTTCCAGAGTTGTATAGATCGAAGATCCACACAATTGAGGAATCTTGAAGAAAAGTGATGCTTAGAGAAATGAATCAAGAGCAGATGACATGTGAGGTGTTTAGTGTGTGAGGATTTGAAGAAAAACACCTTTGAAGATTTTGTAGTAAACATTTGAATCAAAGTGGGTAGTAAAAGTAACTTTTAATTACCCTGAACAAAGAACACGACGAACTGGGATGTGGAGAAGTGAAGCTCGTCTGTGCAAATCTTCCACGCCCTAACTTGGCGGAGGAAGACGGCTACGGCGGCGGCGGAGTGAAGATTTCCGCGGCCGGCGCGAGTACGACGGCGACGAGGTTGAGGCAGTGAAGCTCTTCCTCACCGGCGACGATGAAGTAGCGGCGACGCTAGGGTTTGAGAAGCTCGAGCTTGGAGAGAGGTCGAGCGGAGTAAAAGAAGTGAGGAAGGGTAGAGGGGGTATTTATAGCCACGGTGAAAAACGGTTCGCCCAAAGAAATTGGAAGAACGTGCCCCTGACCCTTCTCATTCACATGACATGTGTCACCCACGTACTGAGAAGTGGAGATCGTGTTAGATTGTGGGTGAATAGATAAGATAAGTTAAGTTAAAAGTTCCGTTCGCAAATTCTTCAGCTGACAAGGACACGGTGAAGATTTTGAACGAGTTTCAAATAGAACGCACATGAAGAATTTGTGAATAGATTGGGTTGAGTATAGCATAGAGGGGAAGGATCCGATCACATTCACTTAGCAGAAAAACCAACTTGAAGAATTAGTCATAAGTGAATGTTGTAGAGGACATAAACTCATATATATAGCCAATGAAGAGAAACGACAGAAACAGTGAAGATTTTGCAAAGTTGAAGAATTTGAACAACTGAGGAAAAACTCAAATTGAAGATTTTCAACTTTTGTGGTGGCGTGACCCACCGTATAAGAATGATGATTTCAGACACCGCGTACAATTGTCGTAGGGTTCTGAGAATCAAATTCTTCATTAATTTCTTCACACTTAGAGTGTTATTCTTCATTGATTGAAGAAAAACGTTTATTCATGTGTTGCACACCTAAGTCATCAATTTTGCATAAGTGTTAGGATGAGTGTCCTTTTCAAAGAACATTCGAAGATTCTAAGATATTTAGCTCACACCGCAACTTGCTAAATCTCTTCTCATCCAAGGGCTTTGTGAAGATATCGGCTAGCTGTTCTTCAGTCTTCACATGCTCAATAGAAATGGCGCCCTTCAACACATGATCGCGAAGAAAATGATGACGAATCTGAATGTGCTTTGTCTTTGAGTGCTGAACTGGGTTGTGAGCAATCTTGATGGCACTCTCATTGTCACAGAAGAGAGGCACATTCTTCACGTTGACACCGTAGTCCTTGAGAGTTTGCTTCATCCACAGCAATTGAGCACAGCAAGAACCAGCAGCAATGTACTCAGCTTCAACAGTAGACAGTGATACGCAGTTCTGTTTCTTCGAGGACCAACAGACCAAAGATCGTCCGAGGAAATGACATGTACCAGATGTTGACTTGCGATCCACACAATCACCAGCATAGTCAGAGTCAGAATATCCAACGAGATCAAAAGCCGAGCCCTTGGGGTACCATAATCCTAGTGTTGGTGTGTGAGCTAGATATCGAAGAATATGCTTCACAGCCTTATGGTGTGATTCCTTCGGTGTAGCTTGAAATCGGGCACACATGCAAACACTAAGCATAATATCTGGCCTAGATGCACATAAGTACAATAAAGAACCAATCATGGAGCGGTATACCTTTTGATCGAAGTCAATACCATTTTCATCAGTGCACAGATGGCCATTTGTGGGCATAGGAATTTTGACGCCTTTGCAATCTTGCATGCCGAATTTCCTCAGTACATCCTTGAGGTATTTCTCCTGAGATATGAATATGCCATTGCGTTGTTGACAAAATTGAAGACCTAAGAAGAATTTCAACTCTCCCATCATAGACATTTGATATTCTTCACTCATCATATAGGCAAATTCATCACTATAACATTGGTCAGTACAGCCAAAGATGATGTCATCAACATATATTTGGCATACAGACAATTCATCATCATATGATTTAGTGAAAAGAGTAGGGTCGAGTGAACCGGGTTCGAAGCCTTTCTTCATGAGGAATTCCTTCAAAGTATCATACCACGCCTGAGGGGCCTGCTTGAGGCCATAGAGGGCCTTATTTAGTCTGAAGACTTTGTCAGGATGCTTAGGATCTTCAAAACCTGGGGGTTGAGCAACATATACTTCTTCCTCAAGCTTACCATTGAGGAATGCACTTTTCACATCCATTTGATATAAAGTTATATCATGATGGTTAGCATAAGCAAGTAATATGCGAATAGCTTCAAGTCTAGCAACAGGTGCAAAAGTTTCATCGAAATCAATTCCTTCAACCTGTGTGTAGCCTTGAGCTAAGATGAGGAACGGAAGGATGCAGCGAAGGATAGCTCCCTCGAGAAGCAACCAAAGCGACGGCGTAGGCGCCGCTCCAAATCCCGCCTCGGCAAAAACAGCGATAACAGCGCAAGAAAAAATAATACCCCGGTCGACTCCAGAGGAAACGACGACCACATGGACCCAGCGATAGAGCAGGACGAGCCAGCAGACGGAGAACATAGCACGGAGCCGCTGTCCGATCACGGCGATGCCGAGGATAAAGCTAGTCAACCTGTCTCTGGAGAGGAGAACAGTCCAGACGACGACGCACACATCATCCCGGAAAGGCACTTGTAGCAAGAGAACCTCCATAGAAGGCTTCTTGCCACTGCGAGGAGCCTAAAGAAGCAGAAGCAAAGGCTCAAGGCGGCGCAAAATACACTCAACAGTAGATGGAACAAAGTGCTCGACACGGCAGAAAAATACGGTGGCAGTCGCCACACAAAGAGCTATCCAAAGCGCAAGCTGCTGCCTGAATTCGATGACGAGGCTTTAGAGCCCACACAGCCGAAAAATAAAACGGCCAATCAGCCGGATCGACCACCCCGTGGCCGCGATAGGGCGGCTAACGATGTCGGTATGACCAGGTCCATCTACGGATCTAGGAAGCGCGCTCCAGCACAGAATCAAAACAGAACACTACAACCGTCAGAATGTCATGACACGTCCAAGTACAGGGGTGCTGCGCACCCCCTATGCTTCACCGATGAGGTGCTGGATCATGAATTTCCAGAGGGATTCAACCCGTGAACATAGAGGCGTACGACGGAACGACAGACCCTGGGGTCTGGATTGAGGACTTCATCCTCCATATCCATATGGCTCGCGGAGATGATCTCCATGCCATCAAGTGCTTGCCCCTCAAGCTGAAAGGACCAGCTTGGCACAGGCTGAAGAGCCTCCCCGAAAATTCAATTGGAAGTTGGGAGGAGCTTGAGGATGCTTTTAGGGCTAACTTTCAAGGGACCTATGTCCGACCTCCGGATGCAGACGATTCAAGTCATATAATTCAACAGCCAGGAGAGTCAGCCCGAAAGCTTTGGAACAGATTTCTCACTAAGAAGAACCAAATCGTCGACTGCCGGACGCCGAAGCCTTAGCAGCATTCAAACACAGCGTCCGAGACGAATGGCTCGCCAGACACCTCGGCCAAGAAAAACTGAGGACAATGGCAGCCCTAACAAGCCTTATGACTCGCTTTTGCGCGGGCGAAGATAGCTGGCTGGCCCGTAGTAGCACCAGCGACCCAGGCACATCTGAAGTCAGGGATGGCAATGGAAAACCACGACGCAGTAAAAGCAAGCGTCGAAATAACGAAGACAGCCCAGACAACACGGCGGTAAACGCCGGATTTAGGGGCTCTCGACCCGGTCAACGGAAAAAGCCTTTCAAAGGCAGCAGAGATGGACCGTCCAGCCTAAACAAGATTCTAGACAAATTATGTCAGATTCATGGCACCTTCGATAAACCTGCAAATCACACCCACAGAGAATGCTGGGTCTTCAAGCAGGCCGGCAAGCTAAACGCCGAACACAAGGGGAGGGAGACACCAAGTGAAGACGAGGATGAGCCTCGCCAGCAAAACACTGGGGGGCAAAAAAATTCCCACCAGAGGTCAAAATAGTGAACATGATTCACGTAATAAAAAGAAGGAGCAAACACGCACTCCGAGACATATGCGTCGTAGAGCCCGTCACCCCTAAGTTCAACCCTTGGTCGGCCTGCCCGATCACTTTCGATCGTAGGGATCACCCAACTAGTATCCGGCACGGAGGATTGGCTGCCTTGGTGCTAGACCCAATAATCAACGGATACCATCTCACCCGAGTCCTCATGGACGGCGGCAGTAGTCTTAATCTGATATATCAGGACACAGTCCGCAAAATGGGGATAGACCCAACGAGAATTAGCCAAAGCAATACTACCTTTAAAGGAGTAATACCAGGCCCAGAGGCCCGCTGCATGGGCTCTCTCGTAATAGAGGTTGTATTCGGTTCTCCAGACAACTTCCGAAGTGAAAAGTTAACCTTCGACATCGCTCCATTCCGAAGCGGCTATCAAGCACTACTCGGAAGAACGGCCTTCACGTGTTTTAATGCAGTACCGCATTATGCTTATCTTAAGCTCAAGCTGCCCGGTCCACGCGGCATCATCATAGTTAGCAGCAACACTGAGCGTTCCCTACGCGCGGAAGAATGTGCGACGGCTTTAGCAGCCGAACACTAAATGGCCTCTCCAACTAGCATAAACGATCGGTCATCAAGACCGCGGACACGACTAGACAAGTCCGGCGCACCACTAGCTGTAACAGCTTAGATAAACCTGAGATTGGGTTGATGAATATACCCCCGTAGACGGTGCTAGGGGCTTCCCGCATGTAAAAAAACAAGTCTACAGTTCGGCTAGACCTTATTTTGAATTTTAATGGTTTATTAAGAATAACCAATTTTTCGCACGACAAATTTCATCTAAGTTCTTCTCTTTTAACAGATGATAATCGTGCTACACCCTTCCAGGATACGGCACAACGGACACACAGGCGCAGACGTGCAGCAGGGCCCCACTCAAAGGTTTCTTTTTAGATTAAGACCCTGTGTAAACCTTTCTTACCGTCTCTTGTTGCTTCACACCCTCCGGATACTCAACACAACCGAGAGGGATGCTGGCGTTATTGGCATTTCGCCACGTCAGACTAATGCACGTACCTGGAAATTCAGGGTTCAAGGGCGGTACTCAGCCCGGTATATGTTGTAAAGACCGAATACCTTAGGGAGTGTTCGGCGTCGCGAGTTTGGCCTTATATGCATCAGCTCCGAATCATGTCTTTGGTCAAATGTTGGGTTTTCCCGGCTCCCGTGTTTTGATACCTTACGTTCCGCTCTATCGGCTAAGGTGGCACCGGGAGAACTACTGCGATTGTGCCCTAGTTCATCTGGACGAGCACCTCAGTAGAGAAAGCCGAAAACTGACTGTCATGATAAAGTACGAGACTGGTCAACCACTCAATGACTCATCAGAATCTTCGCGATTCCTCCGCATTAACGAAGGACCGGTTTCCCGGTCATGTACGTACGCGCCCCGTACTCGGATGAGCGCGGAAGTACCAGGGGCTATATAGTAGCCCCACTGTCAAACTCCTATGGTTAAGTGAAAGTGTTAAAGCAATATAGTCTGATTGCCTCGTTTGCCGCGCTACCACCCCCTTAATGGACCAAGACGTTGGATCAAGTGTGAACACACGCTTTTGCGAACACCCCCGCATTATATGCGTGGGGGCTGAAGCCAACGACTGCAAACTTTCAGGTTATATATATATATATATATACATAAACGACCGCACAGGAGGCATAATAATACTTTCAGGCAAAAGTATAAACACAGCCTTTATAATTCAAATAGCATTGTTCTTACAATTGGGATATATGTCACTAGAACATGATACTCTTTGAGCACTGAGCCTCTATTAAACGAGCGCCTTCTAGGACTTCTTCAAAATAGTGCTCGGCCGATACCCGGCCTACGGCCAAACTCTGGGTTGCAATAGCGGTGGCCTCCATCTTTGCCCAGTATGTCTTGACACGGGCAAGTGCCATCCGCGCACCCTCTATGCACGCCGACCTCTTCACAGCGTCGATATGCGGCACAGCACCAAGGAATCGTTGCACTAAGCCAAAATAACTATTCGGCCTTGGTCCTTCCGGCCAAAGATGATCCACAACAGAACTCATGGCAAGCCCGGACAACCTATGGAGCTCGGCCCACTCGGCCATTTGCTCATTTAACAGCAGCGGACACACTAGAACATTGAATTGCGACCAGTACAGCTTTTCCACTTCGTGATCTTGTTGATCTTTGAAAAACTTGGTCGCATCAGCAGCACTCGCTGCCAAATCCAAGTACGCGTCTGCAGAACTCAATAATTGATCCAGAAGGGCATACTTAGGATCTCCGAACTTCGTCTGCAACAAAAAGGTCTTCCCAGCCGCGATATCTCCAGCTTGACGTAGCTCCTCCTTCACCGCTCTGATTTTAGAGCGGGCTTCCTTGGCTGCTACCATGGCTTTCTCCAGGTCCGCCGTGTTCGTTTGGCTTTCCTTTTCAAGAAGCTCAAAACGGTCGGTGGCATCTTTCAACTCAACAGCCATCTTGGCTATTTTCTCTTTGCTCTGGCAATGCGCCGCCTGTTCGGCTCTTAGCTCTTCGATCGCCTTTAGGGCAGCCGCATCACTCTTCCTGGCTTACTCCTTGGCTCAGGCAAGTTCCGCCCGAAGGGTCTCCACGGCGGCAACTCCATCTGCAGTCACAGCATATTACAGATACTAGCATCATGCTCCTCTTAATATATGTTGACCACCGGATAATACATACCCTGTGCCTCGTCAAGCCGCTTGTTTACAAGCACGATGTCGGCATCTGCCGCATCAAGTTGCCGCTTCAGTTCGGCAAACTCACCAGTCCGGCTAGCCACCGAACCCTCAGCCGCCTACACATGAAAGCAGCATAATCATTACCTGGGACTATGATCCTCTGTTTGCCGCCTTTCGACAGCAACCAGAGTCTCAGGGGCTACTATCTGCATAGGGCACACCTAGCGTGTGCGGTACCGTCAAAAAATATATATTACTTTGCGTACCTCAAAGCCTCTTAGCATGCTCATAAAAGCTTCATGCAACCCACCTTCGGCGGATGAAATTCTCTCAAACACCGTACCCATTAGAGTATGATGCGCCTCTGAGATAGCCGCTTGCTCCAGAAGACTCATCAGTGCGTCCGGTCGTGCGCCGGACAGTCCCGGACTCTTTTTGTGGCTCTCCTTAGGAGCCGAATACTCCGGACTTCGGGTGGCCAAAGGGTTACCATCTGGCCTTGGCGGATCAGGAGAAATCCTCCGTGACGACACCTCAGGATCGTCCGCCTCACGAGGCGGGGAGGCACGGGGAGACGTTTCGCTCTCCATCATCTCCGGAAGAAGATCCCCCGAAGACAAACTCTGTCGAGAAGGGCTACGATCCGAACTACAAGACATACGTCTCGGTTATTGTTCTCAGAAATGAAGCAGGGTATATTTACTATAAAGTACTTTTGTTTACTTATAGCTCGGTGGAGGGTTGGTCCCCTTGCGGGCACTGTGCGGTAAGGACACCCTCCGGGGTAGGGCCCCCTAACAAAGGTTTCTTCCCTTGTTTGAAAACCATTGTTTCCAAGTCTTCAGAGGTGGCCCTCTTCCTTCCTTGGGGAGAGGGAATTTTAGATTCTTCTCCCCGGTTATCCTCCTTCGCGGAGGCACTAATTCCCCCGGTTTGGATGAATAATGAGTGAGGCTCGCTTTCGGCTTCTTTGTTCCTCCATTTATCTTCCCCTGATGGCGCTTGACAAGGATCCTGGCTAGTACAGGATCCGGTGAGCCTTCGGGAAGGGGGGCCGAACACCTGATCATCTTCGCCTTTTTTATCCAGTCCTGGTCAAAGACCGACTTATCAGAATGATGTTGTGATAAATTAAAGGACAACGTGTTCGGCCGTGGAACTTACTTGGGTGTCTGGACGATTGCAGTTCAGACCCGCATCCTCGGTGGTGTCCGGACACTTTATTCGTGATCCGAAGAACAACCCATACATCTCTTCGAGCGTCGCGCCGAAAAATTGCTGAATAGTTTGCGGTCCTTCCGGGTTGAACTCCCACATACGGAGAGATCGACGTTGGCATGGCAGGACCCGACGAACTAGCATGACTTGCATACCTTGACAAGGCTGACATCTCCCTTGAAGAGATCTCGGATGCGGCTCTGCAATGTCGACACATCATTAGCTGGCCCCCAGTCCAGCCCTTTGTTGACCCATGACGCCAATTGTGGCGGAGGGCCCGGACGGAAGGCGGGGACAGCTACCCACTTAGCGCTTTGGGGAGCGGTGATGTAAAACCACTCCCGCTGCCATAACTTGGATGCCTCCGGGAAGGAACCCTTTGGCCATGGAGCATCGGTGCTTTGTTTATTATGGCACCTCCGCACTCTGTGTGTCGCCCCTCGGTCATCTTCGGCTCCACATTGAAGGTCTTGAGCCATAAGCCGAAGTGTGGGGTGATGTGGAGGAAGGCTTCACACACGACGATGAACTACGAGATGTGAAGGATGGAATCCGGAGCCAGATCATGGAAATCGAGCCCGTAGTAGAACATAAGCCCTCTAACCAAGGGATCAAGACTAAAGCCTAGCCCTCGGAGGAAGTGGGAAATAAATACGACACTCTCGTTGGGTTCGGGAGTGGGGATGACCCGCCCTTGAGCAGGCAGCCTGTGCGAGATTTCGGTGGTCAGATACCTGGCTTCTCTTAGCTTCTTGATGTCCTCCTCTGTGACAGAGGAGGCCATCCACCGGCCTTGAAGGTTGGATCCGGACATGATTGAAGGTCTGAAGCGCTTAGCCTGGACCTTGAGTGTTGGAATTCAAGGTGGGGGGAAGGGAAGGATCGAACGCGAGAAGAAAAGGACTGGCCTTGGCCCCTTTATAAAGAGGGTGAATATCAAGCGTCCTCCGCGTGGCCGTTTGGAACTTGCCTAAAATCGAGGAGTCATACCAGCAGGCAAGATTGGGTTACCCACACCCGTATTGATGAGAATCCCATGAAAAGAGGGACACGATCTCTGCTTTGACAGGACGTGCCAGTAAAACCGCCTCGCAACACGTGCAGTGGCAGGCTCGGAAAAACGGTTCGTCATGACCAGACCACGGCAGAACGTCACGTTATGAAAAGCTGTCAGCAGATTAGATTTGTGGAAATATTATTCTCTCTACGGTGGTATGTGGAATTTGTTTTGCAGATCCCGACACTATCCTCATGTTCAAAATCTTCTATGGAGTATTCGGAGGAGGAACCCGCCTTGCAATGCCGAAGACAATCTACGCGCCGGACTCATCGTCATTGAAGCCTGGTTCAGGGACTACTGAGGGAGTCCTGCATTAGGGGGTCCTCGGACAGCCGGACTATATACTTTAGCCGGACTGTTGGACTATGAAGACACAAGATTGAAGACTCCGTCCCGTGTCCGGATGGGACTCTCCTTGCCGTGGAAGGCAAGCTTGGCAATACCGATATATAGATCTCCTCCCTTTTAACCGACTCTGTGTGTAACCCTAGCCCCCTCCGATGTCTATATAAACCGGAGGGTTTAGTCCGTAGGACAACAACAATCATACCACAGGCTAGCTTCTAGGGTTTTAGCCTCTACGATCTCGTGGTAGATCAACTCTTTTAATACTCATATCATCAAGATCAATCAAGCAAGAAGTAGGGTATTACCTCCATCGAGAGGGCCCGAACCTGGGTAAACATCGTGTCCGCCGCCTCCTGTTACCATCCGCCTTAGACGCACAGTTCGGGACCCCCTACCCGAGATCCGCCGGTTTTGACACCGACACCTGCCGCCGGAAGAAAGAAGAGGACGCACGTGCTGCTGCGGAGAGGTCGGCGGAGATCCAAGCACGGTGGGGTGTCGCCGACAAAGCCGGGAAGGAGAACGGCGGCGTCTGGCCAGGATGTGAGAAGTAGTGGTACTAGTAGTTAGTGTGTGTGTCTGTGTCGCCCGTACATTTTTTTAATTAATTACGAGCATGTAACAGTACTACTAGTTACTACTGTAGTTTTTAGAGCAAATTATCAGTACATTAGCCTAGACTCAATGGAAAAATTCCTATCCTATGCATCAAATGGCATCTCTTTCTCTATAGGAATTGAGATGCATGTTATCTCACTTCCTATGATTTTCATATTCCTATAAAATTCCTATCCTATGAACCAAAGGAGGCCTCTGCTGGAGTAACTACTGTAGCTAGCAGTACTGCTGGTACAGTAGTTTTCTTCAAGAAGCGGAATTCAACGAAGTCATGATGGTTCCTTCGTCCGAGCAACTTCACAGTGGGTGAAGTTGGGCCTGTGATTTGACGGCTCATTAGTAATTACTACGGCGTGACGACCGGGGTGACTCTCCCTTGGAGTTCTGCGGGCATGGCAAGTGGACCAAGATGGTCGACGTCCCACATGTCGGCGACCGGAAGTATTCTTTCCGATATCCAGGAGCAAGGAAACCGCGTGGTATGGTATCACTGGTGATTTATATTTATTTTTTATTTCTAATGAATGCTAGCGTTTCAACTCTTACGACGAAGGAGTGCCAAAAACACGGCACGTGCTGGATGTCGCACACGTCAGCGAAGGAGTGGGACATGAAGAGCGTGGTAGAGCGTCTCCACTTCTGGGTCGGAGACCACACGTAGTAGTACTACTGTACTAGTGGTATGAACGATACAAAGTGCGACCCGGAGAGAAAGACACGTCTAGTTGGAAGGTCTCGGGGCATACACGTAAACAAATATAAAACCTAATATGTGCCTCCAATTAATATAGTAGTAGTAGAGTACTTAGTCACGTACTCCATAACATCACCGGGCATTGCACGTACAACATTTAGTGGTAGTAAGAGACAAATGCCTATATGCCACGCATGTTCATACTATTTGTGCTTTTCTACTTCACTTATTGTGCTACGTTACACAGGTTCGCACGTCCACTCCTGGGTACATGCCCGTCTCGTAGTTCCAGTCCCACGTGTTCTTCATATAGATGGAACGATCCTTGCATGACACGTGCACCTTGATGCTAGATGTGTCGCGTGTTGGCAAAAGGATGAAAAAAGCTCACGTAAAAAAATAGAGTGGAAGAACTTAGATTCCCGACGACCGAGAAGGAGCAAGGAACCTCGGGTCTGCACTCATAATATTTTATATTATTCAGCGATATAAAATCAACCAATCATCTCCACAGTGCATTGGAAGAGTACGAAACACGGCAGCCCAGTGTAGTTACATCATACTAGTACATGGCTAACCCACGCTATCACCATATTTCTTGGCTTCCGTGCGACACCTATCTCTAGTAATCCAGCAGCCCGTTTCGCTTCTCCCTCCTCGTCTCTCTCAAAGTGCGGCGGGCTGGCGTTTTTGCCGTCTATTGAGGTCGGTTAACTCATCGCATGTTAGCGACATGCCAAGAGCATTCTAAAAAAATTCCTTTCACGTTCCGTTTTCAAAAAGAAAAAAATCCTTCCACGTACGAATTTGACTGTATGCTTTGAGCAACTTGCATGTCCTATACTGCTCCTGTTTGGATACTCTAACTTAGCTAGAGGTTAGACTAACTCATGACTGACCCTGAACTAACTGTAGCCAAAGAGGTGTTTGGGTGACAGGGTTAGATTGACAATAAATGCACTTGATGGAGAGAGAGAGGTGATTTTTCAGTGGTCCCAATGAGAACTATCTCCAGTTACCACATCTTGGGTGGGATAGTTTTTTTTGGTGGGTTCGGTGCAACTTGCTCCAATTTAAACCCTCATGCTCGGATACTTTAGGGCTATTTGAGCCCCAACTAGCTCAAACTAACTCTAACCCATGGATCCAAACAGGGCCTATGGCCAGCCTCAACACGGAGCAGTCGGTGCACCGGGAAGCGGCGCTCTCTCGGCCGTCGCGCCGCTTCAAAGCCGGCGCCAGTGAGAGGTCGCCTCCGCTCTGGTCGGGCATTAATGCGGCACTGACGCTCCAGGGCGACGCTGACCGTTTCATGCGGGAAGCGCGCGCTGGCAAGGGAGTATAGGTTTTGAACCGTTTCATGTGTAGTACCGGTAGTTTGCAAAACTACTCAATTATGGCACTCAGTTTCCTAAGAAATTGTGGTAAAAACTTTACTCCATAGCCCGCTTCCCTTCTCCTTCCTCTTCCACCGCCCGCGCACATCCGCGGGAAGCGACCGGTCAACCCTTATATAGGAGTGCTAGCACAAAAAGATGCATGCATGACCACTAAAATTTCCAGATTAAAGAGCTGCTCCGGCAGGAGTATGGCGTATGTTGTTACCTTCGGCCGGGCCAGGGCTACCGGGCGGGACATGGACCCTCTGAGATGGCTATCACTGCCTTACCCTGCCTTTCCTTCGCTGACTGGTGGGACCCACACTTGGGGGTCCCACATGTCAGTGATAGAATGGTAGGATTGTTCACGTCAGGGGATCCTCATCCTACCGGGAGACGGCGACCAGAGAAGAGGCGGTGGGAGGGGAATGAATGCAGCTACTGTTTGGGTTCGCCGTCCGGCTTAAATAAATGTGCAGCATCACGAGTACCTGCGGGTGCACAAATTGTAACATACTTGTCTGCTTAAGTGGGCGTCATGTAACTGGTGTGTGTGTGTGAGATTCTGAGAGACAGAGTGCGTGTGTGCGACTCTACTCTTCGGACATGTACTCAACCTTTTGCATTGGGATATAAGTATAATGTTATTTACTTTAGCTAGTGATTTACATGGCCATGTTAACGTGGTTGTGTAAAAAATGGCACTTCCTGCTCGTGATTTGCGTTATATAATTACAAGCAAGATGCTCGTGCATTACACGAAACATCAATATGCATTTTTTTACAAAACAACTGTTGTGATTTACCCATGCAGGAGTAATCCCATGTGTAAAAACTAATGATATTTCGAAAATTTTATCGGAAAACTGGTATCTCGAGAATGTCATCGAAAAAATGAAAGATGAGAGATAAGGTGAGGAGAAGTGGAGCGTGGTGGTGACTGGTGGTCGGAATGGGCGGAGGCATGGGGATGGAAGGCGCCGGCAGGCGGCAGCGGCCACCATGCTAGATTGTTCCGGAGACTTTCTTTTTTAATTGCTCAGCAATGAGGTTGTGGGAGATAAGGATGTGGAGAGAGGTGCGGCTATCTTTTGTAAAATTATCATAGTTTGCTTTCTATCCGTCAGATATAGATCAGACGGTCTATATTACAAGATGGCAGGCACACCATCATCGCCAACTCGGTTTTTTATAAGGGTACAGATGATAAGTTTGCTAACTACTAAAGTAAAGTGGAATTTGTCCATGTTATACAAGTAAATTAAGGTGATTGTTTATCATACGGGTAAGGGTGGATGAAGGGTGGTAGGAACAAATGCTCCGCCTAGAGCATGTGTGTGTGAGATGGAGTCTCAGTGGGTGTGTGTGTGTGTGTGTGTGTGTGTGTGTGTGTGATAGAGAGAGAGATGGAGTCTTAGTGTGTGTGTGTGTGTGCGCGTGTGTGTGTGATGGAGTGTTAGTGTGTGTGTGTGTGTTTGTGTGTGTGTGTGTGGGTGGGTGGGTGCGTGCGTGCGTGTGTGTGTTTGTTTGTGTGTGTGTGTGTGTGTCGCGGGGTCCTCGGTGGCGGATGTAATTTAAGTGTGCATGGCTTCATCATAGAGAGGTGATGTGTATGGCAGAGGCCACCAACGATGGGTTGCCAGAGAGAGAATGCCCGTAGAGAGGGAAGAGAACGTGTGTGCGCGTGAGAGTAGTCAATATCGAGAGAACGTGTTTGTTCGAGAGACACCGAGGAAGACTACTATATATCGATGGTGCATGTAGGCGGGAATTAAACGAAGGGATGGTCTTATTGGTTTCGAGGATATAGGGGAAGAGTGAGAGGGGGTAGCTATAAGGAGATTGTTAAGTGTGAGTGTGTGTTTTACCCATCCAGGCGGAAGTTATGTGCACACAAGAAGAGAACGATTCGATGTGGCGTTAGGGTTGAGGGTAATTAACTACGTATGGAGAAATAGAGACCTTCAACGTGCATGTGTGAGAGGTATACATGTATACGTGGGATGTGTGTGTGTGCGCGCGCGCATGATCGAGATAAAAGAAAGAAGACATAAGTCATAAGCTAAGATCAACGACATGGGAGAGACAGATCGGTATGACAATATGCATGCATGCGAGAATGCAGGGAAGAAGGCCTGACAATTGAGCATGTGTTTTTGTCTTTAAGAGATAGTGGCGTGGGCTGGAGCATGCATCTATGGCGAGCAGAGGGAGTGAGGCACAATGATTTTGCAAAAGAGATCAACCTATAAATGAAAGAAGGTTGATGGAGAAATAGATAAATAGAAAGATAAAGATGCTAGCTAGTGTGCGCTAGAGATAGGAGTCGAGTGGATCAGAAGGCTGAGTTATGGGTGTGGGTGTGAGAGAGATGAAGAAAGGGTCCATGTGACTCACATACAAACAAATATCGGAGAGAAATGAGATCCCGAGAGACGGAGTTTTGTGTCTGCAAGAGAGAAAGATATTTCAAAACGAGAGTGATAGCTAGAGAAACATATGAGGGAACGCAAGATATCTCTAGGGAGAGAGAGTGTGTGTGAGTGACATACAAGAGAACAGTGGAGAAATATGAGACCCTGGGAGACAGAGTTTGTGTTTGTGTGTGAGAAAGAGATATTTAAGAGGAAGAGTCGTAGGTTCTCATAGCTAAGGAGCGAAAGACATCTCTGTATGATGGGTGTGCGAGTGGCACACAGGGTAATAGTAGAGAGAAATGAGACCACGGAAGACAAAGTTTTGTGTTTGTGTGAGAGAAAGAGATTCCACATGGAGAATCATAGTTAGAGACACATAGCAGGGAGCGAGATATACTTAGAGAGAGATAGAGTGATGAAGGTCGAGGGAGAGAGTACCGTTAGTGTGTTACGAAGATAAAAGATCATTGTCGACATACAGGTAGCACGAGAGATACCCGAGAGACGATGAACGCATATAGGTCTAGAGAGATAGTCCTATATAAGCATGAGTGATAGTTATATGAGACGAATATCTGGATTAAATGGGATTCAAATATTTAAACTGGAGATCACGACATCGATAATATCATAACGCAAATTGGTGTATCAAACATGCATATTCATTTGAATTTGGGGACACGTGTAATGTTATATAGTTTATCAATATTGGTGATCCATAGATTATTTAATTAGAAACAATGCATGGTTTATATGCAATTAATGTCTAAACGGGATTACACTATATGTTGTGTGTGTGAAACACATTATACATGTTTGAGAAGTAAAAAAAACCCCGCATGAAACACACATTAATTGGAGACAGTTAGCGAGGAATGCATACATTGTTCAACATTAAGTGGTTTCAAATATTTGAAAATCCAAATTGATGGATACAACCTTATGAATCTGAGATCATGCCATTTGTAAACCATATTTATGTATAAAGGGTGTTGTGCTTTTGAAAGTATATATAAAAAAATGATGTATATAGAATTTTATTCCAATCGAAAATGGATCCCGCCCAAAAAAAATAGAATACAAACGGGATTCGAATTGAGTTGGCATGGTAAACGTGCACTCTGCAAAATTTGAACGAAGCGGGGAAAGTCGCAGTAACCGCCCGAAACCAAAATCTGTGAGATGGAAATTACTACTGCCTATCCCTGCCACACAAAGCCTATCTGCTCGATTTCTATAGGTTTCGATAGGGGTAGGTTTGTAATTTCACTCAAACGTGACATAACCGCCTCTCAACCGAATTCATACACGGTGGGCGCCAAAACACAGTGTGTCCTCAGCTGAAATCGACTCCCTCCCCGATTCATACACGGTGGGCGCCAAAAACAAACTCTCGTCGGCAAATATTCGGTGTATGCGAGATTACCGTCCTATCCCCAACTGACTAATATTGCTGTGATGTAGGAAATTTGAAACGGGGGCTAAGTTTGTAAATTTCCTCGCATTTGAGACAAGCGCGCCCTGAAGACATGGTTCCCCCCTTCCTCTCCAACTCCATTTCCCCATTCGTACTCCGTGGGCGCCAAAACACCCTCTCCACCCCAGCCTCCTCCGTCCGCCACCCCATCCACCGCCGTCCTCCTCCACCATGCCGGAGCTGATACCCCGACGCCGCCGTCCATTACAAGAGATCGACCTCTCTCATCCACGGCTTCGGACCGGGATCCTTGCATCCCGTCCTCTCGCTTCATCCCCGCCATCGTCCACCTTGCCGGCGTCGATCCTACGACTGTCTCGTCCACTGTGCCCTGCCGCCACCGTCTACCCTCCTAGATCTGCTTCCACGCCGCTGACAACCATCGCTACCAGAGCACCGTCAAATTCTCAGCAGATGCATACACGGCGCCGCACCAGAGGCGGTACTCTTTCGTATCTTCTCAACTTATTTATCGCATCAAGAAAATAGATCGCCACTGCTTTACTCTGATTTCTTGTCCATCACTTACTTGCTAGTTGAAAGCAAACATTGGTTGCAAAGTTGCCTTTGTCCGGTTTGCACCTTCAGATCCACCATGGCACGCTCAACACTATACTCCCAATGCTTATGGTTTTCCCCTTTTATATTCCACACTAGTTAAATCACAGTAGACTAAATTTCAAAATTGGGTCAGTCAATTTTTCAGAGCTCGCCGGAGTTCGCCGGTGCGAATGAAGGGGCTCGGGTGGGGACTTTGGTTGTGGGGGCGGTGGTGGGGCCTCGCCGAATGAAGAAAACTCGACGCGGGTGGGGGCGGGGTGGGGGTGGGGGTGGCAGAGGAACACAGGCGGTGGGGGCCGATGGTCCGGCCGGTGGCCCGTGCGGTGTTCTGTATGGGAAGAATCAGAGACGAGGAAGAAGAAGGGTTAGGAGACGTAGGATCTTCATACAACCGCCTGAAATGGTCGACTGACCCAAATGACAAAAGTCACGCGACTTGCATGCAGACATGCCTTTATATTCAATACCATCATCGTACCTGCTTAGCACTGCTCCTGAATCCATCAAGCTAAACAACGTGCCACTCATAATTCCAAACTTGTTGCTCAAGTACGAATCTGATATGATGCCGATATTACTAAAATAGATAACATTTAATTGGTCAGCTAATGTTCCTACTTTACTTTCAAAAAAGCACGTGCACCACATATTGAGAGACAGCAGGCAGCTGCTTTCTTAATGCGCTCTGGTTCATCATGTGTGGGCACTGCGCAACGAATATTTTATTATCCAAAATCTCTTGCTCTTCTTTAGCATGTTCCTCTTCCGTTCTTCTTTAATAAGTACTCTCTCTGTTCCTAAATACAAGTCTTTGTATAGATTCCACCATGGACTACATATGGAGCAAAATGAGTGAATCTACACTCTAAAATGTATTTGGATACATCTGTATGTGATCCATAGTGGAAATCTCTACCAAGACTTATATTTTGGAACGGAGGGAGTATGATAGTAGTACAGTATGTTCCTTGTAGTGAAGATGAGCAGGGACATTTGCAGTGTAGAGGTCTATACGGTCGGTTGGTGTGGACACTTTGAACTCTTCGGGCCTCTTTGATTCGTAGGATTTTGTAAACATGGGAATAGGATTTGCAGTGGCCTACCCACTTGAATCCTATAAGAATAGCACGGAAATGCGGGGAGCTGTGTCGCCTTTGAGAGTTACATTCATATTAACAGTACCGCACCTTCAGTTGAAGAGAGCTGGTATCCGAAGCCTTTCTAGCCGTACCGGCAATACTAACACATATATTGCAGCAAGTTCCACTTTGCTGATTTTACTCTGATGCTTACGGTTTTCCCGTTATTATAACATCCCAAATTTTCAATTTGGTATGTTATACATAGAACATCATTCCATATCATATTTTATTGCATTTTGACAAATCCTCGATAATCCTAAGCAGCTCAAGGACCCTCGGAGAGAGTTGGGGATTTTCTCGAATTTTCATATTTGATTTTCATCAAATAATAAAGCGAGGATTTTGGTTTTAATTATTTTCTCTCCGGAAAAATATTTCATTTAAAAATAAACGAGAGGAGAAAATATGACTTCTCCAAAACAATTGAAATACTGGAGGAAAAGTGTTAAAATCATTTATTGGAATTTATTTGGAATTTATTTGCAATTTTAATTGCATTAAAATATTGCATGTTTTCAAAAAAATATTTTTGTGTCAAAAAATGTTCACCCTATTCTAGATTTTCTAACTAGACGGGGAAAATTAATTTTATCTTTTTTGAACTTTTATTTATTTTTCTACGAATTTTTTTCCGCGGAACGTATTTAAAAAAAATCGCCGCGCCCGACCGGGCCGAAGCCCGGCCGAGCCGCCGGCCCACCCCGCCGTCGTCCTCCCCGAGCACGCCGCCGCGCCGAGTCCCGCTCGCCTACGCCGTTCGCCGCCCCCTTCCCCAAGCCACCTCCCCCCTCCATATATAGCCCCCCCTCTCCTTCTCACCTCGCCGCCGCCCGCACCCGCCCGAGCCGCCGCCGCCGGAAGCCCGTGCCGCCGCCGCCTCGAGCCGCCGCCCCGCTCGCCGGAGCCGCCCCCTCGCCGCCCCTCGCCCTCCCCCGAGCCCCGCCGCACCCCCGCCGCCCTCGCCGGAGCAGCCGACCCCGCCGGAGCCCGCCCCCGACGAGGTATACCTCGCCGCCGTTCGTTGCCGGTTTTGTTTAAAAAAACCGTTCGTTTTAAAAAAAACCCTAGATCGGTTTTTTTTCGGTTTTGTTATTTTGTGAACGTTCACCGACTCGTTCGTTTTAACGAACGCGTTCGTCGGATTTTCTCTATTAACGAACGTCCGTTCTTTAACCGTTCTTCCGTTTTTCTTTTTCGTCGGATTTTTCCGCGATTATCTCAGATTCGATTCTGATTGAATCTTCGTTTCTGTTTAACTTTTCGCTCGTTTATCGGAATCAGGCGATTCAAGCACCTAGAGTTTCGTCTCGAAATTCTCTTTCCGTTTAACCTACTCAAACAAGTTTTTGCTACTGTAAAATTTGACCTAGATCCAGATTAGTAAACGAAGCCTGTTTCTTTCGCAGTTTGACTTTCGTTGCTTCGTTCGAGTTGATTCTTTTTGCAAACCGGAGTTCTTAAGTTGAACTTTCTGGTTGGATCTTTCATTCGAGTTTTACCTGTGCATTAGATGAGTACTTATTGTTTGCCTGTTTGTTTGCGATAGAGTACCCGGAGTGTGCCGCTTGTTACTTCGAATCGCTAGGTTTTGCGGATCATCAGCAAGGCAAGTAACACTTTGATCATACCTTCCATACCCAGTTTTTATTGCAGTAGATCTTTTCCTCAAATAATTGCATGATTAGGATCTAACTAAATTGTGGGAACTGGGAAGTAGTTGAGGTCGTACCTATTACCTGTTCTTTTATCAAACCTTGGGAGTTACTTCTACGTTGCTATTATATTGCCATGCTATGCTCGTAGACGTGGATTGGGTTTGAGAGATATTCATGACAGATGTGAGATTGTTAATAATGGCTTACCTAAGGTGGCAACTAAAACTCACATCTGGGTGGATTGAGGCACCTGGAGAATCCAGTGTTGTCTGTTTGTATAAGGACCGCCACCCAGGTTCAAAGGGATCATAAGATTATTCATGCTAGAAACTTCCGTGTGCAGCCACAAGCTATTATGGGCTCTAGCATAGTTGAGTAGGTTACATGATCTCTTGAAGAGGTGGGCTAGCAGATGTAGGGGAAAGTAGGTGTACCGGTCCACCCGGAGTAAAGAGTGATTGTTCCTGAAAGACTGTGTCTCGGTCATTCGTTTCTCAAACATCATGCAGTGCGAGAATCAAGCGGAGGCGATCCAGTCTTGTGGGGAAAAGTGCGCAAACCTCTGCAGAGTGTACAAACTAATCATGGTTAGCCGTGTCCCTGGTTATGGACAACTTGAGTATCTAGTTCCTGGATTATCTTTTGAATCTCATCACCATGTTACTTCTAATTAATTTTGTTGGGTTATTGATGACACTTAATTGGGATTGAGATGCTGTCAACCATCTCAATGTTTCACAACCACCATGATAGTTAAATAAATTTATTCCTTTGAAGTAGGGAAAAATTGGCTTTTCGCAAAACTGTAACCATAGAGCTTTCCACCAGCCATATATGCATGTAGTATAGCATTATTATTGTTCATTATTCTCTATGTGCTACTTCGCCAGCATATTCTATGTGCTGACCCGTTTTCGGGCTGCAACGTTTCATGTTGCAGACTTTTCAGACGACGAGTAAGGTGCCTTAGGTCGTGGTCTTATACTCAGTGATGCCGCTGGAGTTGATGGACTCACTTATCTTCCAAGTCTTCCGATGTTATCGTTTTTAGATGGCCTTAAGCCATATTTATCATACTTAATCTCTTTGGAGATATTCGATGTAATAAGTGTGTGTTTGCTACTCTGTTATAAATCCTCCATTTGTACTGTGTGTGTCAGCATTACTGATCCAGGGATGACACTGGTGCACAGCAGCACAGACCATTTGAGGTCTGGTCGCTACAAAGGTGGTATCAGAGCACACGCTGACTGTAGGACACGACCACTAAGCTTAAGCCCTAGAACACTTCTCTCTTCTCATTTCTGACCCCTCTCCTTTTCTCTACTCTTTAGGAATGGCGGATGCAAGGAGCAAGTTCATGCAACCAGATGAACACACGCCTTTCGGTCGACACTTGAAGGAAGTCACTAAGTACTTGAACATAGGAATACCAAGCATCACCGGAACCTACAACGCCACATTACCCGAAGAGGAGAGCTGGAAGATTCAAGCTCACATTCCAGGAAGGACGTTTGTGCCAGTACTGAACCCATAAGATTGGTTTTCGAAGCACCAACCTGGAGTTTAGGGAAGAGCATGGCCGCACACATCGCTATGGGACGCATTGGAGAAGTCTACCACCAGGAGCTTAAGGATACAATTTATCAGATTTGTGGACGCCGAGACGCGCAATGGGAGATGATCAGAACCAAGAAGGATGGATCAATCGCAGCTTTCATCCAGGAGCAAAATCAACACATTCGTCGCCAGGAGAACCAGATGTGCACGGACAAGGAAGAACTGAAGAAGGCATTAACCAAGATCAAGGAGCTGGAGGAAGAACTCAAGGCTACACGCGAGGATTATATGGAGGAAATCATCGCACTAGTAGGGAAGAATGACGACCTGGAGAAGAAGATTGGAGTATTCATGGGAAATCCAGTGCCAAAAGCAAAGGATGACGAATGCACTTGTCCGGATAACTACATCATCATCGACGACACCGACTCGGAACCAAGTGAAGATGACTTTGTTGACGAAGCTGGAGCAGACATCATGGAGTCTTCAACGGATCAGAATTTCTAGTAGACCACCATATCAGTAGTAGTTTTCCCCCATTTAATAGTATAGTTCAAGCACTTTGTAACGCTAGTTAGATCGATTGTTATGCCTTGTTTGAATTGATTGAGTGATATTGATTGTATTTGTCTCATGAGCATATGGGTAGTGTTTTTATCTCTAGACCTCATTCTATTCTTAACTCTCATCTTTTCTAAACCTATCAGATGCCTCCGAGACGCGACCCCGGATTTGTTTTCCCACCGGAGATCACCCAGTTGATTCAGCAACAGAATGCCCTGATGCAAGTGTTAGTGCAGAACCAAGGCAACAACAACAACCCACCGCCACCACCACCTGTTGATCACTTAGCCCGTTTCTTGAGGCTAAACCCGCCGGTGTTTTCCAGTAGCACCGAGCCGATTGTTGCAGATGATTGGCTCCGCAAAGTTGGAAGGGAGTTGACCACTGCAGGATGCACAGATGCGGAAAGAGTGCATTTTGCCGCACATCAGCTTGATGGACCCGCAGCATCATGGTGGGAGAATTATACAGCCACGCACCCCATTGACACTATCACATGGGACCAGTTTCAGCAAGCTTTCCGTACAGCTCATGTTTCAGCAGGAGCTATGGCTATGAAGAAGCGTGAGTTTCGCAACCTACGCCAAGGAGGACGCACCGTAGGCCAGTATGTGGAGGATTTCAGTAAGTTAGCACGTTATGCACCAGATGACGTTGCTACAGATGCTGCCAAGCAGGAGAAATTTTTGGAAGGACTGAATGATGAACTGAGTATGCAGTTGATGGTAGCAACCTTCAACAACTACCAGGAGCTGGTAGATAGAGCTCTCATGATTGAAGGGAAGCAACAGCAGATTGAAAACCGTAAGAGGAAGTATGGACAAGGGAAGTACAATTCTGGAGCTCAGCAGAAGCCACGATTTGCCCCGAAACCGGGAGGACAGTTTCAGCATACCCATGGAGGAGGTAGTTCGCACAACCATAATGGCTCCAAGAATGGTAATGGGAATGGAGGAAGCAACGGACAGAACCGCACCAACCCATCTACCCCAGCCAAGAGGGATCTAAGTCATGTTACTTGTTTCAAGTGCCAGAAGACTGGACACTATGCAACTGATTGTCCTGAAGCCCAAAATGGAAATGGCAATGGAAGCTCTGGGAAGAAGCCGAACCCGTTCAACAAAGGACATGTGAACCACGTGAGTGTGGAGGAGGTTGAAGCTCAGCCTGATGCAGTAATAGGTAAGTTTTTGGTTAAGTCATTTACTGCAACCGTTCTTTTCGATACTGGTGCATCGCATTCATACATATCAAGGGGATTTGTGAATAAGTTTAAGCTGTCCACCAAAGTTCTCAGAACCCCTATGTTAGTAACCTCGCCAGGAGTAGAGTATATGGCAAGCCAGGGATGTTTTCAGATACCATTGGCCATTGGTAGGCATGTTTTCCCCTCAGACCTAATAGTTTTGGAGTCGCAAGGTTTGGATGTGATTTTGGGAATGGATTGGCTATCGTTGTATGGAGGAAACATTGATTGTGCCAGCAAGACGATTTTGCTTACCACCCCAGAAGGAAAAAGGATCAAGTATGTATCCCGGCATATGCCGAAGAGGACTCAAGTGAATTCCTTATCAGGAGTTGTACAGGAGGAAGTACCAGTGGTGAAGGATTATCCGGATGTATTTCCAGAAGAGTTGCCAGGCATGCCGCCAGATAGAGACATTGAGTTCTTGATTGAACTTTTGCCAGGCACAGGGCCAATATCTAAGAGACCGTACAGGATGCCCGCAAAGGATTTGGAGGAAATTAAGAAGCAGATCAAGGAGTTACTGGATAAAGGCTATATTCGCCCAAGTTCGTCACCTTGGGGATCACCAGTACTTCTAGTGGAAAAGAAAGATGGATCGCTGAGGATGGTTGTTGATTACCGTGGATTGAATGAAGTGACCATCAAAAACAAGTACCCACTGCCGATGATCAATGATTTGTTTGACCGCCTGCAAGGAGCTAAAGTATTTTCCAAGATCGATCTACTATCAGGATACCATCAGTTAAAGATTCGAGAGCAGGATATACCTAAGACGGCTTTTACCACCAGATATGGATTATATGAGTATACCGTTATGTCATTTGGTCTGACTAACGCACCTGCCTATTTCATGAACCTGATGAACAAAGTGTTTATGGAGTTTTTGGATAAGTTCGTCGTGGTGTTCATTGATGATATTTTAGTCTTTTCCAAGAATGAGGAAGAGCATGAGGAGCATTTGCGATTGGTACTTGAGAAGCTCAGAGAACAACAGCTATACGCCAAGTTCAGCAAGTGTGAGTTTTGGCTGAAGGAAGTTGGATTCCTCGGACATGTTATTTCTGGAGAAGGAGTAGCAGTAGACCCTGCCAAGGTTGACACAGTGACAAGTTGGGAATCACCCACGACAGTTGGAGAAATCCAGAGTTTTCTTGGACTTGCAGGACACTACCGGAGATTCATCGAGAATTTCTTAAAGATTGCTAAGCCCATGACTGAGCTATTGAAGAAGGACACCAAATTCAATTGGACTGAGGAATGTGAAGCTAGTTTCCAAGATTTGAAGAAACGATTGGTTACATCACCAGTGTTGATTCTGCCAGATCAACGCAAGGATTATGAAGTTTATTGCGACGCTTCTCGTCGAGGACTTGGAGCAGTGCTTATGCAGGAAGGAAGAGTTGTGTCATATGCTTCACGACAACTTAAACCCCATGAGAAGAATTATGCTACGCATGATTTGGAGTTAGCAGCCGTGGTGCATGCATTGAAGACATGGAGACATTTTCTCATTGGAAACCATTGTGAGGTGTATACGGATCACAAGAGTTTGAAGTATATTTTCACGCAGAAGGAGTTAAATTTCAGACAGAGGAGATGGTTGGAGCTCATTAAGGACTATGATATGAGATTGCATTATCACCCAGGAAAGGCTAACGTAGTAGCAGATGCGTTGAGCCGCAAGAGTCATGTCAACACCCTCATGACAGGAGAGTTACCTCAGGAGTTAGCCGAGGACCTTCGCGAGCTATGTTTGGAAATAGTCCCCAGAGGCTATTTAGCGACACTGGAAATTCAGTCTACCTTGATGGAAAGGATCAGAGAAGCTCAGAAGACAGACAAGGAGATTGAAGAGATAAAGGAGAAGATGAGCAAAGGAAAAGCCAAGGGATTTCGTGAGGATGAGCACGATACCTTATGGTTTGAGGACCGCGTATATGTGCCAAATGATCCGGAGATCAGGAAGTTGATTTTGCAAGAAGCCCATGATTCACCGTACTCGATTCACCCAGGGAATACCAAGATGTATTTGGATCTGAAGAATACTTTCTGGTGGACCGGAATGAAGAAGGATATTGCGGAGTATGTAGCAGTTTGTGATGTGTGTCAGAGAGTGAAGGCAGAACATTAAAAGCCAGCAGGATTGCTACAACCATTGCCGATACCAGAATGGAAGTGGGATAAAATAGGCATGGATTTTATCACGGGATTACCCAGGACTCGTTCAGGCTATGACTCAATATGGGTTGTAGTCGATCGTTTGACGAAAGTGGCTCATTTCATTCCAGTGAAGACCACTTACACCAGTGCTAAGTTGGCAAAGATATACATGACCCGGATCGTATGTTTGCATGGAGTTCCGAGGACCATTGTATCAGACAGAGGAACCCAATTTACCTCGAAGTTTTGGAAGCAGTTACATGAAACATTGGGAACCAGGCTAGAATTTAGTACAGCTTTTCACCCACAGACAGATGGACAGACCGAGAGAGTCAACCAGATTTTGGAGGACATGTTAAGAGCTTGTGCACTAGATTATGGATCTAGTTGGGACGACAATTTGCCATATGCGGAGTTTTCTTATAACAACAGTTATCAGACCAGTTTGAAGATGGCCCCTTTCGAAGCCTTGTACGGAAGGAGGTGTAGAACACCGTTGTTATGGGACGAAGTTGGAGACCGTCAGTTGTTTGGACCAGATTTGATTAAGGAGTCTGAACAGAAAGTAAGGTTGATTCGCGATAGGCTCAAGGTAGCCCAGTCCAGGCAGAAGAGTTATGCTGATTCTAAACGAAAGGAGACAATTCACGAAGTCGGAGACAGAGTGTATCTTCGAGTATCACCACTTCGAGGAGTGAAGCGCTTTGGAGTAAAGGGAAAGTTAGCACCCCGTTTTATCGGACCATACAGAGTTGTGAAACGTATGGGAGAGGTTGCCTACAAGCTAGAATTGCCCGAAGGATTGTCTGAAGTTCATGATGTATTTCACGTCTCCCAGTTGAAGAAGTGCCACGCAGAGATGGCTGAGATACCACTGAGAGATACTGTGTCACTGGAAGCAATTCAACTGGAAAGTGATTTGACCTATGAGGAGAAACCAGTTAAGATTCTTGAGTATGCCAGCCGAGTTACCCGCAGTAAGGTTATCAAGTTTTGCAAAGTTCAGTGGAGTCACCACACGGAAGATGAAGCCACCTGGGAGCGAGAGGAAGATCTACGGAAGGACCACTCCCACCTGTTTTCTAGCCAACCCGAATCTCGAGGGCGAGATTCATCTTAAGGGGGGTAGGTTTGTAACATCCCAAATTTTCAATTTGGTATGTTATACATAGAACATCATTGCATATCATATTTTATTGCATTTTGACAAATCCTCGATAATCCTAAGCAACTCAAGGACCCTCGGAGAGAGTTGGGGATTTTCTCGAATTTTCATATTTGATTTTCATCAAATAATAAAACGAGGATTTTGGTTTTAATTATTTTCTCTCTGGAAAAATATTTCATTTAAAAATAAACGAGAGGAGAAAATATGACTTCTCCAAAACAATTGAAATACTGGAGGAAAAGTGTTAAAATCATTTATTGGAATTTATTTGGATTTTATTTGCAATTTTAATTGCATTAAAAATATTGCATGTTTTCAAAAAAATATTTTTGTGTCAAAAAAATGTTCACCCTATTCTAGATTTTCTAACTAGACGGGGAAAATTTATTTTATCTTTTTTGGACTTTTATTTATTTTTCTATGAATTTTTTTCCGCGGAACGTATTTAAAAAAAAATCGCCGCGCCCGACCGGGCCGAAGCCCAGCCGAGCCGCCGGCCCACCCCGCCGTCGTCCTCCCCGAGCACGCCGCCGCGCCGAGTCCCGCTCGCCTACGCCGTTCGCCGCCCCCTTCCCCAAGCCACCTCCCCCCCTCCATATATAGCCCCCCCCCCTCTCCTTCTCACCTCGCCGCCGCCCGCACCCGCCCGAGCCGCCGCCGCCGGAAGCCCGTGCCGCCGCCGCCTCGAGCCGCCGCCCCGCTCGCCGGAGCCGCCCCCTCGCCGCCCCTCGCCCTCCCCCGAGCCCCGCCGCCCTCGCCGGAGCAGCCGACCCCGCCGGAGCCCGCCCCCGACGAGGTATACCTCGCCGCCGTTCGTTGCCAGTTTTGTTTAAAAAACCGTTCGTTTTAAAAAAAAACCTAGATCGGTTTTTTTTCGGTTTTGTTATTTTGTGAACGTTCACCGACTCGTTCGTTTTAACGAACGCGTTCGTCGGATTTTCTCTGTTAACGAACGTCCGTTCTTTAACCGTTCTTCCGTTTTTCTTTTTCATCGGATTTTTCCGCGATTATCTCAGATTTGATTCTGATCGAATTTTCGTTTCTGTTTAACTTTTCGCTCGTTTATCGGAATCAGGCGATTCAAGCGCCTAGAGTTTCGTCTCGAAATTATCTTTCAGTTTAACCTACTCAAACAAGTTTTTGCTACAGTAAAATTTGACCTAGATCCAGATTAGTAAACGAAGCCTGTTTCTTTCGCAGTTTGACTTTCGTTGCTTCGTTCGAGTTGATTCTTTTTGCAAACCGGAGTTCTTAAGTTAAACTTTCTGGTTGGATCTTTCATTCAAGTTTTACCTGTGCATTAGATGAGTACTTATTGTTTGCCTGTTTGTTTGCGATAGAGTACCCGGAGTGTGCCGCTTGTTACTTCGAATCGCTAGGTTTTGCGGATCATCAGCAAGGCAAGTAACACTTTGATCATACCTTCCATACCCAGTTTTTATTGCAGTAGATCTTTTCCTCAAACAATTGCATGATTAGGATCTAACTAAATTGTGGGAACTGGGAAGTAGTTGAGGTAGTACCTATTACCTGTTCTTTTATCAAACCTTGGGAGTTACTTCTACGTTGCTATTATATTGCCATGCTATGCTCGTAGACGTGGATTGGGTTTGAGAGATATTCATGACAGATGTGAGATTGTTAATAATGGCTTACCTAAGGTGGCAACTAAAACTCACATCTGGGTGGATTAAGGCACCTGGAGAATCCAGTGTCTGTTTGTATAAGGACCGCCACCCAGGCTCAAAGGGATCATAAGATTATTCATGCTAGAAACTTCCGTGTGCAGCCACAAGCTATTATGGGCTCTAGCATAGTTGAGTAGGTTACATGATCTCTTGAAGAGGTGGGCTAGCAGATGTAGGGGAAAGTAGGTGTACCGGTCCACCCGGAGTAAAGAGTGATTGTTCCTGAAAGACTGTGTCTCGGTCATCCGTTTCTCAAACATCATGCAGTGCGAGAATCAAGCGGAGGCGATCCAGTCTTGTGGGGAAAAGTGCGCAAACGTCTGCAGAGTGTACAAACTAATCATGGTTAGCCGTGTCCCTGGTTATGGACAACTTGAGTATCTAGTTCCTGGATTATCTTTTGAATCTCATCACCATGTTACTTCTAATTAATTTTGTTGGGTTATTGATGACACTTAATTGGGATTGAGATGCTGTCAACCATCTCAATGTTTCACAACCACCATGATAGTTAAATAAATTTATTCCTTTGAAGTAGGGAAAAATTGGCTTTTCGCAAAACTGTAACCATAGAGCTTTCCACCAGCCATATATGCATGTAGTATAGCATTATTATTGTTCATTATTCTCTATGTGCTACTTTGCCAGCATATTCTATGTGCTGACCCGTTTTCGGGCTGCAACGTTTCATGTTGCAGACTTTTCAGACGACGAGTAAGGTGCCTTAGGTCGTGGTCTTATACTCAGTGATGCCGCTGGAGTTGATGGACTCACTTATCTTCCAAGTCTTCCGCTGTTATCGTTTTTAGATGGCCTTAAGCCATATTTATCATACTTAATCTCTTTGAAGATATTCGATGTAATAAGTGTGTGATTGCTACTCTGTTATAAATCCTCCATTTGTACTGTGCGTGTCAACATTACTGATCCAGGGATGACACTGGTGCACAGCAGCACAGACCATTTGAGGTCTGGTCGCTACAGTTATATCTATACTATGATCTGTGTAGCTGCTTTGTGTCGCCCTAGCAGCAGTCCACTCTTGAAGCTAAACACTGCGAACGTAGTAATTTAAAAAAAAATTCCTACGCACACGCAAGATCATGGTGATGCATAGCAACGAGAGGGGAGAGTGTTGTCCACGTACCCTCGTAGACCGACAGCGGAAGCGTTATCACAACGCGGTTGATGTAGTCGTACGTCTTCACGATCCGACCGATCAAGTACCGAACGTACGGCACCTCCGAGTTCTACACACGTTCAGCTCGATGACGTCTCTCGAACTCCGATCCAGCCGAGTGTTGAGGGAGAGTTTCGTCAGCACGACGGCGTGGTGACGATGATGATGTTCCACCGACGCAGGGCTTCGCCTAAGCTCCGCAACGGTATTATCGAGGTGTAATATGGTGGAGGGGGGCACCGCACACGGCTAAGAGATCTCGAGGATCAATTTTTGTGTCTCTGGGGTGCCCCCCTGCCCCCGTATATAAAGGAGCAAGGGGGAGGCAGCCGGCCAAGGGGAGAGGCGCGCCATAGGGGGGAGTCCTACTCCCACCGGGAGTAGGACTCCTCCTTTCCTTGTGGGAGTAGGAGAAGGGAAGGGGGAAGGAGAAAGAAGGAAGGGTGCGCCCCCCTTCCCTAGTCCAATTCGGACCAGACCATGGGGAGGGGTGCGGCCACCTTTTGAGGCCTTTCTCTCCTTTCCCGTATGGCCCATTAAGGCCCAATACGAATTCCCGTAACTCTCCGGTACTCCGAAAAATACCCGAATCACTTGGAACCTTTCCGAAGTCTGAATATAGTCGTCCAATATATCGATCTTTACGTCTCGACTATTTCGAGACTCCTCGTCATATCCCCGATCTCATCCGGGACTCCGAACTCCTTCGGTACATCAAAACTCAATAAAACTGTCATCGTAACGTTAAGCGTGCGGACCCTACGGGTTCGAGAACTATGTAGACATGTCCGAGACACGTCTCCGGTCAATAACCAATAGCGGGACCTGGATGCCCATATTGGCTCCCACATATTCTACGAACATCTTTATCGGTCAGACCGCATAACAACATACGTTGTTCCCTTTGTCACCGGTATGTTACTTGCCCGAGATTTGATCGTCGATATCTCGATACCTAGTTCAATCTCGTTACCGGCAAGTCTCTTTACTCGTTCCGTAACACATCATCCCGCAACTAACTCATTAGTCACAATGCTTGCAAGGCTTATAGTGATGTGCATTACTGAGTGGGCCCAGAGATACCTCTCCGACAATTGGAGTGACAAATCCTAATCTCGAAATACGCCAACCCAACAAGTACCTTTGGAGACACCTGTAGAGCACCTTTATAATCACCCATTTACGTTGTGACGTTTGGTGGCACACAAAGTGTTCCTCCGGTAAACGGGAGTTGCATAATCTCATAGTCATAGGAACATGTATAAGTCATGAAGAAAGCAATAGCAACATACTAAACGATCGAGTGCTAAGCTAACGGAATGGGTCAAGTCAATCACGTCATTCTCCTAATGAGGTGATCTCGTTAATCAAATGACAACTTATGTCTATGGCTAGGAAACATAACCATCTTTGATTAACGAGCTAGTCAAGTAGAGGCATACTAGTGACACTCTGTTTGTCTATGTATTCACACATGTATTATGTTTCCGGTTAATACAATTCTAGCATGAATAATAAACATTTATCATGATATAAGGAAATATATAATACTTTATTATTGCCTCTAGGGCATATTTACTTCAGTCTCCCACTTGCACTAGAGTCAATAATCTAGTTCACATCGCCATGTGATTTAACATCAATAATTCACATCACCATGTGATTAACACCCATAGTTCACATCGTCATGTGACCAACACCCAAAGGGTTTACTAGAGTCAATAATCTAGTTCACATCGCTATGTGATTAACACCCAAAGAGTACTAAGGTGTGATCATGTTTTGCTTATGAGATAATTTTAGTCAACAGGTCTGTCACATTCAGATCCGTAAGTATTTTGCAAATTTTTATGTCTACAATGCTCTGCACGGAGCTACTCTAGCTAATTGCTCCCACTTTCAATATGTATCTAGACCGAGACTTAGAGTCATCTAGATTTAGTGTCAAAATTTGCATCGACGTAACCCTTTACGATGAACCTTTTGTCACTTCCATAATCGAGAAACATTTCCTTATTCCACTAAGGATAATTTTGACCGCTGTCAAGTGATCTACTCCTAGATCACTATTGTACTCCCTTGCCTAAATTAGTGTAGGGTACACAATAGATCTGGTACACAGCATGGCATACTTTATAGAACCTATGGCCAAGGCATAGGGAATGACTTTCATTCTCTTTCTAACTTCTGCCGTGGTCGGGCTTTGAGTCTTTACTCAATTTCACACCTTGTAACACAGGCAAGAACTATTTCTTTGACTGTTCTATTTTGAACTACTTCAAAATCTTGTTAAGGTATGTACTCATTGAAAAACTTAACAAGCGTCTTCATCTATTTCTATAGATCTTGATGCTCAATATGTAAGCAGCTTCACCGAGGTCTTTCTTTGAAAACTCCTTTCAAACACTCCTTTATGCTTTGCAGAATAATTCTACATTATTTCCGATCAACAATATGTCATTCACATATACTTATCAGAAATGTTGTAGTGCTCCCACTCACTTTCTTGTAAATACAGGCTTCACCGCAAGTCTGTATAAAACTATATCCTTTGATCAACTTATCAAAGCGTATATTCCAACTCCGAGATACTTGCACCAGTCCATAGATGGATCGCTGGAGCTTGCATATTTTGTTAGCACTTTTAGGATTGACAAAACCTCCTGGTTGCATCATATACAACTCTTCTTTAATAAATTCATTAAGGAATGCAGTTTTGTTTATCCATTTGCCATATTTCATAAAATGCGGCAATTGCTAACATGATTCAGATAGACTTAAGCATAGATACGAGTGAGAAACTCTCATCGTAGTCAACACCTTGAACTTGTCGAAAACCTTTTGCGACAATTCTAACTTTGTAGATAGTAACACTACTATCAGCGTCTGTCTTCCTCTTGACGATCCATTTATTCTCAATTGCTTGCCGATCATCGGGCAAGTCAACCAAAGTCCACACTTTGTTTTCATACATGGATCTCATCTCAGATTTCATGGCCTCAAGCCATTTCGCGGAATCTGGGCTCACCATCGCTTCTTCATAGTTCGTAGGTTTGTCATGGTCTAGTAACATAACCTCCAGAACAGGATTACCGTACCACTCTGGTGCGGATCTTACTCTGGTTGACCTACAAGGTTTAGTAACAACTTGATCTGAAGTTTCATGATCATCATCATTAACTTCCTCACTCATTGGTATAGACGTCACAGGAACCATTTCTTGTGATGAACTACTTTCCAATAAGGGAGCAGGTACAGTTACCTCATCAAGTTCTACTTTCCTCCCACTCACTTCTTTCGAGAGAAACTCCTTCTCTAGAAAGGATCCATTTTTAGCAACGAATGTCTTGCCTTCGGATCTGTGATAGAAGGTGTACCCAACTGTCTCCTTTGGGTATCCTATGAAGACACATTTCTCCAATTTGGGTTCGAGTTTATCAGGTTGAAGTTTCTTCTCATAAGCATCGCAGCCCCAAACTTTAAGAAATGACAACTTTGGTTTCTTGCCAAACCACAGTTCATAAGGCGTCGTCTCAACGGATTTTGACGGTGCCCTATCTAACGTGAATGTAGTTGTCTCTAATGCATAACCCCAAAACGATAGTGGTAAATTGGTAAGACACATCATAGATTGCACTATATCCAATAAAGTACGGTTATGACGTTCGGACACACCATTATGCTATGGTGTTCCAGGTGGCACGAATTTGTGAAACTATTCCACATTGTTTTAATTGAAGACCAAACTCGTAACTCAAATATTTGTCTCCGCGATCAGATCGTAGAAACTTTATTTTCTTGTTACGATGATTTTCTACTTCACTCTGAAATTATATGAACTTTTCAAATGTTTCAGACTTCTGTTTCATTAAGTAGATATACCCATATCTGCTCAAATCATCTGTGAAGGTGAGAAAATAACGATATCCGCCACGAGCCTCAATATTCATTGGACCACATACATCTGTATGTATGACTTCCAACAAATTTGTTGCTCTCTCCATAGTTCCGGAGAACGGCGTTTTAGTCATCTTGCCCATGAGGCATGGTTCGCAAGCATCAAGTGATTCATAATCAATTGATTCCAAAATCCCATCAGTATGGAGTTTCTTCATGCGCTTTACACCAATATGACCTAAACGGCAGTGCCACAAATAAGTTGCACTATCATTATTAACTTTGCATCTTTTGGCTTCAATATTATGAATACGTGTATCACTACGATCGAGATCCAACAAACCATTTTTGTTGGTGTGTATGACCATAAAAGGTTTTTATTCATGTAAACAGAACAACAATTGTTCTCTAACTTAAATGAATAACCGTATTGCAATAAACATGATCAAATCATATTCATGCTCAACGCAAACACCAAATAACATTTAGTTTCAACACTAATCCCGAAATTATAGGGAGTGTGCGATGATGATCATATCAATCTTGGAACTACTTCCAACACACATCGTCACCTCGCCTTTTACTAGTCTCTGTTTATTCTGCAACTCCCGTTTTTGAGTTACTACTCTTTAGCAACTGAACCAGTATCAAATACTGAGGGGTTGCTATAAACACTAGTAAAGTACACATCAATAACATGTATATCCAATATACCTTTGTTCACTTTGCCATCCTTCTTATCCACCAAATACTTGGGGCAGTTCCGCTTCCAGTGACCAGTCCCTTTGCAGTAGAAACACTTAGTCTCAGGCTTAGGTACAGACTTGGGCTTCTTCACTTGAGTAGCAACTTGCTTGCCGTTCGTTTTGAAGTTCCCCTTCTTCCCTTTGCCCTTTTCTTGAAACTAGTGGTCTCATCAACCATCAACACTTGAAGTTTTTCTTGATTTCTACCTTCGTCGATTTCAGCATCACGAAGAGCTCGGGAATTACTTTCGTCATCCCTTGCATATTATAGTTCATCACGAAGTTCTACTAACTTGGTGATGGTGACTAGAGAATTCTGAAAATCACTATTTTATCTGGAAGATAAACTCCCACTTGATTCAAGCGATTGTAGTACCCAGACAATCTGAGCACATGCTCACTAGTTGAGCGATTCTCCTCCATCTTTTAGCTATAGAACTTGTTGGAGACTTCATATCTCTCAACTCGGGTATTTGCTTGAAATATTAACTTCAACTCCTGGAACATCTTATATGTTCCATGACGTTCAAAACGTCTTTGAAGTCCCGATTCTAAGCTGTTAAGCATGGTGCACTAAACTATCAAGTAGTCATCATATTGAGCTAGCCAAACGTTCATAACGTCTGCATCTGCTCCTGCAATAGGTCTGTCACCTAGCGGTGCATCAAGGACATAATTTTTCTGTGCAGCAATGAGGATAATCCTCAGATCACGGATCCAATCCGCATCTTTGCTACTAACATCTTTCAACATAATTTTTCTCTAGGAACATATCAAAAATAAACAGGGAAGCAACAACGCGAGCTATTGATCTACAACATAATTTGCAAAATACTATCAGGACTAAGTTCATGATAAATTTAAGTTCAATTAATCATATTACTTAAGAACTCCCACTTAGATAGACATCCCTCTAATCCTCTAAGTGATCACGTGATCCATATCAACTAAACCATGTCCGATCATCACATGAGATGGAGTAGTTTCAATGGTGAACATCACTATGTTGATCATATCTACTATATGATTCACGCTCGACCGTTCGGTCTCCGTGTTCCGAGGCCATATCTGTTATATGCTAGGCTCGTCAAGTTTAACCTGAGTATTCCGCGTGTGCAACTGTTTTGCACCCGTTGTATTTGAACGTAGAGCCTATCACACCCGATCATCACGTGGTGTCTCAGCACGAAGAACTTTTGCAACGGTGCATACTCAGGGAGAACACTTATACTTTGATAATTTAGTGAAGGATCATCTTATAATGCTACCGTCAAACAAAGCAAGATAAGATGCATAAAGGATTAACATCACATGCAATCAATATAAGTGATATGATATGGCCATCATCATCTTGTGCTTGTGATCTCCATCTCCGAAGCACCGTGCTTGTGATCTCCATCTCCGAAGCACCGTCATGATCACCATCGTCTCCGGCGCGACACCTTGATCTCCATCGTAGCATCGTTGTCGTCTCGCCAACTTATTGCTTTTATGACTATCGCTACCGCTTAGTGATAAAGTAAAACTATTACATGGCGATTGCATCTCATACAATAAAGCGACAACCATATGGCTCCTGCCAGTTGCCGATAACTCGGTTACAAAACATGATCATCTCATACAACAAATTATATCACATCATGTCTTGACCATATCACATCACAACATGCCCTGCAAAAACAAGTTAGACGTCCTCTACTTTGTTGTTGCATATTTTACGTGGCTGCTACGGGCTTAGCAAGAACCGTTCTTACCTACGCATCAAAACCACAACGATAGTTTGTCAAGTTGGTGCTGTTTTAACCTTCGCAAGGACCGGGCGTAGCCACACTCGGTTCAACTAAAGTGAGAGAGACAAACACCCGCCGGTCACCTTTAAGCAACGAGTGCTCGCAACGGTGAAACCAGTCTCGCGTAAGTGTACGCGTAATGTCGGTCCGGGCCGCTTCATCTCACAATACCGCTGAACCAAAGTATGACATGCTGGTAAGCAGTATGACTTATATCGCCCACAACTCACTTGTGTTCTACTCGTGCATAGCATCAACGCATAAAACCAGGCTCGGATGCCACTGTTGGGGAACGTAGTAATTTAAAAAAAAATCCTACGCACACGCAAGATCATGGTGATGCATAGCAACGAGAGGGGAGAGTGTTGTCCACGTACCCTCGTAGACCGACAGCGGAAGCGTTATCACAACGCGGTTGATGTAGTCGTACGTCTTCACGATCCGAGCGATCAAGTACCGAACGTACGGCACCTCCGAGTTCTACACACGTTCAGCTCGATGACGTCCCTCGAACTCCGATCCAGCCGAGTGTTGAGGGAGAGTTTCGTCAGCATGACGGCGTGGTGACGATGATGATGTTCCACCGACGCAGGGCTTCGCCTAAGCTCCGCAACGGTATTATCGAGGTGTAATATGGTGGAGGGGGGCACCGCACATGGCTAAGAGATCTCAAGGATCAATTGTTGTGTCTCGGGGGTGCCCCCCTGCCCCCGTATATAAAGGAGCAAGGGGGAGGCAGCCGGCCAAGGGGAGAGGCGCGCCATAGGGGGGAGTCCTACTCCCACCGGGAGTAGGACTCCTCCTTTCCTTGTGGGAGTAGGAGAAGGGAAGGGGGAAGGAGAAAGAAGGAAGGGTGCGCCCCCCTTCCCTAGTCCAATTCGGACCAGACCATGCGGAGGGGTGCGGCCACCTTTTGAGGCCTTTCTCTCCTTTCCCGTATGGCCCATTAAGGCCCAATACGAATTCCCGTAACTCTCCGGTACTCCGAAAAATACCCGAATCACTCGGAACCTTTCCGAAGTCCGAATATAGTCGTCCAATATATCGATCTTTACGTCTCGACCTTTCGAGACTCCTCGTCATATCCCCGATCTCATCCGGGACTCCGAACTCCTTCGGTACATCAAAACTCAATAAAACTGTCATCGTAACGTTAAGCGTGCGGACCCTGCGGGTTCGAGAACTATGTAGACATGACCGAGACACGTCTCCGGTCAATAACCAATAGCGGGACCTGGATGCCCATATTGGCTCCCACATATTCTACGAAGATCTTTATCGGTCAGACCGCATAACAACATACGTTGTTCCCTTTGTCACCGGTATGTTACTTGCCCGAGATTTGATCGTCGGTATCTCGATACCTAGTTCAATCTCGTTACCGGCAAGTCTCTTTACTCGTTCCGTCACACATCATCCCGCAACTAACTCATTAGTCACAATGCTTGCAAGGCTTATAGTGATGTGCATTACCGAGTGGGCCCAGAGATACCTCTCCGACAATTGGAGTGACAAATCCTAATCTCGAAATACGCCAACCCAACAAGTACCTTTGGAGACACCTATAGAGCACCTTTATAATCACCCATTTACGTTGTGACGTTTGGTGGCACACAAAGTGTTCCTCCGGTAAACGGGAGTTGCATAATCTCATAGTCATAGGAACATGTATAAGTCATGAAGAAAGCAATAGCAACATACTAAACGATCGAGTGCTAAGCTAACGGAATGGGTCAAGTCAATCACGTCATTCTCCTAATGAGGTGATCTCGTTAATCAAATGACAACTTATGTCTATGGCTAGGAAACATAACCATCTTTGATTAACGAGCTAGTCAAGTAGAGGCATACTAGTGACACTCTGTTTGTCTATGTATTCACACATGTATTATGTTTCCGGTTAATACAATTCTAGCATGAATAATAAATATTTATCATGATATAAGGAAATATATAATACTTTATTATTGCCTCTAGGGCATATTTCCTTCAGTTCACCCATACGAAAAAGGGTTTCCACCCGCTTTGTATTACAAAGCAACCAACCGATACAACCGACAATAGGGGCTGGGGCGGAAGCAGCACAAACACGCCCAAAAGAAAGGAAAGAGAAAAAAAGAAAAAAGAAGAAGGAAGAAAAGAGAAAAGAAAGGAATGGCATGTCATGTTCACCCATCAAGGTGCCTGCTGTAATTTGGCAAGGTTTTATTGATTGCGCGTATCTTGCATATGTTGTATTGCATTTCTTCTACTTTGTTGCACCGCCATCTGCTTAGTTTACTCATCATATATGTCGAGATGCCATGCCCATCCATTATCAATACATATTCCATCTGTCATCATACCATGTTTTTTCACTCAAATGCTATTCTTGTGCATCAGACATCAAAAAAGAAGAGGGTGATTGCCGAACCTGAAGGAGCACCAGCAAAGTCCTTGAAAAACGTGGTTGTGCCGGAGAAATCAGACAGCACCCCACTTTTATTGGCTGTACAACCAGTGACACAAAACATAGGACCGACTCCAGCAGACTGTACCCATACTTCACTGGCCACACCACTAGCCCCACCACATAGGACCTGCACTCCAGCAAAAGGTATGCCGATTTCAGTTGCCATAGCACCAGCCGTACCACAGAAAAATCCCAATCCAGCAAAAAGTACAGCAAGTCCACCGGCCGAAGACCTATCCCAACTGCAGAGACGGCCAATTCCTGTAGATTGGAACCCCATTCCAGTTATTCCCAGTTTAAAAGACAATGCTTTCAATGTTGTTAGGGACTACGTGCATATATTCCCATCATTGGAAGATTATAGTGAAGACAAACACCATTTTCACATCTTCCTGTCCCACTTACGTGTAAGTGCTATTATTCATGGTGATTATTTTCTTGTTTTCTGCTGATTAAACACATCAATGATTTACATTACATTGTTGTAAGTAGGAGAGGGTCAATCTGGATAGTCATGACGAGCAAAGCTTGCTTGCGCTTTTCAAGGAAGCATTGCAGCAGTATTGGTGTTACCTGAGGAAATCACACTTTGATGGCATGTCTATAAACGAATTTCTGGTGAAGTCTCCTGTGCTAAATTTAGAAGACATTGAATGGAAAAACCTTGTTATGCACTGGTCTTGTTCCGAGGATGAGGTAATGTCTATGATATCGCATGACAATTTGAACTTCTACTTTTCCGCATGTGCCTTACGGATCTTTTTTGCAGGAAATCTGCTCGAAAAAGAATTCCGGTTTGAAAAGAACGACAGGATATCGCAAATATGCTGCCCGCTGCTTTGCTCTTGTTAGTACCTGTTGTCCTGTATCACTGTACTTGCATACATACCTGGTTCATTATGTGACAGCAGTATGCATGATAGCTTGCTTATCAATTGTTCGATCCAAATTATCTGATCTGTATGAATGGTTACATTAGTGTAGAATATATCCAATGCCAATGAAAATTTTTAGCTCTGCATTGTTCTTGTAAGTACCTACTGTCCTTTATCAGTGTACTTATATTGACAGGTAGTTGGTCATGTACCATCACTCTGCAGCTTATTTTCCTTTGCCCTACATTTTCTACACATAAGATCTATATTTACTCTTACCATAAGGTTGGATAACACCGATGGTACTGAAGAATTTTAGCTCTGCATTGCTCTTGGCTGTACCTTTTGCCTGTATCGCTGTACTTACATTTATAGCTACTTGGTTATGTAGCATCACTCTTCATCTTATCTTCAATATTCTCCATTTTTTCTTATATTGTCACATCTATATTTACTCTTAACAAAATGTAGAATAAAGGCAATGCTTATGAAGAAGATTCGGTGGTAAACTTCTTGAATTGCCCCCCCCCCATCAACATGGACAAGGGCTTTATAGAGTCTGCCTTCACCAATAATGTAAGTTTGTCCTTCTCCAGCCTTCAAACTTTTGTTGTGTATATTTGGTTAGGCATGACTGCAACAGCTGTTTATTTTTCGTGTTTGCATCAAATTGCATGTTTAAAGTTTATTATGTACTCCAGTTGTACAACCAAGTTCCTTCTTCATACCATGTAAATTAAACTATACAGATCAAGTGATCTTATTTTGCCAATCTGAAATGGGATAAATTGACAGCACACTAATCATTGATACTTATGAGTTCTAGATCTGTAATCCAGTGGTGTCATGAAGCTGCCAACTCCTTCACAATGTCATTTCCTACCATGTCTTGACCTGAACAATAACATATTGTGTTAATGCTATTTTAAACTGTGTCACTTTATTCGTCAGTAAGAAATGTGATGAATTGTCAGCACTGATACTTATATGTGCAAAACATGTCATCTGTCTGCTTGTTTATCTTTCAGAGTGAGGAAGATATAAGTGTCAAACAAGTGCAGTCTCACCAGCTTGCTCAGCTGCTTGCGCTGCAGCTCCCGAGCAGGGTTAACCTTTCTTGAACTCTATTGAAGTGATGTCGGTTTTGTATATTATTTTGTCGGCGTGTTTAGTTGCACTGGTGGCGATCTTTGATGCCCAGTGTATGTAATCTGCTGTCTGCTTGTGCTTTATTATCATAGTGGCAAACTTTGATGCCCAGTGGATGTAATATGTCGTAATTTCTTCATTGTATAGTCTAGGTTTTTTTCTTATTCACGATGCTGCAGTTATTTTACTGTATATATATATATCCCGTCTTCACAGTAAACCGGCCAAACCGTAAAATTACGGTACATAATCGGGCCGTCATACAAATCACCATGTATGATCCGCATCATGGGCCCCGTCATCTTGGTCCATTAACAGGCCTAAATGTAAACTGGCCCATTAGTAGATTCGGGCATTTAATAGGCCGAGTAAACTGCCGGCCCAATTTTCCCAAGAAAACTCAATGGGCCTTTAGGAGGCTGAAAAGTAGGTTGGGCCTGAAACGTGCCGAACAGCTCACGGGCCGGTAGCAGGCCGAAATAGACCCTGGCCCATGAATGTGCCAATCAAATCATGGGCTTATAACAGGCCAAAATTGTCTCGGTCCTTATTTGGCCCAATCAGATTATCGGCTGCGAGCAGGCCGGATGCAAACTGGGCCGTAGTTATGCCCAACTATATGACGGGCTTTTAACAGGCCGAAATTAATATAGGGCCGAAATGTTAAACGGGCCCTTAACAGGCCGAAACTAATATTAGGCCGAATTACTAAATGGGCCTTTAGCAAGTGGGCCCAAAAGCATAGCGTCCAGTTGACGGGCCGAATCTGATATGGGCCATAATTTAGCCCAAAGCCTCTTAAAGCGCCGGACCTGATCTGGGCCGTAATTTGGCCCAGAACGTGGTAGGCTTTTAACGGGCCGGATCTCATGTGGGCCATTATTAGGCCCGGAACATGGCAGGCCATTAATGGACCGGATCAAATATGGGCCGGCATTTGGCCCAAAACATGGCAGCCAGTTAATGGGCCAGCCTACTAGGGTCCTCAAAATCTTGTGGGCCTACAGCTGGGTCGGCCCATTAATGTCGGCGAAATCTCATGGGCCTTTAGCTGGGCCGGCCCATTATGGTCCACAAAAATCTTGTGGGCCTTCACCTGGGCCGGCCCATTATGCCCCGCAAAAATCTTGTGGGCCTTTACCTGGGCCGGCCCATTATGGCCCGCAAAATCTTGTGGGCCTTTAGCTGGGCCGGCCCATTATGGTCCGCAAAATCTTGTGGGCCTTTAGTTGGCCCGGCCCATTTAAACTTTATGGGCCAGTTTTGGGCCGGTCCACGTGTTAACATATCATAGGCGCATCTCGCCCATTGGATGAGTGACACCTGTGCCAACGCAGAGCTGACACGTGTTTCCTACAGCCAATGATGATTTTACACGCGGAAAATCCCCATTGGTCGAGGCTGTTAACGGGTTATCGGATCCAAAACCGAACCCGATAGCTTAACGGCGTTCCGTTACGGTGGATGCCACGTGTCGGTCACCCTTGACGAAAGCACTTCTGTGACGCGCAATTTATCGTCATGGAAGTGGACACTTCCGTGATGATAATTTTGGTAATGTCATGGAACACTTCTACGACAGCACAGGTATGACTATCTTGATTCTGTCATAAATTTGTCATGGATGTACATGGATGACAGAAAACGTGACATACTGTGACAAACACGTATCATCACGGAAGTGTATTTTTTTGTAGTGATGACAACATTCCGAACCTCCAATGTGTCGCACTTCACCCAAAGTAAAATCCCACCGGATCTCCCTCTTGGAGGCAAGCAATGCCAATCAAAATCGACTCCTCCCGATAAGGTGCCAAGAAACTGAGAGGTAAAATTGTCTCTACCAGTTTTAGAGAGGGAAATGAAATCTAACTTGTGTTCTATAGAAGCATCTACCAGGAACTTTCGTTTAGCCAAGTCAGCCAGACCTCTGCTATTCCAAAAGATTCCCTTCATTCTTCATCATGGAATTTTTTAGTAGTCCAGATTCTAGCACTTCTGCGGACAGCCGAGGCCGGATATATCTTCCGGTTCCACTTGCGCTTAGGCTTGCTTTGCTCATCAACTCAGTCCATACAACCAAGCTCAGTGAGCCTACATGCCTCAGAATCTGCGTGATTCGACCCCCTCGGAGATATAAAACTCTCGTCCTGCTCTTCAGCAAGTCGGGGTGCAAGATCCGCACAAAGACTATCAAGAACCCTAACACCCAATGCATCAATTTCCGAATCGTTTAATGGTTTAACAGCTGAGATGTCAAATGATCAATATATGTCTTGTGGTGTTCAAAATACACCTCTGTTTCTAAGAAATTTAGCAATGTAAAGCAATATATGTCAGAGATGAGATCTCTAAATTTGTCACCGAGGCTCTCATTTTTTTGTAAGAAAGTTAGCATGTACCACCGCAACTACTACTGCTCGGTGACGACGATGACAGAGGTAGTAGCTGGCCTAATGGCCCATTGTGCAACGAGGTCCGACCCATTTTAATACTAGATTGCACAAAAGTAAGTAGCATATACACAACACCGTTATTTCTAGCACCATTTAGCTATAGGGATTTTTAGCAAGTTAAGATTTTTATAATGTATATGTTCAAAGAAAAAAATATGCATCTCCATTTCTATTTCGGCCATGAATCATTTGCATCATAACGTAGCATATTTGTAACTTTGAAACAAAAACAGTCTTTGTCAATAGTTTGAAATTCACATATAAGCACAAGGGTAACAACCTTGGAAAGGCATGTGCATTGCAACTAAATTTGGGTCGACACTCTTGTCCCGGTGGGCCAATGATGAATGTGGGTCCCTTGGCCCAGTTTTTTATGAAGCCGACCCAGAAGACCCATGAGCCTTGAAGTGTCCTGTAACGCCCGGATAATCATGCTACAGTAATCTCACGCTAATCTTGCCACGTCACCTCCGTTACTGTTGCTAACCTTGCAGCATTTCGAAACGGAGTCAAATTCAAATTTAAAATTAAATCAAACGATAAAAGTTTTCAAACGTCAAAACAAAAATGTTCGGTGGGTGCCAAATAATCCACTGGTAATTATTGTGGAGAAAACTCCTTTTTAGAAAATGCCTAAGTATTTTAAAATGGATTAAAAGGTGAAAGAAAATAAATAAAAGAAAATGCAAAACAAAACAGAACAAAAAAAACAAAAGCCCCCCCACTGGACCTGGCCCAACTGGGCCAACCCCGAGGCCCAGCCGGCCGGCCCACCCCTATCCCCTTATCCACTCCCCAGTCCCCCTCCACCGACAGCCACCCCCCACTTCCCCCCCCCACCCCCGAAATATCTGCTCCTCCTCCCTCCCCCGATCCAGAACGGGATCGAGAGGAGGCCACCGTCGCCGACCGCCCCCGCCGGCCTCGCCGCTGCCTCGCCGGAGCGCTCTCCCCCGCCGGACTGCCTCCCCTACGCCGCCGTCCCCGCCATCCCCCTCGACCCCCACTACCCCGTTCCCTACGAATCGCGGTGAGGACCGCGACCGCCCCTCTCCCTCACCCCCGCGGTCACCGCGCTCCGCCCGCGCGCGCCCGCACTTGCCCGCGGCCACTGCCCCCCCTTTGCCGCCCTGCCCGCGGGCTGTGCCGCTGCCGTCCCGCTCCAGCCACTCCGGCCTCGACGCCCTTCCCTCCTTCGGCGACCCCGCCCGCACGCCCGCAGCCTCGCCTCCGCCGTTCGCCTCTGCTCTGCCCGCGCTGCTCTACCGCCGCTCCGGTGGCTCGTCGGAGCCCCGCCTCCCCTGGCCCTGGCCGCCGGCGCCGGCGTGCGCCGTGCGCGCCCAGCGCCCCTCGTCTCGCGCCCGTTCGGGCGCCCCGCCCCGTTGCTCGCCCGTAACCCGCACCCGCACCCGCATCGCCCCCTCTGGGCCACTGCCAGGTGGGCCTCGCCCCACCTGAGCCACTGCACACTGGGCCCGACCCCGTGGGCCTATGACAAACGGGGCCCAGCCCACAGAACGAATATACAAAATAAAAATAAAAAAATATAAAAATAATAAAAATAATAATAATAATAAATAAAATAATAATAATATTATTAATAAAAATAATAAAAATAATAAATAAATAAGAATAAGAATAATAATAAGAATAAATTAATTAATAAAAATAATAAATAAAATAAAAATAAAATAATAAATAAAATAAATTAATAATAATAATAATAATAAATTAATTAATAAAAATAAATAAATAAATAAATAAAGAAAATAAAAATAATTTTAATTTTAATTAATTAATCCTGTTTAATTTAATTAAACAGTAATTATTTAGCTAAACACTAATTAACCTAAACAGTGAATGACAGGTGGGTCCCACTGGGCCCACATGTCAGTTGACTTAGTCAACCCCTGTTGACTGCTAATGTCAGCATGACATCATGCTGATGTCATAAATCCAAATTTCGAATTAAATTAAATAATTAATTAAATTCCAGAAATTAATAAAATCTTTGAAAAATCATATCTTTTAATCCGTAACTCGGATTAAAATATTTTCAACATGAAAGTTGCTCAGAACAACGAGACGAATCCGAATACGCAGTCCGTTCGTCCACCACACCTCCCTAACCTATCGAACTAGCAACTTTCCCCTCCGGTCCGTCTGTCCGAAAACGCGAAACATCGGGAATACTTTCCCGGATGTTCCCCCCTTCGCCGGTACCACCTACTGTCGCGTTAGGACACACCTCGCACTGTTCATTGTCATGTCAAGCATCGTCATGCTTATGTTTGCATTGTATTTACTGTTTCTTCCCCCTCTTCTCTCCGGTAGACTACGAGACCGACACTGCTGCTGCCCAGTTCGACTACGGAGTTGACGACCCCTCCTACTTGCCAGAGCAACCAGGCAAGCCCCCCCCCCCTTGATCACCAGATATCGCCTATTCTTCTCTATACTGCTTGCATTAGAGTAGTGTAGCATGTTACTGCTTTCCGATATCCTATCCTGATGCATAGCCTATCCTTGCTACTACTGTTGTTACCTTTACCTGCAATCCTACATGCTTAGTATAGGATGCTAGTTTTCCATCAGTGGCCCTACATTCTTGTCCGTCTGCTGTGCTATACTATCGGGCGGTGATCACGGGTATATACTTATATACTATATACATGACACATGTGGTGACTAAAGTCGGGTCGGCTCGTAGGAGTACCCGCAAGTGGATCTTTGTGGCGGAGCGACAGGGCAGGTTGAGACCGCCTAGGTGAGAGGTGGGCCTGGCCCTGGTCGGCGTTCGCAGATACTTAACACGCTTAACGAGATCTTGGTATTTGATCTGAGTCTGGCCATTTGGTCTATACGCACTAACCATCTACGCGGGAGTAGTTATGGGTATCCCGGCGTCGTGGTATCAGCCGAAGCCTTCTTGACGTCAGCGACTGAGTGGCGCGCGCCGGATTGGACTGGAACGCCACTAGGCTAGGTCTGCTTCCGGCCGCGTACGCAACGTGCAGGTGTGCATAGGGCGATGGGCCCAGACCCCTGCGCGCATAGGATTAGACCGGCGTGCTGACCTCTCTGTTGTGCTTAGGTGGGGCTGCGACGCGTTGATCTTACGAGGCCGGGCATGACCCAGAAAAGTGTGTCCGGCCAAATGGGATCGAGCGTGTTGGGTTATGTGGTGCACCCCTGCAGGGAAGTTTATCTATTCGAATAGCCGTGTCCCTCGGTAAAAGGACGACCCGGAGTTGTACCTTGACCTTATGACAACTAGAACTGGATACTGAATAAAATACACCCTTCCAAGTGCCAGATACAACCCGGTGATTGCTCTCTAACAGGGCGACGAGGAGGGGATCGCCGGGTAGGATTATGCTATGTGATGCTACTTGGAGGACTTCAATCTACTCTCTTCTACATGCTGCAAGATGGAGATGACCAGAAGCGTAGTCTTCGACAGGACTAGCTATCCCCCTTTTATTCTGGCATTCTGCAGTTCAGTCCACTGATATGCCCCTTTACACATATACCCATGCATATGTAGTATAGCTCCTTGCTTGCAAGTACTTTGGATGAGTACTCACGGTTGCTTCTCTCCCTCTTTTCCCCCTTCCCTTTCTATCTGGTTGTCGCAACCAGATGTTGGAGTTCAGGAGCCAGACGCCACCCTCGACGACGACACCTACGACGCTGGAGGTGCCTACTACTACGTGCAGGCCGCTGACGACGACCAGGAGTAGTTAGGAGGATCCCAGGCAGGAGGCCTGTGCCTCGTTCGATCTGTATCCCAGTTTGTGCTAGCCTTCTTAAGGCAAACTTGTTTAACTTATGTCTGTACTCAGATATTGTTGCTTCCGCTGACTCGTCTGTGATCGAGCACTTGTATTCGAGCCCTCGAGGCCCTTGGCTTGTATTATGATGCTTGTATGACTTATTTATGTTGTAGAGTTGTGTTGTGATATCTTCCCGTGAGTCCCTGACCTTGATCGTACACATTTGCGTGCATGATTAGTGTACGGTCAAATCGGGGGGGTCACAAGTTGGTATCAGAGCCGACTGCCTGTAGGAATCCCCCTTTCCACACTCCTTGGCCGAAGTCGAGTCTAGACACTACAAAACTTTTACTAACATGGCTGTGTGTCTTACGGGCCCACGTCGCCATTGGGTGGTACTAGGATCTTTTACACCTCGACCTTTACTCTGGGATTCTGAACTCTCTTCTACTCGGGTTAAACGAATTTACTAACTCTAACACTAGGATCCCGTGACCGCATTCACCCCACAGTTGGATAAGCCATAGTTGTTTCTTAGAGTAGTATTTTGAACAATTCACACACTATCATTTGACTCCTTTGAAACGTCTTTGCTTTCAGATGGAACCCACGAGGCAGGTCGTTCGCCACACGACGACCATTGGTGCCTCGGGATCACCTGCTGTGCTAGCTGAGATGATGACCTATCTGGGTTATCGCTGGCACCCTGAGTACACCGTCTACGAGGAGTACCAGGACTTTAACCAGGAGCAGTACCGTGCCATCGTCCACCTCTACTCGCAAGAGTATGACTCCACTACTGTGCTGCACACCGCACATGGTGTTGGTGTGACCATCGATATGGCTGTCCACGATGCTGCCTATGCTGCTCTGACACGTCTTCGTGGAGAGTATCGGGAGTTGGACACCTCCCCTTTCAGGCACATTGCTATCGCCTCTGATGTTGGTGCGGAGGGATACTATACGGCTGCCTACTCCACTGTCACCCGAGAGCCCTTCTACCATCAGAACCTGGTTTTGCATGCTGATGGGCTGGATCGAGCTAACCGAGCTCTTCGCCACGAGATGTACACCACCCGTCAGCACCTTTACCGTGCTCTGACGCTGCTGCACCCCTTTGTCCGATCTGGACAGGTACCGCGTACTGCGATCTACCCAGCCAGGACCGTGATGCCCCACGGTGTCGGTTGGCCAGAGGTGGGAAGCTACTCTCCCGCACTTGGTCCTCTTCTGCCACCTGAGCGTCGGGCTCTACACCTGAGTATCCGCGGCCCCCAGTCTGCTGACGTGGAGGGCTATCCGTTGCCTCACTACCAGCTGTCGGGCTACGATTACCTCCACAGTACCTCTTGGGACTGATGTAGGCTTGCTTGTAGTGTTAGATGCATTCGCCGCGAGCCTGTGTGCCGCCTATGTTGTTTTAGTCTATGTACTGAACTCTATGTACTGAACTCTATGCATGACCCCCTTTTGTAAGTTATGCCGACTACTATGTAGTAGCTATCGTGCTCCTCTCGTTATGCATGTTTCATCATGAATGATTCTTGTCTTTGCAAATATTCTCAATGCTGAACTACCCCTGTTATATATTAGCAGGATGGTTAGACCAGGTGGTCGTGGTCGTGGTGGCGATGCCCCACCACCACCTGAGTACATGGCTGGTATGATCCAACAGTTTGAACTGAACCGCCAGTTCATGGAAAATATGATGGCTCAGTTTCCTCGCCCCAATATGAACCAGCAGCCAGCCCAAGTGACTCTTCAAGATTTCATACGCCTCAACCCAACCATCTACCGCAGCTCAACTCAGCCTCTGGATGCTGATGACTGGCTCCGTGACATCACCTATGAGATGGAGTCTGCTGATGTAGCCCCTGCCAGCTATGTCACTTTTGCTTCCTTCTTCTTGAAGGGACCCGCAGCTCAATGGTGGGACAGCCACAGGCGTACTCTGCCAGCTGGAACAATCATCACATGGCCAGACTTCCAAGCTGCTTTCCGTGCCCGCTTCATTCCTCAAGGAGTCATGGACCGGAAGAAGCGTGAGTTCCGCAACCTCACCCAAGGCAACAAAACTGTCGAAGCTTATCAGCGGGAGTTTCTGGACTTGTCTCGTTATGCTGAAGAGGACATTGCAACTGATGCACGCAGACAGGAGAAGTTCCGTGATGGCCTTCAAGCTGACATCAAGCTCGCACTTCTAGTGCATGACTTTGCTGATTTCGCCACCTTGGTGAACAAGGCCATCAATGTCGAAACTGGTCTGCAGGAATACCAGAGCTCTCACAGGCGCAACCGTGACACGGGCTCATCTTCGGGCCCGCCCTCACAGAAGCGTAAGATATGGATCCCGAACAGCATGTACCGTCTAAATGCATCTGCCCCAAGGCAGACCTATGCTGCACCTCGTCTGCCTCCACCACCATCTAGGCAGTCAAGACTTCCAGCTCCACCATCCCAAGCTCCTGTTCCCACTCCGAATAATGGCTTGTGCTTCAGGTGTGGTCAACCAGGACACCGTGCTAAAGAATGCAACCAGAACCAGAATCAACTGGCCCTTCCAGCAACTGGCCGTGGTAACAATCAGCCCCGCGACAACAATGCTAAGTCTTATGGTCGTGCTCATGCCAGCCACGTTGATCTCAACGAAGCTCAAGACCAGCCTGCTACTGTGATGGGTACACTCCTCGTAAATTCAGTACCAGCATCCGTTTTATTTGATACAGGTGCATCGCATTCATTCATGTCAGAAGATTTTGCATACAAGCACGACGTTAAATGTGAGGAGATGAACACTTCGGTACTGGTCAGAACCCCCATGGGACAGTGTCAAACCTCCTTGGTTGGCATCGATGTCCCCGTGGAAATCGAAGGGCTGGAATTCTATGCCTCTCCCATTATCCTGAAGTCGTCTAACATCGACCTCATTTTGGGTATGGATTGGTTGAAAGCGCATACTGCTTCTATAGTTTGCGCTACTAAGACCGTCCATCTGCTACACCCTTCAGATGAGATAGTTACTTACCAAGCCCATCTGGTGCAAAATGCCGAGGCAAGGCTCTATGCATTGAATGCATTGAACGCTGCACCACTTGAGGGCATTGAAAACATTCCCGTTGTGCGTGAATTCCTCGACGTCTTTCCTGAAGAACTTCCAGGGATTCCCCCTGCTAGAGCTGTCGAATTCATCATCGACTTGAAACCAGGCACCACTCCTATAGCCAAGCGACCCTACAAAATGCCGCCGCATGAACTCCTTGAGCTTAAGGAGGAAATCGACAAATCTCTTCGCAAAGGATTCATTCGCCCAAGTTGCTCTCCTTGGGGAGCACCTTCTCTCTTTGTCAAGAAGAAGGATGGTACAAACCGGTTAGTTCAAGACTACCGTCCTATAAACCAAGCTACCATTCAGAATAAATACCCTCTTCCTCGGATCAATGATCTGTATGATCAACTGGCGGGTTCGTCAGTGTTCTCTAAGCTCGACTTGAGGTTGGGCTACCACCAGATCCGTGTTCGCGAAGAGGATATCCCAAAGACCGCCTTCGTGACTCGCTATGGTTCATACGAGTACACCGTCATGTCTTTCGGTTTAACCAATGCTCCAGCCACCTTCTCTCGTCTGATGAACTATATATTCATGGATTACCTCGACAAGTTCGTCGTGGTTTATCTGGATGATATCCTGGTATTTTCCAAGAACGAAGAAGAACATGCTGAACATCTTCGACTTGTGCTGGAAAAGCTACGAGAGCATCAACTATATGCCAAGTTCTCCAAATGTGAATTCTGGCTACCGGAAGTAACCTATCTTGGGCATGTCATCTCTAAGGATGGTATTGCCGTCAACCCTGAGGGAGTTCAGGCTATTCTTGATTGGACTCCTCCCAAGAACGTTAAGCAAGTCAGAAGTTTTCTCGGTCTCGCCAGCTATTGCCGTCGATTCGTTGAGAACTTCTCTAAGATCGCCAGGCCTCTGACTAACCTGTTGCATAAGGGTGTCAAGTTCCAATGGACAGACAAGTGTCAGGAAAGTTTCCAAGCACTCAAAGACAAGTTGACTTCTGCTCCAGTTCTAGCTCCACCTGATACTAAGAAGGACTTTGTCATTTACTGCGACGCTTCCCGTCAAGGATTAGGCTGTGTCCTAATGCAAGACCGCAAAGTGATTGCTTATGCCTCTCGGCAATTGCGCCCTCACGAAGAGAACTACCCAGTTCACGACCTCGAACTTGCTGCTGTCATTCATGCGCTGAAGCAGTGGCGACATTACCTTCTCGGTAATCGTTGCGAGATCTTCACTGACCACCAAAGTCTGAAGTATCTGTTTACTCAGCCAGATCTGAACCTCCGTCAACAGAGATGGATGGAGCTTGTTGCAGACTTTGACTTGGGTATTTCCTATACGCCAGGCAAGGCTAATGTAATGGCTGATGCCTTGAGCCGCAAGTCTTACTGCAACCACCTCCAGGTTCACAAAGTTCAGCCCTCGCTTGTTGAAGAATTCAGGAACCTGAACCTCCATATTGTTCCTCCGGGTGCACTCGCTCCCCCTCCTAAGGAGTTTGGCAAGGTGAACCTCCACGTTGTTACCCAGGGTTCCCTCAATACCCTAGTTGCTAAACCAGATCTCGTGGATAGCATCAAAAGGCTACAGAAGTATGACTCTGAAGCCCACAAGATTAAGCGCTACCTCGCAGAAGGAAAGCCCTCATTCTTCACTATTGCTGAAGATGGCACCTTATACTTCAAGGGCCGCCTAGTGGTGCCATGTGCAGAGAAAAACCTGGATATGACACAGGAAGTTATGAAAGAAGCTCATGATACGCCTCTATGTATCCATCCTAGTAGTACAAAGATGTACCAAGACATCCGTCAGAGATTCTGGTGGTCTAATATGAAGCAAGACATTGCTCGTTATGTTGCTGAGTGTGACGTCTGCCATCGTATCAAAGCAGAACATCAAAGGCCTGCTGGAACTCTGCAACCTATCTCTATTCCTGAATGGAAATGGGACCATGTTGAGATGGACTTCGTCACTGGATTTCCCAAGTCACAGAAAGGTAATGATGCTATTCTTGTCGTCATTGACCGGCTTTCCAAAGTTGCACATTTTCTGGCGGTCAAAGAAACGATCACTGCTAGTCAGTTGGCAACGCTCTATATGTCCAGGATTGTTTCACTCCACGATATTCCATTGGTTATCAGCTCAGACCGTGGTAGCTTATTCACTTCAAGATTCTGGGCAAGTTTCCAAGAAGCTATGGGAACTCATCTGTCATTCAGTACTGCGTTTCATCCTCAATCGCAAGGACATGTTGAACGCGTCAACCAAGTTCTCGAAGACATGCTTCGAGCTTGTGTTATTTCCTTCGGCAAGAAATGGGAGGAATCTCTCCCGTATGCTGAGTTCTCTTATAATAATAGCTATCAAGCTAGTCTGAAGATGGCCCCCTTCGAAGTGTTATATGGACGAAACTGCCGAACCCCTCTGAACTGGTCAGAAACTGGGGAACGTCCACTTTCGGTCCGGATATTATCCAAGATGCCGAAGAACAAGTCCGCATTATTCGTGAGAATCTCAAGACTGCTCAGTCACGTCAGAAGAGTCAGTATGACCGTCATCATAAAGACATGGTCTATCAACCTGGCGAAAAGGCTTATCTTCGAGTCACACCTATGAAGGGTGCTCACCGCTTCGGGATCAAGGGCAAACTAGCTCCTCGCTATATTGGCCCATTCACTATTCTTGAAAGGCGTGGAAAAGTGGCATACCAACTGGAGCTACCGCCGAACCTTTCTCAGGTTCACGATGTGTTCCATGTGTCATAGCTCCGCCGTTGCTTCAAGGACCCAATCCGAGCTGTGGATCATGAAGTGCTCGAATTGCAGCAAGACCTCTCCTATAAGGAGCATCCAGTCCGCATTCTCGACCAAGCTGAACGCCGCACACGTCAGAAGGCGATCAAGTTTCTCAAAGTCCAGTGGTCGCACCATTCTGAAGATGAGGCCACTTGGGAACGAGAGGATCGTCTGCGCGAAGAATACCCCGCACTATTTCCTTCTACCTCCTAAATCTCGGGACGAGATTTCTTGTAGTGGAGGAGATTTGTAACGCCCGGATAATCATGCTACAGTAATCTCACGCTAATCTTGCCACGTCACCTCCGTTACTGTTGCTAACCTCGCAGCATTTGAAACGGAGTCAAATTCAAATTTAAAATTAAATCAAACGATAAAAGTTTTGAAACGTCAAAACAAAAATGTTCGGTGGGTGCCAAATAATCCACTGGTAATTATTGTGGAGAAAACTCCTTTTTAGAAAATGCCTAAGTATTTTAAAATGGATTAAAAGGTGAAAGAAAATAAATAAAACAAAATGCAAAACAAAACAGAACAAAAAAACAAAAGCCCCCCACTAGACCTGGCCCAACTGGGCCAACCCCGAGGCCCAGCCGGCCGGCCCACCCCTATCCCCTTATCCACTCCCCAGTCCCCCTCCACCGACAGCCACCCCCCACTCCCCCCCCACCCCGAAATATCTGCTCCTCCTCCCTCCCCCGATCCAAAACGGGATCGAGAGGAGGCCACCGTCGCCGACCGCCCCCGCCGGCCTCGCCGCCGCCTCGCCGGAGCGCTCTCCCCCGCCGGACTGCCTCCCCTACGCCGCCGTCCCCGCCATCCCCCTCGACCCCCACTGCCCCGTTCCCTACGAATCGCGGTGAGGACCGCGACCGCCCCTCTCCCTCACCCCCGCGGTCACCGCGCTCCGCCCGCGCGCGCCCGCACTTGCCCGCGGCCACTGCCCCCCCTTTGCCGCCCTGCCCGCGGGCTGTGCCGCCGCCGTCCCGCTCCAGCCACTCCGGCCTCGACGCCCTTCCCTCCTTCGGCGACCCCGCCCGCACGCCCGCAGCCTCGCCTCCGTCGTTCGCCTCTGCTCTGCCCGCGCTGCTCCACCGCCGCTCCGGTGGCTCGTCGGAGCCCCGCCTCCCCTGGCCCTGGCCGCCGGCGCCGGCGTGCGCCGTGCGCGCCCAGCGCCCCTCGTCTCGCGCCCGTTCGGGCGCCCCGCCCCGTTGCTCGCCCGTAACCCGCACCCGCACCCGCATCGCCCCCTCTGGGCCACTGCCAGGTGGGCCTCGCCCCACCTGAGCCACTGCCCACTGGGCCCGACCCCGTGGGCCTATGACAAACGGGGCCCAGCCCACAGAACGAATATACAAAAAAAATATAAATATAATAAAAATAATAATAATAAATAAAATAATAATAAATAAATTAATAAGAATAATAAGAATAAATTAATTAATAAAAATAATAAATAAAATAAAAATAAATTAATAATAAGAATAAGAATAAATAAATAAATAAAAATTAATAAATAAATAAATAAATAAAGAAAATAAAAATAATTTTAATTTTAATTAATTAATTAATTAACTAAATTAATTAAGTTAATTAATCCTATTTAATTTAATTAAACAGTAATTATTTAGCTAAACACTAATTAACCTAAACAGTGAATGACAGGTGGGTCCCACTGGGCCCACATGTCAGTTGACTTAGTCAACCCCTGTTGACTGCTGATGTCAGCATGACATCATGCTGATGTCATAAATCCAAATTTCGAATTAAATTAAATAATTAATTAAATTCCAGAAATTAATAAAATCTTTGAAAAATCATATCTTTTAATCCGTAACTCGGATTAAAATATTTTCAACATGAAAGTTGCTCAGAACGACGAGAACAATCCGAATACGCAGTCCGTTCGTCCACCACACCTCCCTAACCTATCGAACTAGCAACTTTCCCCCTCCGGTCCGTCTGTCCGAAAACGCGAAACATCGGGAATACTTTCCCGGATGTTCCCCCCCTTCGCCGGTACCACCTACTGTCGCGTTAGGACACACCTCGCACTGTTCATTGTCATGTCAAGCATCGTCATGCTTATGTTTGCATTGTATTTACTGTTTCTTCCCCCTCTTCTCTCCGGTAGACTACGAGACCGACACTGCTGCTGCCCAGTTCGACTACGGAGTTGACGACCCCTCCTACTTGCCAGAGCAACCAGGCAAGCCCCCCCCCCCCCTTGATCACCAGATATCGCCTATTCTTCTCTATACTGCTTGCATTAGAGTAGTGTAGCATGTTACTGCTTTCCGATATCCTATCCTGATGCATAGCCTATCCTTGCTACTACTGTTGTTACCTTTACCTGCAATCCTACATGCTTAGTATAGGATGCTAGTTTTCCATCAGTGGCCCTACATTCTTGTCCGTCTGCTGTGCTATACTATCGGGCGGTGATCACGGGTATATACTTATATACTATATACATGACACATGTGGTGACTAAAGTCGGGTCGGCTCGTAGGAGTACCCGCAAGTGGATCTTTGTGGCGGAGCGACAGGGCAGGTTGAGACCGCCTAGGTGAGAGGTGGGCCTGGCCCTGGTCGGCGTTCGCAGATACTTAACACGCTTAACGAGATCTTGGTATTTGATCTGAGTCTGGCCATTTGGTCTATACGCACTAACCATCTACGCGGGAGTAGTTATGGGTATCCCGGCGTCGTGGTATCAGCCGAAGCCTTCTTGACGTCAGCGACTGAGTGGCGCGCGCCGGATTGGACTGGAACGCCACTAGGCTAGGTCTGCTTCCGGCCGCGTACGCAACGTGCAGGTGTGCATAGGGCGATGGGCCCAGACCCCTGCGCGCATAGGATTAGACCGGCGTGCTGACCTCTCTGTTGTGCTTAGGTGGGGCTGCGACGCGTTGATCTTACGAGGCCGGGCATGACCCAGAAAAGTGTGTCCGGCCAAATGGGATCGAGCGTGTTGGGTTATGTGGTGCACCCCTGCAGGGAAGTTTATCTATTCGAATAGCCGTGTCCCTCGGTAAAAGGACGACCCGGAGTTGTACCTTGACCTTATGACAACTAGAACTGGATACTGAATAAAATACACCCTTCCAAGTGCCAGATACAACCCGGTGATCGCTCTCTAACAGGGCGATGAGGAGGGGATCGCCGGGTAGGATTATGCTATGCGATGCTACTTGGAGGACTTCAATCTACTCTCTTCTACATGCTGCAAGATGGAGATGACCAGAAGCGTAGTCTTCGACAGGACTAGCTATCCCCCTTTTATTCTGGCATTCTGCAGTTCAGTCCACTGATATGCCCCTTTACACATATACCCATGCATATGTAGTATAGGTACTTGCTTGCGAGTACTTTGGATGAGTACTCATGGTTGCTTCTCTCCCTCTTTTCCCCCTTCCCTTTCTATCTGGTTGTCGCAACCAGATGTTGGAGTCCAGGAGCCAGACGCCACCCTCGACGACGACACCTACGATGCTGGAGGTGCCTACTACTACGTGCAGGCCGCTGACGACGACCAGGAGTAGTTAGGAGGATCCCAGGCAGGAGGCCTGCGCCTCGTTCGATCTGTATCCCAGTTTGTGCTAGCCTTCTTAAGGCAAACTTGTTTAACTTATGTCTGTACTCAGATATTGTTGCTTCCGCTGACTCGTCTGTGATCGAGCACTTGTATTCGAGCCCTCGAGGCCCCTGGCTTGTATTATGATGCTTGTATGACTTATTTATGTTGTAGAGTTGTGTTGTGATATCTTCCCGTGAGTCCCTGACCTTGATCATACACATTTGCGTGCATGATTAGTGTACGGTCAAATCGGGGGGGGTCACATGTCCCAATGGGCAACTTCGGACCATTCCCATCATGAGTTTTAATCCTTGTGGAGATAGGAGAATATAGTTTAAAAATTCACTTTGGAGCACGAGCTCTAGTGAGCCCTATATTTTGAATACTACCAAAATGATATTTTTGAAGTTTCAATTTTTTTAAATGCAATATGTTCATATGACTGTATATTACACATGTGCAAATTCGATGATGAAATAAATAGTCATGTGAATTACATAGAAATGATAAAATCATGATTCTAGAAAGATGAACATTACATGTATTATTTACTATTTAAAATCACCATTTTATCATTTTTGTATATTTCATGACCAAACTTTACACATGTATAATATACATCCATATGATCATGCAGAATTGTTTTCCGTATTTTCTGAAACTTTAAATCTGATTTTTAATCACAAGAACCCTTTTGAGCTCTAGCTCATTTGAGCCCGGAAGAATAGTAAATTTGGAAAACAATAAAAAAACTTAAAGAATTGATTTTTTTTGTAGTATACTTTGACAAATGTTCTAAGTGTTTATGAATTTTCATCATGAGATCACACTCGTGGAAAGTGTAGCAAAAATAACAAAATCAGTGCTCCAAAATGCTTTGGAAAGTAGCATTTTCAGATCATCAATTTTGTTTTTCTTTTCACGCCTTCCACGAATGTGATCTCATGATAAAAATTTGCAAACACTTAGAATATTTGTCAAAGTATACCACAAAAAAATTCACAATTGTTTGATTTTTTATTTTTTTGAATTTACTATTCATCCAGACTCAAATGAGCTCGAGCTCAGATACTCAACTTCCATTTTTAATAAACTATATAAAATGAGGTGCTCCAAAAATCCACAACGTGGTTGAACTTTCCAACATCCAAGCAGCTTGTTGCCACTGCGGGCCCATGCATGATAGGTGTTGGCTGAGGGCCCAAGAAAATATTTGATTCGGTGGAGGAGTAGCGGCGAGATCGCGATGCCTCGCATTAAGCGAGACGGGTGGTCCTCTCGCCGAAGCGTCTGGCGTAATTGGGCCGGCCCATTACCACATAAGGGGCTCGCGGGGATTCAATCCTTGGTTCCTTCAATAACACAACGAGCTGCTAGCCATTGCGCCACTGTTACGTTCTTTGATAGAAAGGTGGCGTGGACTACTTTAGGTAAAAGACCCGAGTTTTTATTATTTCTCTTTTTTTCATTTTTTTCATTTCTAATTTCCACGTTAGAGAGGAGCACAGACTACTTGATACATAGTCGACATTTTCTTTTCTTTTTTTTTTACTTTTGTTTCTTTTCTTCTTTTTCCTTATCCATTTTCTTCATTCTTTTTTTTTCATTTTGTTTCCCCATATTTTATTTTATTTTTTATTTTATTTATTTTGTTTCCATCCGGTTTTCTTTGTTCTTTTAGTTATTATTCTACATTTTTTGTATATGTGAACAACAGTTTTTCTACCACATATCTAACATTTTTTCCAATACAAACTAAATGTTTTGTAATAAATGATAAATATTTTTTCTATACACATTTTTAATATTTTGATATGCTTGATTAACATTTTTTCAGTACAATATTGAAATTTATCGTTACATGGTCAACATTTTTCTATAGAGATTTTACATTTTTTAAATTCTTGATTAACAGTTTTCATACAAACAGTTTAATATTTTTTTAATACATGGTCAACATTTTTTCTATACACATTTACCATTTTCTAAACGCTTGATTAACATTTTTCAAACACTTGATTTCCAAAGTTTTTTAAATGCTTGATTAAAATTTTATATACATGATCAAAAGTTTCATAATTTTTTTTAAACATGGTCAACATTTTTTCTATTCAAATTATATTAGTTTCCAAATGTTTGATTAACATTTTAAATATTGTTCAACATTTTCTTCAAATTCTTGATTAACATTTTTATATACATGGTCAAATGTTTTCATAATTTTTAATACAAGGTCCACATATTTCTAATCACATTTAACATCTTTCCTAATGCTTGACTAAAATTTTTAAATACTTGTTCAACATTTTTTTCAAATGGTTGATTAACATTTTTATATATATGATCTAATTTTTTTCATATTTGGTCAATATTTTTCATCTACACATTTAACATTTCCCAACGCTTGATTAACATTTTTCAAATTCTTATTGAACATTGTTTTTACAAAAAGCTTGATCAACATTTTTATACACCTGATAAAAAAAATGTTGTTCTAATACATGATCAATAATTTTTCTATTTACGCTCAATATTTTTGCGAATGCTTGATTAACATGTTTCAAATACTTGTTCATTATATTTTCGAATACTTGTTAAACATTTTTAATTGCTTTTTAGTGTTATTTTTGAATATATATATATATATATATATATATATATTATATTTTAAAGTATAAACAAAAGTACAAAAAAAAGAAAAAACGATCCCAGACAATAAAAGACATACATATAAAGGAGCCTACCGCGCGCGTGGGCCGGCCCTTCTCGGCCGCCCCTTCAGCCAGTCCGAAGGTGTGGACTCACTGAGGGCGAGACATATGACATGTTTGGTTGCCTGCATACACGTTGACCAGGCCAGCGCGGGAAGAATCCGGCATGTTTGGTTGCGTGTATACACTGTTGGGTCTGCATAGCACGGAACTAGAAGCACCTCTGGGCCTGGCTCGCTAGGAACGCTTAGATCAGCAGTTTCTTGCGAGCCAGGCCGAGGCGAGCGCAAGCGAGATAGCCCTTGCATGAGTGAAGACACGATGGATACTAGGTGATTAGGTGAGGTCTTCTTCAAACTCGAGTAAGCTTCTATCTAATCTCCTCTCTTCCTTGTCCCTCTGATCTACATTACGGTGCTTCGATTCGAGATAAGCTTTACACAAAAAAGATACACCTCGATGCTACGGTTCCATTCAGACGATCGGTTTGTAGTTTCGGCCGTAAATTCTTAATTTTGTGTTCCCGTTTGAAGCTATTCTGGACGAATTTTGTCAGATTCGTCGCGCACGATAGATCATTTGAAATTTCCTTTGACCAACAACCTAATCTCGCAGTTCCTCACAACATTCATGTTGTAAGTTTTTGGTTTCAACGATCGTAGCTTCATCTCTCTTTGAATAGCAGTCTACTGCACTGACGCCGCCATGTCAAGCTCATTTGTCCTCTGCTCAGAGCCTTCCTATTCGTCCCTCTCGACGCCGAAGCCCTTCCCCTTGATCGTCTTGCCCACGTCCTACTACACTAGAGTCGTTTCCGGCGTCGCTCATCTCGGCCTACTCTCTGTCGTCCTCCTACTACACTGACACTGCAATGGCGCGCACACTGCTTTCTTGTGCCATCTGCATCTGTGGAGTTCGTCGCGCCGTCGACGGGGTCGATCATCTTGGCCTCCTCTCTCTCGCCCTACTACACTGGAGTCGTTTCTGGCGTCGATCATCTCGGCCTCATCTCTCGTCCACTGCACTGACGATACCATGGCGCGAGCACTGCATTCACCTCCTTTGTCGACTGTCTTTGCGCGAGCACCGCAACTAGTTCGCCGACGGTATCGCTCGCCGTGCCGCCGACTAGGTCGCTCGCCCACGACTCCATGCTCGTCATGTCGGACACGACGCCATGGCCACTATCCACCGCAGTCGCCATGGTCCGGCGCACACTGCATTTCTTCCCCCCTTCCTCTGCTAGCTCTTAACCCTGTGTGCTAAGTGCAAGTGCTAGCTCTTAATAATACCTCATGCGTGCAACCAAGCATCGTGTCCATGTGCCGCTTGGGCCAATGCAGGCAACCAAACAAAGTGCAATTGCGTATTACCTAATGCAGGGACCCTAGATACGGGCAACCAAACAACTTGTAGATGGTGCATTAGGGCCTGTTTTTCTCAACCAGACTGAGCTGAGAAGTGTATGCCATGCAGATACTGTTCACAACTTGAAGCAAGCACGTCCATAGAGACGCCCGTGTCACGTTGGCTGGCCCGGTCGTACTCGGCGATCATCCATGCTATTGTATTTTCACATTTTCCACATTCGCCCAGTAGCGGTGGCTAGCTTACACTAAAAAAAAGAGTGGTGGCTATCGCGTCGACTATTTGCCGATATTTGACGTTTATTTAGGAATTTCTCGGCGCAGCACCAGTGGTCTAGTGGTAGAATAGTACCCTGCCACGGTACAGACCCGGGTTCGATTCCCGGCTGGTGCAGTTTTTCTTTTGTTTTATCTTTTCCCATTCTTTTTCGGCTGATGTCAATGATAATTTGCTAGTTTACAGTTTCCTCTAAGCAAAGCACCTCTGACGCATCAAAACGAGACGCTCGTAGCCTCTGATACTGATAACAGTGCTGTCAAGCAAATTTGGACATTATTTTTTTTCACCAAGAGCTTTTTTTTAGCAAAAGAGAGGCCTTCCTCTTCGATTTCATTTATAGAAATCACACAATCTTCAATTTAGCAAACGAGAGGTCTGATCTTCAGCAAGAAGTAATCCCCTCCCGGCCCTTCGAAATGAGATGCTCGTAGCCTCGTACACGAAATCTTCTCTTTTACTGATGCACAAATGCCGCATAATTCGACGATAGACGCCTGAGAAACATGGAAATGCACAACAAACTTTGCTAGCTCAAAGAAGGGCAGTCTCATTTATTCCAGGAAAATACAAAGGAGAATACTGAGGGAACAGTTACTGCTTGTACTACACTACAGCAACAATGCCAGCCAAGCTGCCCTTCTGAACGTCTCTATCTACAGCCTGATCAAATATCATAGGCCTCACAGGACTTACAGTTACAGCAGTACATAAACGGGAGCTTTACCACTATGCTTACAATTGATTGTGTTACATTTGAGTTCCACACGATAGTCGTCGAGTGTGATAACTTCTACACTCTATACTGAATGCGCTGATATGCTCTATAAAGTTCCTCCCGGAGTATAAGGCGTGCGTTAACCATCTTCATTTCTGGAAAAAAAAAATCACATGTATACCTGTTTAGACATAGTACCAGTAATAAGATAAAAGAATATGTTACTTTCAAATTTCAATAGGCAACTCTTGTGCATATTTTTATTCTTAAGGACAAAAAAAGCCCCTGTTTTCAGATCATGCATAGATGAGAGGCCACGTAAAGCTATCTGACAGCCAAATTTAAGTTTACTGCAGCTCCAGAGTCCAGAAAATGTTTGCAACTGGCTATATTTTTAGGTGACCACAATAATTTAAATGTTGAGAAGTACAAAAAAATATCTTCAGGAAATGGCAGTTCGTGAGTGAGCTGTGACATACCCATCCATTATTGTTGTCCAAATGAAGAAAACCACCATGGCCTCGAGCATTCTTAAACTTGTAGACAGGTCCAGAAGCTGATAATAGAAGTCGGGTAAGACAGGAAGTACAGGCAAGAGAGCACAGATAATAATCTGATTTTCTTTATTTACTCTGAAGATCCATAGCATAGCTTGCGAAGAAGAGAACAATAGATTTTGAACAAGCATGAATATAGCAGTATTTTGCTTTGAAATATCAGCGCATAAGCATCGGAATGGCAGCATAAAAATTCTTAATATGAAAAACAACTGACAAGTAACAGCACATCAAAAACGAAATCTTGGACAGAAACATCTGTGGCATTACATGAAAACAAACTGAACTATAACTGTACTGTATATGAATAACTAACACATTTACAAAAGGAAATTGTAGATGTACAGGATTTTGTCTTAGAATACCTTCATAGCCACCATAAACTGGATCTTCAGACAATAAAAGAGGTGTGTCCAGGTCAATAAAACTGCAACCACAAAAGAAAATGAACCATTTAAGCACCTGATCTGACAGGCATAAGGTCTAAATAAACTTCATGTCATCATTTCTAGTTTGAACTTCCTAGAGATATTGTCTTTAGTTGTAAAATACATACTTTTCACAAGTAATCTTTTTTGCAGGGAATTTGCACAATTGACCAACCTGAAACAACCAAGCCCAGCGGCGAGATGGCCAGCAAAGCCCATGGCAATCCTAGTCTCGACCATACCACCAATCATAAGTGCAACACCAGCTTTTCTTGCAGCATCAATTACTTCGAGGGCTCCAAGAACCCCCAACTTTGCCAGTTTGATGTTAATAACATGAGCAAGATTTCCATGTATAATTTTCTGAGCATCATGTAAACCACGACAGCTTTCATCAGCAGCAACAGCAACTCTGTATTTCTCCATAGCAGCAATGCTAACTTCACGGAGACCTTCCCAGTCATCTCTATGAACTGGTTGCTCAAAGAGTACAGGAGTCACTCCCATTTCTGAAACCCATGAAATAAATAAGTTATACTAGAAACACCATACAACATCACAGTGACTGAGATATTAAAGAGTGAAAAGATTGAACATAGTGAGAGTACACACCGTTTAGTCTGTCAAGGACTTCAATTGCTTGGTTTGCTGTGTACCCTTCATTTGCATCCAAGATAAATGAGCAGTCGGGATGCACAAGCCGTATAGCCTTCAGAACTTCTATGTCTGAGTTCAAGTTTTTCCCTACTTTGAGCTTCAGAGTTTGAAACCCTTGTCCTCGATATTTTGCAGCCAATTGAGCGGCTTCATTTGGGGTCACAATTGGAATCTAAATTCAGAAATAGAGGAATTCAGCAATTTTGATCAAGCAAACGTAAGCATGCTTAACCCACTGCAGAGGATACTTCGATAACCATACCGTGATGTCTGTTGTCACGGTGTTTGATGCTCCCCCAAATAATCTCCACAAGGGTATGCGGATGCTGTTAGCTACGGCGTCAATCACTGCCATCTCCACTCCTGCTCTGGCCTTTGTTGGAGAAAGGAACAAGTAAATACACATCAGAGGAAGATACTTTTGGTATCAGGGGGAGAAATACTGAGAACCAGATAATATATCTGACTAAGTTCCAAGAGAAGAAATTAAAGCAGTTGTATCTGGGCTAAAAGGATCAGAATCTAAGAACTGAGAACCAACTTTCCCTTGAAGGTAGGACTTGTCTGATTTTGGATGTATTTCTTTGTTACTCCTTGCTTTTGCTGAGAGTCCCTTAATTACTACGTACTCCCTCCGTAGTGATCTAAACGCTCTTATATTTATTTACAGAGGGAGTATTTATTTAGGGTAAAATTTGTGTATGCAGTTATCATTCATTTTGGGCATGAGCCAGTGGTCAACATCCTCAATCCGTCCAGAGCCATAAAGGATCTCCATCTACATCAAGGCCTAGGATCCAAAAACCAATTCCCCATCCTTCCATCAACATCCTCTAAAAGAACCAACTTCTAAACTCTGAAGTCTCAACGCGAATCTTATCAATAACTGTCTTGTGGAGGAGAATTCCTCAAACTGTCAAACTCCAAATTTGTAACGAAAACTGAACCAAAATTGTATGCCAAGAGTATGAAAACAAGCAGGTGCGGATGGATGTCTCACCGAGGCGAAGGCGTGTCCGGGGAGCGCATCGGCGACGTCCTGGAGCACGGCGCCGAGGGGCGCGCTCCGCGCGGCCACGAGCGCGGCGCAGGCGCGTCCGACGGCGGCGAGCGCGGCGGGCTGGTCCTCGGCGGTGACGGAGGGCAGGACCGGGGCCTCGCCCCACCCGACGGCGCCGCTGGAGAGCTCGACCCGCACGGCGACGTTGGAGACGGCCTCGAGGCGCGAGGAGGCGATGGTGAAGGGCGCGGCCAGCGGCACGTTGAGCGGGCGCGCCTCGGCCGCCGCCACGTCCACCGAGAACGTCTCCTTGAGCGCGTCGAAGCCGAACGCCTCCATCGGCTGCTGCTGCTGCGGGGTCGGAGGGGAGGGGGACGGCGACGGCGAGATGGCGCGGAGGCGGGTGGCTCTCTGGAGACCGGCGCCGGCGTGGGTGACTCGAGGGGTGGGGTTGAGGAGGGGCCTCGGGCTGGAAGGTTTCTGGGCGAAGCGGAGTGGGGAGGAGCGGGTGGTGGTGGAGGAGATGGAGCCGTCCATGGCCGGCAGCGCTGGGAAGCGGTGGCTCGGCGGACGTTGACGAGCGATCGAGATTCGCGGGAGGCCGGCCAGTGAGGAGCTGCCGGCCGCTTACTATATAGAGTGGTTGGCGCAGTGGCGACTGACAGGGTGGGGCCGCGTCGTCAGTGGCACGCCGGTGCCGTCGCGGGCATCTCCACCGCTCTGCTCCTCCGTGACGGAGAAGAGAAGGTGCCGTGGAGGTGGCGGCCCGGGCCCACGCGTCAGCCGATCTGGCAGTGCGTCGAGTGCCAGCTGAGCACGGAACTGCCGTGTGTCGAGACGCTCGGGCGTGGCCGCATGCGGCGGCGGGGCCCAGACGCAGCGGGGCTGGCGATGCCGTCGAGGAGCGGCAGAGCGCTCGGTGGCGTGGGGGGCGGGATCGCCGGGTGGTCGCCGCGGCGGTGGCCATCACGTGGGGAAAGCAGTCCGTCCGTCTGGGGGACCCACGGTGGATCCGGGACCACCTGTCGGTGATGCAGGGCCCCGCTGACCGTGACTGTGCATGCACGTTCGGCAGACTGTTCGTTTCGTCGCCAGACGATCGTCCTCGTGCGTGCGTCCTGTCGCATGGCCCTCCGCCCTCGTACTACTACTAGCATTCGTTCGTGATGAAGGCCGCCGTGCTCTTCGGTGCCAAGTCCGTGCCGTTCAGACCACTGTTACCCATTGTCTCGCTCACTGTCAAAGTAATTAATTCGTTTATAATGATTGGTTGTGGTCATCAACCGGAGCGCAGCGATCTGCCCCTTGCGGCCTCCAAGGAGGCACCACTTTTGTATGGATCTTGTTGTTGATGATAAGCTTGCACTATAGTAGTACTATGTTTACGAAAACTACATCCAACATATAGTCCGTAGGTGGAGTGCATATGTAGGATTACGGATATAGACACAAAAGCATCGCTAATTTCCTCTGCCTCTGGGTCGCACGACGACTTCCTGTCTACTAAAATCAATACAGAGGTAGGTTTATGTTAGCCTATGGGGTCTTAGCACAACGACTTCCTGTCTACTACAACAAGTTTTGCCCGGCTCCGGCGAGGAAGGGGCGATGTCGGCGGCGTGCCTTCGGCTTGCTTCAGTGTTTGTAGTCATCACTAGTTGGTCTACAGATCTGGATGATTTTTTTTATTTACGGTGTTCGTTGTACCGCCATGATCGAAGATGAATAGATCATCAGAAGTTTTCTCGCAATAAAAAAAAACAATGAACCGTCGACAGGCGGCCTAAACTAGTGCCTTTACCAAGGAAGATATATGGGGAAATTCGAAGTGGTTCGCAGTCAAAGCATGTGATTTCGCTCCATGTTATAGTGCCTTGAAGTGGATTTTGCATAATTAAGAAAGCTTTATGTCCTACTCATGGTGGTTGCATCTATTCAAAAGCAAGACTCGCTGCATCTTGCTCGGCAAGGTCGCGCGCCGCGCCCTTGAAAAAGTTCACCATTTATCTCTTGAAACTGTTGGAGATAGCACGTTCAATGCGCCATATATTATTTTCTTTCATAAAAGCGAAGATTTTGTGATCTTATGGTCACTACTTCTGGACACGCGGTAAACACATTAGAGGAAACATACTTACATTTTCAAATTGTTTATGGCGATTTATCGAATGGTTCTCCCTCATTCTTGGTGATTGCTTATGTTAAAATTCACATCGGATGACCATCCACACAATTACTTTAGCTCAACTAAGGAAACAGAAGAAAAAATAGAGAGGTGACATTCCTCTTGCTCTATAAGATTTCACATGTTCATCATTTTGTTTGTAGCACAAATAAATAAAAAAGGCAATGTCACCTCTCTTTTGGTTCAAGCAAGACTCGCTGGATCTTGCTATGAGCTTAAAATTAGTAGCAAGGGTTAAGTGTCCTTGGCGATCTTCTTCTCCATCTCCTCAATGCGATCACATAAGAGCTCATGATGAATTAGTGAATCGTTAGCATATATATCAAGCTGGCGGACTCGATCGTCGATGGCATGAGGATAATGATGAGGAGTGCTGTTGGAGCCTGCAAGAAACTTCTTTCGTCTCGGGGGCTGCATGGCGATGCAGATGCCAACGATGAACTTATTGTGTCACTTGGAGTTATCCTATTGGGTGTCCTTCAACAAACCATGGATAGTGCAATAATCCATGACGCAACCATCCATGGTCGTTGAATTGCCCTCGACAGAAGAAACACGATCACCGATACTAATGATTTTTACTGATCCAACACCCGGCTTTTTGGTTGCTTCCTCTTCCTCTTTATCCTCCGGCTCTTCCCACTAAACGAATATCGTCTGGAAATCTGAATTAAATTCATAAAAATGCGAGTATCAATGTCAAGTTTAAGACTTAAACCTTAATGGGCTGGTTCCACCACAAGGAACCTAAGTGTGTGCATGAAAACTAGGTCCACGTATGTTCAATGAGTAGGTCCGGCAAGCAACAAAAGATTTAGAACGCAGCACGTGCCTTGCAAAAACTAAAATATAGATGTAGGTTTTCGTCGTGGAGCAAGTGAAGCGAGGAAGACCATCGTCCTTTGTCCTTGCCACTGGGCGAAGACACAACACATTTAGCACATGTCCTAGCCTAGCGTAGCTGCCGCTGGGCCCTAGCTTGTAACATTAGTGCGTGACTGAGACCGGTTGTTCAGTGTTAAGTCCGTGCGTACCGTTCAGACCACTGTTAATCAGTCGGCATTGTCACCTGAGTCGATGACCCACAATCAAAGTAAGTACTACTAGTAACTTGCTTTTTCATCTGTCAAAGTAATTAATTTGTTTGTTCATGTCGTGGCCGCCAGACAGGCTTAGTTAATACTCCCTCTGTTCCTAAATATTTGTCTTTCTAGAGATTTCAAATGGTCACCACATACGGATGTATATAGACATCTTTTAGAGTATAGATTCACTCATTTTGTTCCGTATGTAGTCACCATTTGAAACCTCTAGAAAGACAAATATTTAGGAACGGAGGGAGTACTACTAACTGATTGTGGTCATCAACGGGAGCACAGCGATCTGCCCCTTGCAGCCTCCAAGGAGGCGCCACTTTTGTGTGGATCCAGGCATCAAGTCGTTGATGATAAGCTCACACTATATAAGGACTATGTGCACGAAAACTACATTCAACATATAATCCATAGGTAGTGTACCTATTGTAGAATCAGGGGTTTAGACAGAAAAGCATCGCTATTTTTGTCCACCTCTGCGCCGCGGCACGTGCTTGCAACAACTAAAATCAATATAGATGTAGGTTTAGGTTAGCCTCGTGAACATGGAATAGGCACATCATTATTTTCCGTGAACTGTCTGCAAGCGGCCTAACTAGTGTCTTTACCTTGATAAAAACAACGCTTATATTTATAGCCATCGGATCATGATACAACCTTTTGATCGGAGGGTTGTGGATTCTGCGAGTGGCCAGAGGTATGCGGAAATTTGAAGTGGTCCGCCGTCGAAGCATGTGATTCTCACTCCATGTTGTAGTGCCTTGAAGTTGATTTGCATCATTAAGCAAGCTTTATGTCTACCTCATGGTGGTTGCATCTTTTCAAAAGCAACACTCGCTGCATGCTCGGCAAGGTCGCGTGCCCTTCAAAAGTTCACCATTTATCTCCTGAAGCTCTTGGAGATAATGCGTTAAATGCGCCACATATTATTTTCTTTCATAAAAGTAAAGATTTTGTGATCTTTTGGTCACTACCTCTGGACAGGCGGTATACGCATTAGAGGAAACATACATACATTTGTAAATTGTTTGTGGCGATTTATCGAATGGTTCTCCCTCATTCTTGGTGATTACTTATGCTACAAATTAGAAAGATGAAATTCACTTCGGATGACCATCCACACAATTACTTTAGCTCAACTAAGGAAACAAAAGAAAAAAGAAGAGGTGGCATTCCTCTTGCTCTATAAGATTTCACATGTTCATCATTTTTTTGTAGCACAAATAAATAAATAAAAGGCAATGTCACCTCTCTTTTGGTTCAAGCAAGACTCGCTCCATCTTGCCATGAGCTTAAAGCTAGCATCAAGGGCCGTTTAAGTGTCCTTAGCGATCTTCGTCTCCAGGTCCTTGATGCGGTCACATCAAAGCGCACGGTGAATTAGTGAATCGTTAGCATATATCTCAAGTTGGCGGACTCAATCATGGATGGGATGAGGTCAGTCCTTGCCCATGGGCCGGGCTTGGGCCTGAGTTTTGAGCCCACCAGCAGGGCCTGGACGGGCTTGAGCTTGGCATATTGGCATTTTAAGGAAGAGGCCCGGCCCACGGCCCTAAGCCCTAAGGGCTTTTCAGGGCTTTTTACCAGATGGGCCGGGCTTGGGCTTGAAAAGTAGGCCTGATGATAAGGCCTGGGCCTCAGTTTTCTGCCATGGGCTTTTTCAGGCCCGGCCCAAGCCCGGCCCGGCCCGGCCCATGGCCAGATATAGATGAGGATGAGGTGTAGTTGGAGTCTGCAAGAAATTTCTTTCGTCTTGGGGGCTGCACGGTGATGCGGGCGCCGATGATGAACTTACTGCGTCACTTGGTGTTCTCCTGTTGGGTGTCCTTCAACGAACCATGGATAGTACAATCGTCCGTGATGCAACCATCCACGGCCGTTGAAGTGCTCTTGACAAAAGAAACACGATCACATGTACTAATGATTTTTACTGATCCATTCCCGGCTTCTTGCTTGCTTCCTCTTCCTCTTTCTCCTTTGGCTCTTCCCACTAAATGAATATCGTCTGAAAATCTAAAATAAATTCAGAAAAATACGAATATTAGTTTAAAACTTAAACCCTGATGAGCTGATTCCACCACAAGCAACCTAAATGTGTGCATGAAAACAACGTCCACGTATATTCAATGGATAGGTCCGGCAAGCAACAAAAGATTTAGAACGTAGCACGTGCCTTGCAAAGACTAAAATAAAGATATAGGTTTCGTCGTGGAGCAAGCGGAGCGAGCGACACAATCGTCCTCTGCGTCCTTGCCACTGGGCGAACACACACATGAACATGATGAGCACATTCAGCATATGCCATGGCCTCCCGCGCTAGTATTCGCTCGTGATGAGGAACACTGGCCTCTTCGGTGCCGATCAGACCACTGTTACCCATTGTCTCCCTCACTGTCAAAGTAATTAATTTGTTCGTTCATCTCGTGGACGCCGGACAGGCTTAGTTAATTAATGATAGTACTAATTGATTGTGTGGTCACCAACCCGAGCACACATCGATCTGCCCCTTGCGGCCTCCAAGGGGGCACCACCTTTGTACAGTACTGATCTAGACATCTGGCTGTTGTTCTCTGTTTCAAGAAAAACTTTCGATACGTTAATCATCAAAAGTAAAAGTAAAAAAACTCGAGGGCTGAAAACTGCCCCCGCGTCGTCCGCCTGGGCGACTCGGGCGGCGCTCGATCCGCTTTTTCCGGCATCGTCCCTGTGCGCCTTCCCCTCGCCGCCGCCGGTCGGCGTCATCGGGCCTTGCCCGGGCGGCTGACGGCGGCGGCGGGGTTCCGTTCCCGTGGATCTTTGGGCAACGTGTTCGACGAGATGCAGATGGGCTCTGGCGGCTGTGAAGGTTGATGCTGCAGCGGCGGCTCCGGCACTCCACGTATCTGGCGGAAGCATGGCTTGGGATAACTAGGTTGGCACCATGGACGCTCGTGACGCAGTCATCTTCGTTGACAGGACCACTGGAGCATGCAGTTGCTCTTCTGCGTCTTGTGCTGTGACTTCCTCCGATGCATCCAACCTGAGAGCACATCCATGCTAGGGCCACTGCTCCATGGGTGCATTTTTGGCGTTGGTGCGTAGTGCTCATGGTGGTTGTTCCCTCAGGTTCGGCCGTGAATCTGGTCCACAGGCTGCTGTGTGGTTGTGGGCTAGACTGGTTACCTGAAGATCTTCAACCTGGATGATCTGCGTCCACTGGCGAGGACGGCGGAGGTAGTGGCAGCTCGTGGAGCTGCCGTTTGATACAGATCAGTCAACAGCTGCTACTTGTGAGGATGGTGTAGGCCTTCAGAGTGTCCCCATCCCGGGATTTTGGTGGTGCCGACAGTCCTTCTTCCCCGTCAAAGTCTTCGTTAGATGGTGGCGAGAGAAGATCTTGTCTCGTCTTGTCAGCTTGCTCGTACGGGCGTGGACATCCCCCGTCACAAGGACCGTGCGCATATGCAACTACTGGGATCGAGGAAAGTGGAGGAGACGACACAAGACTACTTCGATTGGGTGGTACTTCTGTAGTACCTAGTCTCGAGCTCCGTGGTGAAAACCATAGGTTTGACCCTAGTTGGTCATATCTGGCAATGGCGGCGTTCTTTTGCGTCGTTACCCTAATGAGGGCATTGCTCGGAATTGGCTCTGACAACATCTTCAGGGTGAAAACCCATGATCTAACCTTGGTGTGTTTGGATTTGGCGACGGCGGCGCTTGAAAGTCGTTCCCTTCCTGGAGGCGTCGCTTTTGAAGAGCCTTTCTCATAGTCCTTGTGTTGTGAAGAGATGGTTGACACCGATGGTCACTGCTGTATTCCGTTTATCGTTGCTTTCAATTCTTCGGGTTTTCTTTTCTCCACCTAGGCATAGCTTTGGTCTTTTATGACTTTGCTCTTTGCCGAAGTGATGTGTGTGCGTGTGTTGTGTTGGCTGTGTGCATCCTAGTTGTGCAGAGGCCGGGTGTGTACTCATTATGATTGTATCCCTCGATGCTACACTATGAGTCAATAAAAAATCACCCTTTGTCGAAAAAAAAACATCAACTTGATACAACCTTGATCTGAGGGTTGTGGATTTTGCGAGTACCCAGGCCTAGCGGTTGATCAACCAAGGAAGATATATGCGGATCCAACACATCAATTCCACCAATCCTTTACTTGACCTAAAAACTCCCGCCAACTAGCCAGCCGCCGCCTCCCCCAAAAAGTTAGGGTTCCTCTGCCTCCCGCCGGTGCCGGCGTCGGTCCACCCCGTCTCCGGTGACATTAGAAGAGCCATGGGAGTGGAGTGGATCCCGGCGCTTGCCGGTGGAAGGGCTCCGTTTTTAGATCTTTTTTTGATTTTTGTTAGTGTTTGAGTCCTACTCAGGAAGGCAAGACGGCGGCGGCTCCCTGAAGTTGGAATAAAGGTCTCTCTGCCTAGCCCCTGTTTCGATGATGCGTCTAGCATCATCGGTGGGCGTGTGGAGGTGTGTCTCCGGTGTATCTGTCTTTGGTGGATTTGCTAGGATATGTACGCAGTCCGTCTTTGTCCGTGTGTATTCAGGTTGAATCCTTCTGATCTACACTCTTCACCGGCGACGATTGCTGTTCTGGTGCGTTGGTTCTATGGGGCCTTAGCACGACGACTTCCTGACTGTCTACTACAATAAGGTTTTCCCGGCTCCGCCGAGGGAGGGACGATGGCAGCGCCGCGCCTTCGGCTCGCTTCAGTGCTTGTAGTCGTCGCTAGGTGGTCTAAGGATCTGGATGCAATTTTTTTATTTCTGGTGTTCGTTGTACTACTATAATTGAAGTTGAATGTCGGAAGTTTTCTCCCACAAAATAAAGGAAGATATATGCGGAAATTTGTGGCGGTTCGTCATCAAAGCATGTCATTCCCGTTCCATGTTGCAGTGTCTTGAAGTTGATTTGCATAATTAAGAATGCTTTATGTCCTGATCATGGTGGTTGAATATTTTCAAAAGCAAGACTCCCCGCATCATGCTCGGAGAGGTCGTGCACGCGCTTCAAAAGTTCACCATATATTATTTTCTTTCATAAAAGCAAAGATTTTGTGATCTTTTGGTCACTACTTCTGGACAGGCGGTTTACGCATTAGAGGAAACATACATAGTACATTTGTAAATTCTTTATCATGATTTATCGAATGGTCCTCCCTCACTCTCGGCGATTACGTATGTTACAAATTACAAAGATGAAATTCACATCGGATGACCATCCGCACAATTACTTTAAGCTCAACTAAGGAAAGAGAAAAAAAAAGAGGTAATATTCTTCTTGCTCCACAAGATTTTGCATGTTCATCAGTTTGGTTGTAGCACAATAAAAAATAGGCAATGTGATCAATGTATGGTTAAAGTAGGCCCTCCGCATTGGAATCGATCGGTACCAAATTATTAACATATGGTTTCAGTGAGCTGCTACACTATGGCCTTGCAGAACATGTAAGTTTTTATGGTAGAACCAATTTGCCATTGAGGTAGATTGTTCCCACGCCTTACTGTGCCACAAATCGATGGCGAAGCAAAATGTTACATTTGGCAACACTATTTGCCTACATTGTTGGTGACCTTAGAATATAAGAGTGACTCATGTAGCACTTGGTTTGCACAACGCCTTGGTGGCACGAAGAGCGTACAAGGGTATCCTAAGCCTCGCGTCGAGGGTAGCACCTCAAGAAGATCTTGTGCGTCCTTCTTACATGGTGTTGTCCACAGATAAAAATGTAGATATATGTTACCAAAGCATAAATATGGATAAGTAAGATGAGGGGTTTTGTTGCTTGCTCAGCTGAAGGGCGGTGGATATATATAGAAGGCAGTGAAGAAAGCATCAACTTCGTAAAGCTGGCGGGACTCCGCTGATGTGGTTGTACATGCATGCTCCGTCACCATTCCTGGTGAGCAAATCTAGGGAGGCAGGCGACGCGTGAGGCGGGCTTGAGGGCGCGTGGCCTCGGGCTTGAAGGTTTGTGGGCGAAGCGGAGAGGGGATCAGGAGGATGTTGTGGAGGAGATGGAGGCGTCTATGTCCGACAGCGTTGGGAAGCGGTGGCTCGGTGGATGTCGACGAGCGATTGAGATTCGCGGGAGGCCGGCCAAGGAGAAGCTGCCGGCCCCTATCTATATAGAGCGGTTGGCGGGCGCGGTGAGGACTGATAAGGTGGGTCGGTGTCGTCAGTGACACACCGATAACGTCGCGGGCATCTCCACTGCTCCTCCGTGATAGAGAGGAGGATGTGGGGAGGTGGCGGAGCAGTGCACGGGAGCGGGAGCCGTGCCGCGGGCCCACGCATCAGCCGATCTGGCTGTGCGTCGACTGGTATCTGAGCACGGAACTGTCCGGTGTCGCGACGCTCGGGCGTGGCTGCATGCGGAGGTGGGCCCCAGACACAGCGGTGATCGGTAAGTGGGGCAGCTGCAGCAGAACGGGATCGCCGGGGAGTCGCCGCGGTGGTGGTCGGCACGTGGGCAGAAGTAGCCCGTCCGTCCGTCAGAGGGACCACCCGTCGGTGAGCACCGGGGCCTGCTGATGGCGACTGTGCATGCACGTTGGGCAAACTGTTTGTTTCGTTGCGAGACGATCGTCCTCATGCGTCCTGGCGAATGGCATGGGCATACATACATGAACATGATGAGCACATTCATCACATGCCATGGGCCCGCGTGCTAGCATTCGCTCGTGATGAAGAACACTGGGCTCTTCAATGCCAAGTCCGGATCACTCACTGTCAAAGTAATTAATTCGTTTATTCATCTCGTGGCCGCCGGACAGGCTTAATTAATAGTACTAATTGATTGTGTGGTCATCAACCGGAGCACAGCGATCTGCCCCTTGCGGCCTCCAAGGAGGCACCACTTTGGTATGGATCCAGAGTTCCAGACATCTAGTAGTTGATGACAAGCTCACACTATATTAGTACTACTATGTGTGCGAAAACTACATCCATATATGTGGAGCACATAGGTAGGATTAGGGATATATAGATAGAAAAACTTCGCTAATTTCCTCCGCCTCTGCGTCGCAGCATGTGCTTGCAACAACTACAATCAGTACAGATGTAGGTTTAGGTTAGCCTTGTGCACATGCAATAGGCACAACATTATTTTCCGTGAACTGTCGGCTGGCGGCCTAAACTAGTGTCTTTAACTTGATAAAACCTTGATTGAAGGGTCGTGGATTGTGCGAGTGGTCAGAGGTAGCGGGCGATTAACCAAGGAATATAGTATATGCGGAAATTTCAAGTGGTTCGCAGTCGAAGCATGTGACTCTCACTCTGTGTTACAGTGCCTTGAAGTTGATTTGCATAATTAAGAAAGCTTAATGGTTGCATCTTTTCAAAAGCAAGCCTCGCTGCATTTTGCTCGGCAAGGTCGCGTGCGACCTTCAAAAGTTCACCGTTTATCTCCTGAAGCTGTTGGAGATAACACGTTAAATGCGCCATATATTATTTTCTTTCATAAGAGCAAAGATTTTGTCATCTTTTGGCCACTACTTCTGAAAAGGCGGTGTACGCATTAGAGGAAACATGTATACATTAGTAAATTGTCTATTGTAATTTATTAAATGGTTCTCGTTCATTCTTGGCAATTGCTTATGTTTCAAATTACAATGATGAAGTACACATCGGATGACCATCCACACAATTACTTTAAGCTCAACTAAGGTACCAGAAAAACGAGGTAATATTTCTCTTGCTCCACAAGATTTTACATGTTCATCATTTCGGTAGTAGCACAAAAAAAGGCAACATGAACAATATATGTTTAAGGCTGACGCCCCACATTGGAATCGATCGGTACCAAATTATCAACATATAGATTTTGTGAGCCGCTACACTATGGGATTGGAGACCATGTGAGTTTTTATTGTTGGACCAATTTGGCATTGAGTAGGCACTCCTATGCCCTGTGGGATTTGGCAACGGTGTCACGCTGTTGCACCACAGATGGCAAAGTGAAATGTTACATTTGGCAGTGCTATTTCGCCACATTGTGGGTGACCTTGGAATATAAGTGACATGTAGCCTCTGCTTTGCACAACACCTAGATGTCACGAAGAGCGTAAAAGATGATCCTGAGCCTAGCGTTAAATACACCTAGTTTTTAACAATGGTTGCAATAGGTACAACAACTGGTTTGTAAATTGTTTATGTCGATTTATAGAATGGTTCTCCCTCATTCTAGGCGATTACTTATGTTACAAATTAAAAAGATGAAATTCACATTGGTGGTAATAGTCCTCTTGCTCCATAAAATTTTACATGTTCATCATTTCCGTTGTAGCACAAATAAAAAAGGCAATGTGATCATATATGGTCAAAGCAGGCCCTCCACATTGCAATCGATCTGTACCAAATTATCAATATTCTGCTACGCTATGGATTTGAAGATCATGTGAGTTTTTATTGTAGAACCAATTTGGCATTGGAGTATACGGCTCCTAAGTCTAGTGACACTTGACAGCGGCCTAATACTGCGCCACCACGAATTGCAAAGTGAAATGTTACATTTGGCAACGCTATTTGCCTACATTGTTCTTTACCTTAAAATGTAAGAGTGACTTGTCGACCAATTGGTTCGCACATTGCCTGGATCGCATAAAGTGCGTACAAGGGGATCCCGAGCCTCACTTCGAGGGTAGTGTCTCAAGAAGGTCATGTGTGTGTTTCTTTCCCTATGACTCATACTCCTACGTATTGTTGGCATATAACGTAGATTTGCCATCCACATTGACTTATATAAATACAAATATAGATATGTGTTACCTAAGCATAAAATATCTATAAGTAAGATGGGGGGGGGGGGGTTTGCTTGCTCAAATGAAGAAGGGCAGTGGATACATATAGAAGGAAGTGAACAAAGCATTATAACTATGTAATGATGGCCGGGCTTCGCTGTCGTGGTTGAAATATTCATGGTGGAGCGAACCTAGGGAGACTACAAGACGATCCTCCTTCATCCCGCGTAGCCACTGAGCATACCAAGCACATGTCCTAATGTAATCTAAGACCCGTTTGCATTTAATTCTAGATCGAAACAAGATGTTAATGTAAGTATTAAGTCCATTTAGTCCAGACCATTTTTAAGCAACGTCACTGTCAAAGGAGTCGATGCCTCACGTCAAAACCAATTTACTGTTCATCTTATTGGCCGTTGGGCGCGGGGAGGAGGGAGGAGTGTCGCGGCATACCGAGGAAGGAGGAGGGAGGACGGCGGCGGCAATGCGGTGGCGACGGCGGGAGGGAGGCAGAGTGAGGCAACAAGGAGTGAGGAGAGGGAGAAGGTCGGGCGCGGGGAGTTGGATAAGGTGGCGTTAGCAGTAGCGCTTGTCACGGCCGGGCGCTACTGCTAAGCCCGATAGAAGTAGCGCGGGTTAGCGGCCAGCGCTGCTGCTAAGTGGAGCCCACCTACTGGCACATTGCACACATAGTAGTAGCTGTGGGTCTTAGGCACGCGCTACTACTATAGTTTTAGCAAGAGCGTGGGATTTTAGGCCGTGCTGCTACTACGGGTAGACCCGGTCAGATGGCGTTGGGACCACTTAGCAATACAGCTACCATGTTGACCCATGCTACCGCTACACTACTAGTTGTAGCGCCGGTTGCTACCCATCGCTACTACTAAGTAGGAGTAGCGCTGCTACCTTAGACCGTGCTACTGCTAAGATTCTATCTATAATGTTTCTCCTAGTAGTGGCCGCTCCGACAACCACCTCTCGCATGCAAGCCACAACGCCGCACGGCATGGACACCTTACATCCCTAACTACAATAGACAACTGCCCGCAGACCACGAACGTTGTGCCAAAAATCCAGGGCCGCTGCCTTACATGCCTTGACATACTAGCCAGACTGACCCGTGTGATCGCATCGACCGGGTCGACGCACTCGCTACCCTCGCAGCACAAGCACAACACCCACACAAAGGAAAGGCACGACCCTGCCCCATTGAGTGTTGAATGCATTGCAATCCGAGGCCGCCACCTCGGCGTACATCCACAGTCCGAAGCCGCCGCTCCGGCATCCACCAAACCTGAGCCGTACGAGAACACCGGCACTTTAGACAAAGAGCTTCAATCAACCGAGATCATCCATGATGCCTCTGGGCTATTGGTGCACCAGAAGGGCAATGAGCGACCGAGTCCACACCCAGACGGAATGTCACACACGACCGAGGCTACATCACAACAGGCACCATCGGCGAAGCCGAAGGGCATGAAGGAGCCGAGTCTACATCCGGATCACTTCACTGTGCACACCAGCGTCAAAGGCACCGCCGCGGAACCCCAAAGAACACCACCGAACAACCACCATTGACTCCAAACTAGTCGCACCACCACCACCACTCAGACCACCATTACCACCACCACCACCACCACCACCGCTACTGGTACTCCAAAAAAGATGCACACAAGAGGGAACGACGCAATGCACCGCCGTCATCCGATCTGAGAGAGCACGGATCTGAGGTTTCCCTCGAAGCAAGGGACGGTAAGGAATGGAAGCACATCACCACAGTAGTGCCTTCGAGAACGCAGCGATGCCCGCGGACGCCGCCGCTGCCGGGTCCTACATAGGCGGATACATACTTTCTCCTGGCAGCATCTTCCACGCCACATACCAAATCAGACGGCCCACCGAATCGACCACCCACCACCGACCATCAGCTAGTGACTAGCCGTACGTCCACACGATCAGAGGACCACACACCATCCACCACTTCCCGAAGCCGCTGCACCGACATCCACAGATGCCACGAACCAGGCCCGCCCCTAACTGGAAGCAAACAACAGATCCGAGCAGTAGGACCCCCGCCACTAGTCAACACAGTACCACCGGGACCGATGCAGACCACCGCCTCCCGAGCTAGGGGAACATGCAGCCCATGCTCCAGGCCGGAACCAGGCGAAGTGGCCAGGCCAGAACCAGGTGAAGTGGCCAGATCCCCCGCCGAGCAGAGCCACCCACGCGCGGGTAGCAGCTGTGGCGAACGGGGCAAGCGACAGCTGTGACCGAACCCAGCAGCCGGAGCACAAGCAGAGCAGCACCGAGCGCAATGGCCACCGCCGCCCAATGGAACTCTGCCGTTCCACCAGCACACACGTCCAACACGAGCTCTCCCCGAGCCTCCTTTGGAAGAATGGGGGGCTGCCGCCACCGCGGCTAGGCCGACGACAGTATCGGAGGAGAGGGGGAATTAGAGGACCTGCTGCCGGCGGCGGTTTAGGTTAGCCTCGTGCACATGGAATAGATACAAGGTTATTTGCGGTCAAAAATCAATTGCCTGCAGGCCTCCTAAACTAGTGTGTTAACTTGAGAATAAACAACTTGCGTATTTATAGCCATCTGATCATGCAACATCCTTGATCAGATGCCTGTGGATTGTCTGAGTGGTCGGGAACAGTAATCCAGCGAGAAGGATTGATCCGGAAATTTGAAATGGTTCATGGTCGAAGCATGTGATTTTTATTCCATGTTACAATGTACTGAAGTTGATTTGCATAAATAATAACTTTATGTCTTCATCATGGTGATTGCATACTTTTGAAAGCAAGACTAGCTATTTTCTTACATGGTAAGGTCGGGTGTGTCCTTCCAAAGTTCATCATTTATCTCCTGAAGCACTTGGGCATATCAGGTTAAATGAATCATGTAGTATTATTATTTTTTGTGAAATAAAATATTTTTCTGATCTTTTGGTTGCTGCATCTAGACAGGTGCATGTGGTGTACACATAGGATGCAACATACACACATTAGTAAATTGTTCATGCTAGCTTATCAAATGGTTCCTCATTCTTTGAGATTACTTATGTTACAAATCGCCACGATTATGTTCACAGTAGATGTACATCCACATAGTTTAAATACAACTAGTAAGAAAATAGAGTAAAGAAAGGACAATCTTACTCTTGCACAATAAAATTTCACATGTTTAATGCTCATGAATCATAAACATGCGATATGATCATATAGGGTTAAAGCATGCTCTTCTCAAGTCAGTCTGTATCAAATTTTCAACATGTGCAATAGCTAACCCAATGCACTATGGAATTGGAGGCCATGTAATTGTATGTTTTCATACAAATTTCACCCCATTACACTAGTAGAAAACGGGGCTTTAATCCCGGTTCGTAAGGGCCTTTAGTGCCGGTTCTGGAACCGGCACTAAAGGATGGAGACTAAAGGCCCCTCCCCCTTTTGTCCTGGTTCAACACGAACCGCCATTAAAGGCCCACCACGTGGCACGAGCCCGCGCCGTGGTATGGGGGACCTTTAGTACCGGTTGGTAACACTAACCGGGACTACGGTTTTTTTTTCGGATTTTTTTTTTGATTTTTTTCCCGATTTTCAATTTTCTGAATTATTTGACGATTTAGTCTCTAATCACCCCTCATAACTGCTCAAGTGTGGATCACTCATTCCAAATCGTCTAACTTCCCGGCCGGTCACACATCCTCTCACTACTCCAGCCTGAGCACGCTTAACTTCCGAGTTCTATTCTCCCTAGTTTCCAAGTCTGCACTTGTTGTTTTCCTGACAATAGTAAGCTGTCAATCCTATCAACCCTCAGGAGTTTGCTTGAGCATGAAGTCACACGTTTCACCATTTGAGTTTGACACTATTATTCTAAAAAACAATAATTATTTCATAACACTAATATTTCTTGAATAAGTAGTTTGACCATAGTTTGACCACAGTTTGACCAGATTTGACCAAAATTCAAAAAACTAAAATAATTATTTAGTAACACTAATATTCTTGAATAATTATTTAGTAACACTAATATTTCCTGAATAAGTAGTTTGACCATAGTTTGACCAAAATTCAAAAAACAGAAATTTGAGCATATCTTTTTTTCCTTTTACAATTTGAGGATTCAAAAAATTTGCAAAACGGCCTACGGCGGTCAAAATCGGATGCGGATTTTCCTGCTGAACATTTTGATATATTATACTTTTTTTCGACATCGTATGCAAAATATATGGTTGTTTTACTTTTTGATCACACTTTTTTGCAAAACATGTCCAAATTTATATTTTTTTATTTTCCTAACTAGTAGATGTAGTAACATAACTACATCTCGAAGGATTTTAATTTTTGAAGTTTTTATCATTTTCTTTTGTTTTTTCAAAACTGAAAAATGCGATACACAAGGGGGGGGGGGTGGTGGTGGTGGTGGTAGAGTTTGAAAATTGCCCTTTAGTCCGGGTTTGTGTCTCCAACTGGGACTAAAGGTTAAACCCCTTTAGTCCCAGTTTGCGACACAAACCGGGATTATAGGTTAGACCTTTAGTCCCGGTTTGTGTCACAAACCGGGACTAAAGAGGCTCGTGGGGCCCCGGCCTGACGCCAGGTTGCCACCACCCCTTTAGTATTGGTTCGTGGCCCGAACTGGTACTAAAGGTTCGCCATGAACCGGTACTAAAGAGAGCCGCCCGCCTAGCCGTTGAAACCGGCACTAATGAGCTTCACATTAGGCCTTTTTAGTGTTAGACATCCGATCATGCCACATCCTTTGATTGGACGGCTGTGGATTTTCCAAGTGGTCGGAACGGGTAGTCCATTAAGAGAAATAGATGCCAAAGTTTGAAGTGGTTCACCGTCCATGTATGTGATGCCTTCTCCATGATACAATGTCTTGAAGTTGACCGGTATAACCAAGGAAGTATTCTTTCTTCACCATAGTGGTTTCATCATTTTAAAAGAAAAGACTAGCTGCATCTTGCTTGACAAGCTCATACGCACGACAGAACACGGTAAATGCATCATAATATATATTTTTTCGTAAAAGAAAGATTTTATTGATATTTTGGTCGCCACATCTAGACCGGCGGTACGCATCGGCGTAAATACATATGCACATTTGTAAATTGTTCATGATGGTTTATCAAATGGTTCCTCCTTGCTCTTGGCGATTATTTTTTTACAACTTGCAAAGATGAAATTCACATTAGATGGTCATCCACGCAATTACTTTAAACTCAACTAAGCAAATAAAAATGATACTCTACTTGTTACTCCATAAGCTTTTACTTCTGTTGTAACACAAAACCAGAAACGGGCAATATGATCGTTATATGGTTAAAGCCGGCGCTCGGTATCGGAGAATACGCGTGATGGGTGAGCTAATACATTGTGGAATTGGAGACCATGTAAGTTTTTATGGCCGAACCAATTTGGCATCATAGTAAAGCGGTCGTATGCCTAGTTGGGCCTGGCACCAACCTCGGACATGTTGGCCATCGGTGGCAGAGCCAAATTTAGCATGTGGTAATGCTACTTGGCCTATATTGTGATCGCCTTGTGGAAAATCTTGTGCTTGTTTCTTTCCCTATCTCTACTCCTAATGGACGAGTTGGTTAAATAGTCCCCCCACTTTCGTCTGGTTTTTTTTCGACTGGTTTTTTTAAACCGGTTTTTTTTCGACTGGTTTTTCCGCACCCCACCCCATCCCACGCAGCCACGCAAAAAAACCCCGCACCCAGAAAAAAAATACTCCATCCAGCCCAACCTTCCTTGCCCACTCCTCTCGATCCCATCGTTCGTGGCCGCCGCCGTCCGAGGGGAGTCGCCGCCGCCGCGTCTCTCGATCCCATCGGCCCCGTCGGATCTCGCCGCTGGCGGACGACTCGAGAAGACCCCGCCGGATCTCGCCCTCGTCATCAGTTCTGGATCGCCGCCGCCGCCGATCCCCTCGGGAAAACAACGCCGATCCCCTGCTCGCCCACGCACGCTGCCGCGGATGAAGGCCGCCTGCTCGCGATCCCCAAACCTGCTGGCGCCGCGCTCCGTAGGTTAGCTCCTCTCATCCCTCACCCTGGGATACCCTGATCTCTCTCTCTCTCTCGGTGTGTGTGTGTGTGTGTGTGCAAGGGATCTTAATTAATTGTTTGCTTGGAGTTTAGGATCCAAGTACGCCCCTCTCCGTGGTGTTCACTGATTGCTTGGAGCAACAACGTGCTGTTGGAGTTGCCGAAGCATTAGGTGATTCGATTGTGTGCGTTTGCTGGATTTGTTTGACGAAGGAAAGATGACGATGAAGGACACACAGAGGAGTGTGAGCGGTGATGGTACCAAGGTTACCGGCAGGTATGCATGCAGGAACTGACTGTACAGTGTTCCTATAATGCTACTGGTTTTAACGTCTGTACTGTGATGCTACTGGCAGTTTAAATAAATCTGCTATCATTTGGGATGTGAGTTGTCACAACTCGCTGTGCTCTGGTGTTCAGCTCAGAATTTCTTTTGGGAATGATTCCTCTGAATAGACTACTTATGCTTGACATTTTACTTTTGTTATTTCTATTTGTAACTCAATTTCGGTATCCTCTCAAATTGACAATACTTTTTCTGGATATGGTAGTTGAGAATAGTTATGGTATATAGCGGAGTTAGCCCATCCTCACCAATGACTCTTCCTCAGGGATTTGCTGAACTAGAGTTAGTAATGGGGGTATTGCAGACTGTTTAGAATTATGGGGGTATTGCAGACTTTAGAAACTGAATTAAATTTTTGTGCAATTGAAAAAGGTGTATACAACTTGAATTTATTAGGTAGTATAGGAGAGATATGAAAATTTAAAATTGTTAGTCAGATTTGTGTGTTGTTTTGGGTAGTATTCAGTTTTGTTCCATCTGAGATGCCAATAATGCACATGTGATATTATCTACATAATTCAGTTTATACGGCTTCCCATATTCCAATGGTTGTATTTTGCTAAATTGCCATCTACTTACTGGAATTCTCACAAATAGAAGTGCAGTCAGAAGGTAAAAAGGATGTTATGGTATGTCTCCATTCACATGGTACTGAACTGTTAGTGATTCTTTGTGTTATTCTGCAGACTTGAACTTAGTTTCTATGGTTTTCTTTTTCTGTTCATAGACGAGAGTATAGTCTGAAGGGAAAAATTGGTATGCTCTGAAGGGTGTGCAAGAACAGTGAGATTTATATTACTGAATGTATTGTTAACAATTTGTTATTTTGCAGACTTGCTCTCAGTTTTTATTCTTGGCAGGTGATTCTTCATGATAATTTTTTGTAGAGGAACATTTTTAGTAAGCGTATTGTAATATTGACTCCCACCTTTTTATTTACATGTAAAGATGACCAATTGGTAATTTTAAAATTTAAATGTAAATTTAACTTATTTTGTGAAATAACATCATGTCGTTCAGATAATTTGATTTCCCTCTATGATATTCTTTGGCTTTAGTATATCTCAGGACAAAGTTGTCAGAAGCTCTATGCTTCATAACCAAAACATAATCTCCTTTTTGTTATTTGATTTGCATCATGATGTGTGCCCATATGTTCCCCTGTTGCTTAAAAAAATCAACTTCCGGTGCAACACACGTGCATATACCTATCATGACAAATAAACCTCACGATGAAAGCATTTATGTACCTATTTAATTTGTGATGGCAGCGATGGGGCTGGGAACGGTGATCGGTGGTGCTGGTGTCGGCAGTGCGGTACAAGGTCAGGATGCGGGATGGGACGGCCATCCGTGTGAGGCAGTCGGCGGCGAGGGTTTGTGGCATCACGAGGAGCGCCCGCGGATTCAAGGTGTTGGCCCGAGACCTCCGACGAGGGAGGAGACGATGTTAGTATTTTCATAGGAAAAAAACAAGAGAAGAAGAACAAGAACAACGACGGCAATCTCGGGTTCCAGGTACGATGGAGCCGGCGGCGAAGCGCATGGCGCTCGCAAACGTGATAGTGGATAGCGACGATACCCTCAACTGCGGCATCTGCTACCTCCCTCTCAAGCCACCAGTCTTCTAGGTGCGTACGCTCGTCGTCCATCCTAGGCCGATCCATTACAAGTTTGTGTACCAATAACACTGGAACATCATTTCTGCTCGGGTGCAGTGTGGCGTCGGTCATACCATATCCTCGCGGTGCCACGACAAGATGGTGGCGGCAAGGAGGTGCCGTATGTGTCACATCCGGTTGACCGGCGGCTATCGCTGGAACATCGCACTGGAGAGGCTAAGAGAGTCCATCCGGGTGCCGTGCGCCAACGCCGCCCACGGCTGCACTGCCACGCCGGCCTACTATGACCACCCCGACCACCTCAAGGCGTGCCCTCACGACGCCGTGCTATTGCCCGCAGGCAGACTGCGGTTTCGCTAGCTCCACGGCGGCACTCCTGGACCACTTTGCCGACACGCACGGGTGGCCGTGCATGACCGAGCTTGGGCCTGGGCGTGCATCGAGGTCCAGCTCTGTGATGTCTTCAACGCCTTCTCGGCCCGTGCCCAATGCCGGCAGTACCTGTTCCTGCTGAACGTGGCGTTGAACCTGTTTGGCCGAGCGGTCTCCGTGCTCTCCCTGCATCCTCGGGCGTTGTCGGCGACGCCATGTTCTTTGGAGTTCGAGGTAAGACTCAGGTACTGCTGCAACATCAACCACCGTGGCGACACCAGGAAACTACGTTTAAAGTAGGGTGCACTGATCTCTCCGGTGGGTTGTCGATATCCGAGTACTCTTCCCGGTTATTCCTGCACAATTACGTCCATCCACATGACATCCGTACTATCATGGCCAGTTTCGGCGTAGTACATGTTTCCTTGGAACTATCATTATGTTGTATTAACAGACTTTCTTTCTTTTTCATATTGTGCAGAACTCAGATTTATGACAAGGACACAAGCAAATTTATAGCATCCGTTGTGATGATACAAGGGAAGTAAGCATAGATGCGCTCAACGTGATGATAGGTGGGAGAGCTCGGCCTATGCTGCCAACTGATCTGCAACGGTGCAGAAGGAGATTTCAAAAGCAGGGCAAGCGAGAGCGACTGTTCTATTGATGGTCAAAAGGGAGGGCTTGGCAAGAGAGATTGAGGGAGCTCTACTACCTCGATCTTGGCATAGAACCTGATGGCATCATGCCCAGGTAAGATTCTTCTATGTTCCAATTCTTGCACTCGTTGGTCTTTTACTCTCGATGCTACCCACAAAAGACTGAGACACAATTTAGTGGTATTGAAACAGAAGGGCATATGCTCTTAATCTCACCTTTAATCTCAAAATCTACCAGTAGGTTATAACATAAATCTTAGAGATTTTAATGATATGTATTGACCTGCAAGTCTTAACTTTCAGTCAAACATCCAATATATTCATGTGTGGCATACAAGTATTGAAGAACCGAGGCACACATTGCACTTGGCCACTTGCTTATAAAGAGCGAACAGCTTTTGCTACACATTCTTTCTGAAATAAACTTACTTCTCTTTAGGAAACTTCCTTCTTCAGTATGTATGGGGATTTATATGACACCAAAAGAGAAGTCCGGCGTGTTTCTTGGTTCTATGGAACCCCTCGACCGGAAGCAAATAGATCACATCGCAAGTTGCTTGCCCAATATAATCGTGCCGCAAGTTACCAACATCGCGTGCTTATACACCATCGACTTTGCTGGAAATCTATCTGTCCGTGCTCCATCGTCTGTCGGAACTTCTTCTGCCCATGCTACACCTGAGGTACATACTACAGTCTCATCAATTAATAATACCCAATTGCTTGTCTGTTGCCCAATGCACTGCAGCTTAATATGCAAACCCTGAGCTTTGTTTGGCAAGCAAATGTTTGTTCTACTTGGCAAGGTGCATGAACAATGATTTAGCTATGGTTGTTGGTTAATGGAAAGGCTTTTTCCAGTATAAAAAAGCTACCGATTTGAGCAACAAAGATCAGGTCTCTGTTTTCGTTTATCTTGGTAAGACAAATGCTACATCCACTATGTGTTTATGTAGTCATTTGGGTGAATGTGGGATGCTCACGATCATCCCTAATTTGCATTGAAGTGACGTATGGTTTAGTCATGTTTTTATATCTTGTTTCTCTTTTCTGTTTTGCTTGGTTGAGTTTCTCCTTCATGTTGTTACGATGAGAAATCGATTTGTGCATAAAGGGAAACTGCCCCCGCGTCGTCCGCGTGGGCGACACAGAAAGTGAGTCGATCCACTTTTCTCGGGGCATCCTCTGTGCGCCCGTCCCTTGCCGCCGCCGCCGGCCAGCTCCGGCGGGCTGGCCCTTGCAACCTGCGGCGGCCGGGGGGGGGGGGGGGGGGGCTCTGTCCGTGATGCGTTTCGGACAGCATGAGACCTTGTGCGACCAGTAACTTGACGCAATGGAGGTGCTGGTTGCAATGGCGACATGGATCTGCAGTAATCGCTGCCTCGTTGCGTGCGGCAGAGGAAAGGGAGCCACCGCCTCCCTGCATCCCGTCATGGAGAGCCAGCTCGTCATGGACCGACGCGGCTGGTGGTCCCCCTCTCCCGCATAGGGGCTGGATGGGATGTGTCGATGAACAAGTAGCGGTTGCCGCAGCCGTCACCCGTGCCGCCGGCAAGGAGGCGTCGTGCCGTGGATCTGGGCCTTCATGGGCAAGGACGATGGAGCTTGTGGCGACCCATGGTGGTGTTGTCTAATTCAAATTAGCCATCAGTTGCTCCTCGGAAGATAGTACTTGGCCTCTCGAGCATCCCATTGGGATTTAAGCGGTGCCAGTCACCTTCCTCGTCCGTCAATGTCTATCGTGTCGTGGTGAGCAGCTCTTGTAGCGGTTTAGTTGCTTGCTCATGTGGGCATGCTCACCTGCCGTCAGGTCAGTGCGTGTTTGCAACAACTGGGCTCAGTGGCAAGTGGATGAGATAACACAGGACGGATTCGATTGGGTGGTGCATCTCGAGTACCTGGTCTTGAGCTCCAGGGTGAAAACCCTAGGTCTAGCCTCTTATCGGTTATGCCTGGCAATGACGGCATTTTTGGCGTCGTTACCTTGACGAAGGCATTGCTCGGAATTTGGTCGGACTTGATCTTCAGGGTGAAAACCTACTATCTGACTTGGAGGCGTCGCTTTTGAAGAACCGTTTTCGTGGTCCTTGTGTTCTCATGACATAGTTGGTGCCGATGGTTATCGTTGTACATCGTCAATCGCTGTTTGTATCGCTTCATGACTTCTTTTTTCTTTCTTTTACTTTTCACTTAGGCATAAATTCGGTCTTGTATGACTTAGCTTTTTGCCAACGTGATCCTTTGGTGTGTGTTGGCTGTGTGCATCCAAGTTATGCAGAGGCCGGGTGTGGCTCATTGTAATTGTATCCCTTGATGCTATATTATGAGTCAATAAAACACCCTTTATCGTAAAAATATATATGCATATTTTTTAGTAGATTGTTCACCTTTTAGTCAACTTCCTTATGGATGTATTTCAAGTACAACTTTCCCATGTAGTCAACCTTATGGATGTGTGATTTATATTCACTTCTCTTCCTTCATGCTTTGCTTTTCTTCTCTCTATGTGTGTGTGCGCGTACGCGTTATGCTAGATGGCTCATCCTCATCGTTTGGATTTCTCAAATTGATGCCTTATTTTGTATCTCTTAGTTCAACAGATGAATTTAATTTTGAGGAATATCAAGAAGAAATAATACACGCTCCTGAGTTTTACCGTGCAATTTAGCATTATTTAAAACCTACAATGTCCATTTCCTATAATTATTTCAGAGATCTTACATTGGTATCTTAGGCTCTGGCTCGAGGTTCGTGTTGGTATGTGGAACAAATTGGTTGCCAACCTGGGACATGAGGAAAATTGCTTTTGTAGACAGGTCCAGTGAGATGGATGGCTTATTTACCGATTTTGTGCTTTGATCTGGTTTGGATTTCCTCCCCTGACTTGCTCTTCCTGTGTAGCTCAACACTGCATCGCCCGGTTCGTTTGCTTGCTTCCTTTGCTTGGCTCAGGAAGGAGAAGCCAGGACTAGCGACAAGAACCTAAGGGTCTTGCGTCACGGCCTTTGCCCAGAAGGCGAAGAACTAAAACTAATTTTTTTTTACCTTCCAAAAAATTACATGATACATAACTACTCCCTCCGTTCAGAAATACTTGTCATCAAAATGGACAAAAGAAGACATATCTAGACGTATTTTAGTTCTGGATACATTCTTTTTTGTCCATTTTGATGACAAGTATTTTCGAGCGGAGGGAGTATTATTAGACTTTAGATCTCAACCATTATAATCTAGACCAATTGATCTTTGCCCCGTTTTTTCTGGTATGTATACTACAAATCTATTTTCCAATCCAAGTACACAAAGTTTTTTTTTAAAGAGCTGAGTAAGTTATAAGAAAGAAGCAGGAGTCCGACTTCTCCATTTGGTATTGAACATAATCACATGTATTTTGATTAGACTCTTTCTTAGGGTCTTTTTTTTATTTGGATTCTTTTTTTAGTCTACCATAAGATGGCTACCATAGAAAGGCATTGATCTATCTGTACTTTTTTTTTAGAATGATATGTGACATGTTAAACTATTTGTACATGGTAATATTTATAAGTAATGCTACATTTTTTTAAATCTCATCTGTTAATATGTGAAATTTATGGTTCAGATATTTAATTCTATGTGGGCAAACGTAATGGCTTGTTTGCCTTTTGTTTGAAGTACTTAATACTCCAAATATATAAACATGTTAAACTATTTCTTCGTATGTAGTCCGCACTGGAATCTTGAAAAAGACTTATATTTAGGAATGGAGGGAGTAGATAGCACATGTATAGAAACGCTTCCAGGTGTTATCTATCGTTTGTAATGCAGTGCAAAACTGTTCTATATTCTTGAACGACATTCTTTTATTTTGTGCATCAGATGAGTTAGTATAGGTCGTTCAATTACATTTTTTTAATCTAAATATATTGCAATTAAAGCGGAATTCAATTTTTCTACACATCTGAAATTTGACATGCATTCTACTAGTACGGGCATTCTACTAGTATCTCTTATTCCTACCTTTCGTTGGCACATATCATGGATTTATCATCTACATTGACACTCATAAATGCATATAAATATATGCGTAACCAAAGTGTAAAATATGGACAAGGGAGATGAGGGAGTGTATTGCTTGCTCAAATGAAGATGGGAGCGGGTCGTCCTCAACCCCGACCCCGCGTCGTCCTCAACCGGGCGACACGGGGGACACAACTACCAGCCGCTGCCGGCCTCTCCCTCACCTCCCTCCCTACCCCCCGCCGCTGCCGGAGGAGGCCGTCCGACGGCGGACGGCGGCGGCAAGGCGTCCTCAGCTTTTCCTTCCTTTTCCCGCTCGCCCTAGCTCATTCTCCCATCCCCATATCCATGGTCAATCTGATCTGATCTGATTGCCGAGACAACCCTGGCCAAGATCGTGGAGCCGATCTCACCGTGGACAGCAGCGTTCAGTCACACGAGGCGCGCACCCCTCCAGCCGCGGTCGTCCATAGTGACGGAGGCAAGGGGCATGATGCAATCCGCGACTGCCCACAGATGTTTCTTCTTTGGTACTGTTGTGTGGCCTTGCACGAGATCTTCGGCGCTACGCACAGATCAGAATGACAAGGCACAAGCGGCGGCACCACCACATCGTATTATCTACCTCGTCGGCCAAAAATTAACGGAGGTTGATATGTCTAGATGGATCGAAGGCCAGATGTTCTACACAATTATACTGTGTGAACTTGGTAATGGGTGATGTAAGAAAACTGGATGGGACAGATCGGAAGAAGTTTGCGTGTTGGACGATTGGAATTTTGCAGCAGTAATCTCGACGAGTGGGGCAGCAACACTGGCAGACTTGTTCTTGGCGGTCTCAGTTTCTGGGGTGAAAACCCTAGGTCTTGTACCTGGCAATGGTGGCTTCCTAGTCGTTTCCTTGTTGAAGGCATTGTTTGGAGATTGGACCTTCTCCAGGGTGAAAATCCAGGATCTAACTATGATGGTTGGACCGGACGACGATAGTGTTTGTGCACTATAACCTTCATGAAGGCGTCGTTTTTGGAGAATCCTTTTCGGAGTCTACGTGTTGCCATCACTGGTGGTGCTCTTGCAGCTGTGAGCCTCTCTTTGTTTCGACGGGGCCTTTGTTTTTTTTTTCTCTTCGTTTTTTGGTTGTGTGCATCCGTGATGTCTAGAGTTGCTCTGGATATTATATTGTTGCAGAGGCTAGGTGTAATTGGTATCATCTTGATATTAATATATTTCCTTTATCGAAAAAAAATGAAGATGGGATATATATATGTAAAAGCGAAAGCACTAACTAGGTAAGCTGGTTGGGGCCCGCTGACATGGATGGACCTGCAAGTTCAGCAACCATTCATCATGGAGTGAAGCTAGCCAGAGGGCCCGTGTATGTGCTACCCTGGCCGCTGGGCATATCAAGCACAGGCCCTAAGCTTGCATGGGCCCTGTTAGCATTTGTTCTAGATCGAGCGCAGCTGTTAATGCAACTGTTAAGTTCCTTCCGTTCAGACCATTGTTACTCTTTGTGAGTATGAACTGAGTCAATTTCTCACCACGAAAGTATAAAAAATAAAAAATTGTCAATACCACCAGAGTAATTTGTGTGTTCATCTCGTTGGTCGTCACAAATGCTTAATTAATTAATTGATCGCTGTTATCACTATTAGGGAAAAGCCTAGCAGTAGCGCGGGTTTTGGGTGTATCAGTAGCGCGGGCGCCCGCGCTACTGATATGACGCCACGGCTAACTTGTAGCAGTAGCGCGTGTTGACACACGCTCTGCTATACATGGTTAGTTGTAGCGTGCATTGTAGTACAACACTACTGCTAATTATCCGTAGCAGGTCTTATGCCCCGCGCTACTACTATTACTTTCAAAAGCAAAACAAAATCTCGATCCCGTGCGTGTTGTCAATGACAGTAATGGTTCGATCTAGCGACGGTTGGGGTCGCCGGAGGCATGAACGGACAGCGGCAGACCAGATCCGGCGGTGGCTGTTGGAGAGGGACCGTTTGTATGGAAGAGCAAGGCAGCGGCGTGGGGCTCCTCTTCCCGACCATGCCAGATAGCTCCTGGTCGTCCATGGCAACGACCTGCACGGGCATGGACATGGGAGGGTGAGTCAAACCATAGGGAGAGAGAGAAAAGGAAAATCGAGGGAGAAAGGAAGGAGATGGAGGGGGCTAGTCACCGGTGGTGAGGTGCTCCGGTGTGGTGGCAAGAGGCGGCGACCTCCTAGACGCCGGTGGAAGACCGGCGAGCTCCTAGACGCCGGTGGCGCGAGGCGGCGGCCTCTTTCGGCGCCATGGAGGAGGAGGGGCGCATGGGCAAGAGGTCCATGTGAGAGCGTATGGAGAGAGAGAGAGAGAGTGGAGAGAGTGGCAGAAGAGAGGAGGGATTTGGAGGAGGAGATGGGAATTTCAAGGCTGTTAAAAAACCCTGTGCTTACTAGTAGCGAGGGGTATAAACCCACGCTACTACTATCAACTTAGTAGTAGCGCGGGTTTATACCCCTCGTTACTACTATGGCATTGTCCCGGGGGCACGGTAGAGACCACTTAGTAGTCGCGAGGGTTACAAACTCGCGCTACTACTATCAACTTAGTAGTAGTAGCGAGTGTTATAAATCCACGCTACTAGTAAGTAGCAGTAGCGATGGTTATAAACCCGTGCTACTAGTAAGCGTCTGCCTATAAGCTTTTCCCTTGTAGTGATAGTGTTATATCATTTTCATTTGGAATAGTGATCTGCCCCTTACGGTGTCCAAGGAGGGACCTTCTCCATGGATCGATCTAGTGGAGGATGAGGCCGCACTATACTACTGTATGCTTAAAACTAGATCTACATACAATATAACCTATCAGTATGGCAATTAACAAGGGATTTGCAGAGCAAATCATCGTTTCCTCCGCGTCGCAGCACCTTTGCAAAGACTAAAATACAGATGTAGGTTTGGGGAAGCACCTTTTTTTTGTCATCTTTCTCTTCTCCCTCTCAATATCATTCAGATACTCATAAACATGAATGAGCTGATCATGCCTGCCGTGTGGTTTTGGGTAGCACCTTTGCAAAGCCTAAAATAGATGTAGGTTCGGGGTAGCCTCGTACATATGCAGTACGTACAACAATGTTTACTCTGAGTGCTGAGCGGGTTAAAACTAATAGTAGTGCTTTCAGTTGATGAAAACAGCTTATACTGATTGGCCTAGCTTAACCGGGCTATCCGAAGCATGTAATTCCGGCTCCATATTACAGTGTCATGAAGTTGATTTGCATAATAAACAAAAAATTATGTCTTGATCATGGTGGTTGCATCCTATTAAAAGTAAGACATGTGGCATCTTTGCTTTGCAAGGTTGCGCACTCCCTTCAAAGCTTATCATTTAACTACAGAAGCACATGGAGGAAACACAGTAAATCGCACCATATACCTTATTTTCATTAATTATTTAGTTGATCTTTTGGTCTCAGCATTTAGATGGGTGGTAAATACATCAATTGAAATATACACATTTGTTTTTGCGAAAAGGATCACATTTATTATAAAAGTTCATCAGAACTGCAAAGCATCTTAAACATAATAAAAATTAGAGTGAATTCCAGCTTTTACCCCCTATTTTGATATTTTCGACAATAATTACCCCATTTAGCAAGATTTCATCCGCTTTACCCCATTTAGCGAAAGTGTTTCCGCAATTTACCCTGTTTAAAACTTTGTGTGTGTTCTGACCGGTAGGTCCCGATTGTTAGTCCAGCTGGTGTGCCACATCGACGATTTTTCTTTGACTACTTTTCTTCTTGCTGAACTCGTCCTCGCAACTTCTCCCGACTAACCCAGCATGATATGATTGCACGAGAGTAGATCGCTCGCATCCAACGAACAACCTGCGAGTAGGACCGCACCATGCTGGCCATCAATATGCATGGCGCACATCGTTCGCATTCTTTCCGATTGCACGCACGATCCTGCCCCAAACCATTGCCTCCTTTGTTAGGAGGGGGTAGACGACGTAGGCGAAGAGCGGCAGGCAAGAGGCGTGGCATCTGGCGATCGTGGGAGTGGGCGGCTGCCGGTACGGCAATCTTCTCTCCCCTACATATCTGAATACCTAGGTAACAAATATGATCAGCGTGGCATGTTACCATTGAAAAAATTTAGGAGAGACTGTTACCGATATAATCTGAAATCATCTATGTTTTTCTTCAATATTATCATATACGTCCTCAATTTGCATGATTCTGTGGATCAAATTAAAACTGATGTAAATATACCACTTTACTAAATCTTATGCATCTACATATTTGAATACCTAGGTAGGAAATATGTTGACCGGTACAGAGTTAATACATGTAGAAGTGCCGGCCTTTATTGTTGTATTTGGTACAGAGCACCTAACAGCCGGTCAGAACACACACAAAATTTTAGACAAGGTAAAATGTGGCAAATCATTTGCTAAATGGGGTAAAACCGATGAAATGTCGCTAAATGGGCTACTTATTGTCAAAAATATCAAAATAGGGGGTAAAAACTGGAATTCACTCTAAAAATACATCAAGATCCCGAGACCACTATTGCCGCCAGAACTAGCCACTGACGCACCGCTGTCCCCACTCCCGTACCGGAGCCGGCTCGACCTTGTCGATAAAAGCCTGGAAGTCTTCAGGGGTAGACACCTCATGATCTTGACACAAGTAGAAAAAAGGCCTTTAGTCCCGTAACGACTCTTTAGTCCCGGTTCCAGAACCGGGACTAAAGGCCCTCCACGTGGCCGCTGCCTGGGTACTAAAGGAAATTTTATGAATTTTTTTTTGAATTTTTTTTTATTTTCAAATTTCTGAATTTTTTTAACCTCTAATCTCTAATCACCCCTCATCACTGCTCAATTTAACCTCTAATCTCTAATCACCCCTCATCATTCCAAATCATCTAACTTTCCGGATGGTCATCCATCCTCTCACTACTCCAGCCTGAGCACGCTTAACTTCCGGGTTCTATTCTCCCTCGTTTCCAAGTCCGCACTTGTTGTTTTCATGACAATAGTAAGATGTCAATCCTATTAACCCTCAGGAATTTAGCTTGAGCATGAAGTCACACATTTCACTGTTTGAGTTTGAAACTATTGTTCTAAAAAACAATAATTATTTAGTAACACTAATATTTCTTGAATAAGTAGTTTGACCACATTTGACCAAAATTCAAAAAAACTGAAATAATTATTTAGTAACACTAATATTTCTTGAATAATTAGTTTGACCACAGTTTGACCAGATTTGACAAAAATTCAAAAAAACTGAAATAATTATTTAGTAACACTAATATTCTTGAATAATTATTTAGTAACGCTAATACTTCTTGAATAAGTAGTTTGACCATAGTTTGACCAGATTTAACAAAAATTTAAAAAAAAACTGAAATTTGAGCATAACTTTTTTCCTTTTAGAATTTGAGGATTCTAAAAATTTGCAAACAGGCCATACGTTGTCAAAATCGGATGCGGATTTTCGTGCTGAACATTTGATATATTATACGTTTTTTCCTGACATCGTATGCAAAAGTTATAGCCGTTTTACATTTTCCCTACACTTTTTGCAAAACATGTCCAAATTTAAGTTTTTAAATTTTCCTAACTAGTACATGTAGTAACATAACTACATCTGGAAGGATTTTAATTTTTGAAGTTTTTATCATTTTCTTTTGCTTTTTACAAAACTGAAAAGGCGAGGGGGGGGGGGGTAGAGTTTGAAAATTGGACTAAAGTTCTAACCTTTAGTACCGGTTGGTGCCACGAACCGGTACTAGTGGGCATCGCACCCTTTAGTCCCGGTTCGTGGCACCAACCGGGACTAATGCCTGTACGGTGCCCTAGCCGCTCGAACCGGGACTAATGCTCATATTAGTCCCGGTTCGTAATACTACCGGGATTAATGCTCTTTTCTGGCCGAACCAAAGCCCTGTTTTCTATTAGTGTGATGTTGTTTTTTTGTGGGGGTGTGAGTGCAGCCACCCTTTAAAAAAAGATTATAGAACTTCGTTTCTTTCATGTCTGTCGGCTGGTTGGCTGGTTGCGGCAGCCGACTGTTGTTACTGTTTGCGCTTAGAACCTGTTTAGCCAGTTCGTTTTCGTTTTTGGTTTCACACACGGATGCATTGTTTCTTCTTTGCTTTGTTCTGTATTCTTTTGAGAGTGGAACCCGATCCATTTTTTGGATCGAATGGAAAAAGGGGTTGACGGCACGGATATTTTGTGGTTATTTCTTTTCATATGTCTCCTATTCCTACATGTTCTCGGCATGTATTGTTTGATTTTCTGATCATCCTCTCGTATGTTGATGTGAATTTTCCATCTACATTGGCAAACATAAATGCAAAACAAAGATGTGTGTTAGTGTAAATTGAGGATAAATGAGATGGAAGTCCGTTTCTGAGTGAATATGGGATGTGGATCTATGATTCATATATGCGAGAAAGCAAAAGCAGTATCTATAGAAAAGCAAATAGTAATTCATCAATTTGCACTGAATGAGTCCGAACATATTTGGCTGCATGCACGTGCTAGGCTCATTGGGCGCGGCTTGCGACAACTTTTCCCTTGACTAGATTCGAGACGCAACTTGCCCCATGCACCGACCATCGCATATTTAATCATTTGGTAAATTTTCCTATAAATTCATTGTTACAAGACACGTTTAATCAAACCTGACAAAAAACCTCGATGTGCAACCGGGACTAAATATGCGCGACTAAAGACCCCCCTTTAGTCGCGGCGCGACTAAAGGCTTTAGTCCCGGTTCTCGTGGCCAACCGGGACTAAAGGCCCGTCCTTTAGTCCCGGTTCTCGTGGCTAACCGGGACTAAAAGCCTCCTCCGCAGGTTTTTTTTGCGAATTTTTTTAATTTTTTTTTATTTTCAAATTTCTGAATTATTTTAAGCTCTAATCTCTAATCACCACCCCTCACCACTGCTCAATTTAACCTCTAATCTCTAATCACCCCTCATCATTCTAAATCATCTAACTTCCCGGACAGTCACCCATCCTCTCACTACTCCAGCCTGAGCACGCTTAACTTCCGGATTCTATTCTCCCTCGTTTCCAAGCCTGCACTTGTTGTTTTCCTGACAACAGTAGGATGTCAATTCTATTAACCCTCAGGAATTTAGCTTGAGCATGAAGTGACACATTTCATTATTTGAGTTTGAAACTATTGTTTTAAAAAACAATAATTATTTAGTAACACTAATATTTCTGGAATAATTAGTTTGACCATTGTTTGACCACTGTTTGACCACTGTTTGACCAGATTTGACCAAAATTAAAAAAAACTGAAATAATTATTTAGTAACACTAATATTATAGAATAATTAGTTTGACCATTGTTTGACCACAGTTTGACCACAATTTGAATTTTTTTGAATTTTTTTGCCTCTCCAAATCTTAGAAGCCCCGTATCTTTTTTTCTGTTAGGTTTTTGAGGATTTTGAAAATGTTTAACGGGGTTTCCCCGGTTAAATTCGGATGTAACTTTTCGAGTAGATGATTTTTCATATAAAAAACTTTTTCATCAGAGTTCGTATGCAAAAGTTATGCCCATTTTAAGAAATTCCAGAGAGATTTTCCAAATAAAGTCGAAATTCATATTTGTTAATTTTCCCAACAACTAGACCACATATCACATGGGAAACTTATTTTATTTTATTTTTTTGACATTTTCATCATTTTCTTTTGTTTTTTCTAAAACTGAAAAGGCGATCCACGGGGGGGGGGGGGGGGGGGGTAGAGTTTGAAAATGAGGCCTCAAATCTCTTTAGTCGCGGTTGGCCAGACCAACCGGGACTAAAGGTCTAAGCTTTAGTCCCAGTTGGTCTGGCCAACCGCGACTAAAGGTTCGGGTCATTAGTCGCGGTTGGCCAGACCAACCGGGACTAAAGGTCTAACCTTTAGTCCCGGTTGGCCTGGCCAACCGCGACTAAAGGCCTTCGGGCCAGCCTGAGGACCTTTAGTCCCGGTTGGCCAGGCCAACCGGGACTAAAGCCCCTCCCGTCCACCAGCGCGCGCTGGGCCCAGATAGTTGGTCGCGGGTCTCCTCCCGAACCGCGACTAAAGACCCCTTTGGTCGCGGTTCGATTATTTTGGGGACTAATGGGGGCGTATGGAAGCCTCTTTTTCTACTAGTGGTGACTCATGGCGTGGATTGTGAAATACATTTGCTACATCCTTTATCAGATGATTGATGGTTTTTCAAGTGACCACCTGACCTTCGCATGTTTAATCATTTGGTAAATCAGTATATAGAATTCATTGTTGCAAGACATGTTGAATCAAACCTGACATGAAACCTTGATGAAACACATGGTGTGGGTTGTTATGTTCATTTGCTAAAACCTGACATGAAGATCGGGTGGTTATGGATTGTCTGACTGGCCAAGACCGGTATTCCAACGACAAAGGTAGATGCCAATATTTCAAGCGGATCGCGGTCGAAGCATGTGATTCCCGTTCCATGTTACAGTGTCTTGAAGTTGATTTGTATAATTAAGAAATTTGAAGTCTTCATCATGGTGATTGCATCCTTGATTGTGGTCATCAACCGGAGCACAATGATTTGCCCCTTGTGGTCTCCAAGGAGGCACCACTAGTTGTTGATGATAACCTTGCACTATAGTAGTAGTACTATGAAAACTACATCCAACATATAGTCCATAGGTGGAGTACATATTTAGGAATAAGGATATAGACAACAAAACATCGCTAATTTCCTCCGCCTCCGCGTCACAGCATGTACTTGCAGCAACTAAAATCAATACTCCCTCCATACGGGTGCATTGGGCACATTATGAAAACCAAATAATCTCATGACGCTTACGCGCGGTGCATTAACTTCCACCCCGTTCCTTGTTTCTTGCCACACACAATGGAGTCAACCAATAAGAAATGTGCAGCGTGTATGCTTTTAATGACTTGAGACTAGTACCTAGCATGGCATGCAGTGGTCAGTTCATTGCATGCAATGATATTAATTGGCAAATAAATGTTAAGTTCTCTCATTTTTCGCTGCGCCTTGGTCGCGGTGCACAACCTAAAATGCCTAATGCATCGGTATAGAGGGAGTACAGGTGTAGTTTAAGTTATCCTCGTGCACATGTAATAGGCACAACAATTTTTTCCGTGAACTGTTGGCAGGCTGCTTAAACTAGTGTTTTTAACTTGATACAACCTTGATATCGGACGATTGTGGATTGTGTGAGTGGCCAGAGGTAGCGGGTGATGGAGCATCTTTAGCACATGTCTTAGCTTCCGTCTCCGCACTTCTTTGCTCCGGATTTATTATGCCCCCTCTTATTTTGGGTCAAGATTTTACCATAATTTCACTAATAAAATACTAATTATATATCAAACAAATTATACCGTGCGAAAATTCTTTCAAATACAAATCCTAGTATGTTTATTGTTGTATATATATCATATATTTTGCAAGTTATATAGGCGGTCAAACTTTACCCCAAAATACAGGGGGGGGGGGGCATTAAACCCGGATGGAGGAAGTAGAATTTGTTAGCCATAGCGATTGGCTGTTCACCTTTTCCCTCTTGCAAGGTGACTAGGCAAAGTCTACCTCCCTTAGATCTCCACCGGTGAGCCCGTGGATTCATCTCCCTTTTGCCTGCTGCTTCGGTCACCAGTGGTTGGGAGTGGAATCCTTGCACCTCGGCTTTTGCTAGAAGATATATATTAGGATTTTAGTCATGGAAGGGCAACACTTGGGTGAATGGCGAGCTTCATCTTCGAATCGGTCTCTCAAGAACCGATCTTCCTACAGACCGTCCATCGGGATGGATTACATGGAGCTCTAGCGTAGTTTCCTGGTAGCTCATCGGGCAGCATGGTTAGGGCCGAGTTTCTCGTCGTGCATAGGCGGCATAGAGATTTGGTGTCAGGTTCTTTGGATCGATTCAACGGTTCAACTATGATGGACTCTGATCCTCAACAGCATGTGCACAAAGACTTTCTAGCTATCATGCATGTCGACACCTTTTTTTTATGGCAGAAGTGATCGTTTAGTGATTCCAAGACCACAATTTATTTTTATGTTTGAGATGCTTTATACTTCGGATAAACTTTTATAATAAACATGAGTCTTTGATGGAAAAAAAGACTAGGTGTTCAGTGCCAAGTGTGTATTGTCTCGACCACTATTACTCATTTTTCACTGCCAAACAAGTCCTTTGGTAACAATCATTTGCGTGTTCATATTGGCCAGTTGTTAATCACGTTCGTTTATCACACAACTTTTGGTGGAATCTCAAAGGCCAGGTGTTAATCTAGTTTCCGCCAACTTTCAATTGGCTATCGTCCTTCCATCATCCGGACGAAGAGAGTGGTATGCTTTTGGTTTGTCAATGTAGATGTCTGGACTCCTGAAAAACGCCGTTTGTTTGGTTCCAGTTTGTGATAAAACAAACTTTTAGACCGGTCAGCGGACGGATATATTACATGTTCGGACTGCAAAACATGTCCGGACTGCGTAGTCTGGACAAAATGGGAAATGTTTGAAGGCGCGATTTGGAGATGTCCTTATCTAAAGGGTTGTACTCCCTCCTTTCCAAAATAAGTGATTCAACTTTGTACTAGCTTTGTATTAAGGCTAGCTTTAGTACAAAGTTAGTACAAAGTTAAATCACTTATTTGGGGATGGAGGGAGTAGTATTGTGTGCGTGAAAATAACATCCAGGTGTGATCCATGGGTAGGTCCGGCAACAAAAGGGCTTTGCTTCGGGCCTGGCCAGCCCATTAGTCCCGGTTCAGTCATGAACCGGGACTCATGGGGCATACGTCCCGGTTCGTGAGCCCAGGGAGCCGGTCGGAGCCTCGTGGGCATTGGTCCCGGTTCGTCTGGACCCATTTGTCCCGGTTCCTGGCACGAACCGGGACAAATGGACCTCGCTCCTGACCCACATACATTGGTCCCGGTTCGTGGATAGAACCGGGACAGAAGGTGGAGCTTTAGTCCCGGTTCTAGCCACGAACCGGGACAAATGAGCTGCCTATATATACTCCATCGCCGCAGCAAAGCACTCCACAGTTCTCCATTTTTTCTGGCCGGCGAGGGGAGCGCATTTAGGTGCTCCAGCTCACCTCCTATGCACATGAGGTGTTTGATGAAATGCCCGAGCCACACTAGTTAAGCTTTCTTCTCTCGAAGCTCGACCTCCAAGCTCCATTTTTCCCGAGATTTGCATAGGTTTAGCGGTCCGTCCCGTCCCGTCCCCATCTTCACCGCTGTCGATCGCCTGCGCCGATCTTGTCGCCGGCACCACCGTGGTGAGCCTCTTGTTCTTATCTTCTTTCTGAAAAGAAAAAATATTCTTACTTTACATAGATACTTGTCTAATTTTCTTACTTTTATTATTGCTTGTTATTATATAGTGTGATGGTTTTGGTATCCGCCCCCGTCGGCCCTCGTCCTGTCTATGATTCTGATGTGGTATATATTATCTTTTTATAACTATTTGGTTCATTTATTGTTTATGACAATTATGCCGACCAATGCGGCATAGATTTATTTATGTAGCAGGTAGTTGAACCGGAAATTCCAACCGACCCTATTGTCGAGAGCTTAAATTTAGTTGAAGAAGAAAACAATTACTTTAAGAAAAAATAAAAAAATTGAGGAGGAGAAGATGATATTGGAGTTGCATGTTGCGGATGTTGTCGATGATCACAAGATCAAGATGGATGCAATGCGGTTGAAGATTAGAAAGATTAGAAAATATGTCATTCATACCGAGGCTTGGTATCAATATGCCGTTGGATCAATTATTACCTTGGTTGTGATTATATCGCATTTGTTGTTGCATTGAAAGGTTTTACATAGTTTCAATGTATGGTTTAACTAGGTGCTCTGGAGAGCTATATGTTGTTCAATCTGAACTATGTATGTACTTTGGTTTTAATGTGATGATAAACTATTATTAATTTGGTCACTTATCTATCCATGTGAACATGTAATGGGTTTTGACACACATAATTATATATAATGCACGCAGATGAACCGACAATGGATGTAAGGGTTGAAAATTGATGATGTGGCTTTGAATGGTGCATTTTAAACACACAAAAAGTCTGGAGTTCAAATAAGTTAAAAAAAATGAAATCCCTTTGTAACAGATGAGTTTTCATCTGAAACCCTGATACTTCGAAAAAGATTGTCCATTTTGTACACGAAGTGCATCTAGTTTTTGCCGTAACCCTCTCAACTTTTTAGCACATGCTATGTGGGTGAAATGATGATACCATGCCAAATTTCAACCTTTTCAGAGTTCATTTGAAATGCTTTTGAATTTCAGGGTGTTATAGCTCAAAAAAATCAGTAAATGCATGAAAAATGACAAATGTAGTCAGAAAGGGTTGAAAATTAATGATGTGGCTTTGAATGGTGCATTTTGAACACACAAAAAGCCTGGAGTTCAAATAAGTTAAAAAATGAAATCCCTTTGTAACAGATGAGTTTTTGTCTGAAACCCTGATACTTCGAAAGAGATTGTCCATTTTGTACACGAAGTGCATCTAGTTTTTGCCGTAACCCTCTCAACTTTTTAGCACATGCTATGTGGGTGAAATGATGATACCATGCCAATTTTCAACCTTTTCAGAGTTCATTTGAAATGCTTTTGAATTTCAGGGTCTTATAGCTCAAAAATATCAGTAAATGCATGAAAAATTACAAATGAAGTCAGAAAGGGTTGAAAATTGATGATGTGGCTTTGAATGGTGCATTTTGACCACACAAAAAGTCTGGAGTTCAAATAAGTTTAAAAAAATGAATTTCCTTTGTAACAGATGAGTTTCGGTATGAAACCCCGATAACCTAAAAAGCCACATCATTTAGCTAAAAAATAATCAATTAAAATATTCTGTTATGATCAACTAAAACAAAACTATAATATTCTTTAATAGCAAAAAGAAAATTAACTAATAAACTTTTATAAAACTATAATAGCAAAAGGAATCAATTAAAAAGCTTTTATAAATATCTAGTATTATAAGTATTTTCTGTTCAAAACATGAAAAGGAGAAAGAAGCAAAAGAAACTTTAATAAATAAGTAGAAACAAAACAAAATAAATTAAAATTTAATAAAATAAATAAGTATGAATAAAATAAAATAAACTTTAATAAAATAAATAAGTAGAAACAAAATAAACTTTAATAAAGTAAAATAAATAAACTTTAATAAAATAAATAAAATAGCAACAGTAAGTATTTTGTTGTAAGTAGAAACAAAATAAAATAAATAAAGCAACAAAGAAAAAATAAAAATAAAAAAGTGCCACCTACTGGGCCACCACGGCCTGAATACGACTAGAAACCCATCCATGGGCCAGGATTCAGGCCCGCATGAGGCCCAGTAGGCCCACAAACACATAGTGACAGATTAGGCCCGAAAGCCTGCAGTTGAGAGGAGCTCGAGAGGGTGGGTGCAACAGCGCTTATAAACCACTCTCGAGCCCTCTCAACTAGCGAGGTGGGACTAAACTTTTGGTCGCGACGCGGGTAGCAAGAGGTCTTTGGTCCCGGTTGGTGCCACCTACCGGGACTAAAGGGGTGCATTCATACCGGTTCGTGGCACCAACCGGAACCAATGCCCCCCCCTTTAGTCCCGGTTGGTGCCACCAACCGGGACCAAAGGCCTCTGCTTCCCGACCTTTGGGCTGCTGAAAAGAGACATTTGGTCCCGGTTGGTGGCATCAACCGGTACTAAAGGGGGGGCATTGGTCCCGGTTGGTGCCACGAACCGGAACCAAAGCTCTGGGTTTATAACCAACACTTGTGAAAATTTTCATCTTCATCTCGCCGTTGCCCCCGACGACCCCTCGACGACTTCGACGCCGCGAGGCTGCCCCCGCCGTCGCCGCGTGCCGCCCCTGCCCCGCCGCGCGCTGCCCCTGCCCCGACACCGTCGCTCGCGCCCGCGCCCTCGCCCGACGCCGTCGCCGCGCACCGCCCCTGCCCCGCCGCGCGCCGCTCCTGCCCCGCCGTCGCCGCTAAATGTAACTTTTTAGTTATACATGCTATTTTCACATGTTTTTTGTATGTATGTATGTTTGTATTTTTTCAATTGTAATATGCATGATGTTTTAAAAATACATATATGCAAAAGTTAGATTTTTAGAAAAGTTTTATCTATATATGTTCTCTGATTTAGTATATTTTTAGGTTAGTTTCATTTTTAGAAAAGTTATATATATTTAGGAAGAAGGAAGAGAAGGAAGAAGGAAGAAGAAGAAAAAGTTTTAAATATGCAAAGTTACATTTTTAGAAAAGTTTTATATATCTAGCTAGGAAAGGAAAGAAGAAGAAAAAGAATGAGAGGAAAAAGGAAAATAAGAAGAGGAAGAAAGGAGAAGAAGATGAGAAATAAATAAGAAGAGGAAAAAAGAAGCAAAAGAAGAGGAGAAGAAGAAAAGGAATAGAGAAGAAGAAGAAAAAATAGAATTTCTATTTTTTCTTCTTTTTTTTTCTTCGATCTTCTCCTCTATTCCTTTCTTCTTCTCCTGTTTTTATTTTTTCTTCGTCTTCTTATTTTTAATCGGGTATGTCGTTGTCGATATACCCACTCCCGATAACTTCAACACGAGGGGGGGGGGCGATATACCCCAATAACATTATTTTCCCATGTATGTATGTCGTCGCTGTCGATATAACCCCCTCCCGAAAAACTTCGACATGAGGGGCGGTCGATATATATACCCCCTCTCGACCGTGATAACTTATATCACGGGAGCACCCCCTGGCCCTCTCGCTCGACCAAAACTCTCGAGGACACCCAGACCCTAGAAAAAATGATGTCGGTCTCCTACCCCCTCCCGTCGCGCCCCTACCCGACAAACTCTCTCGAGGCCACCCAAATTTACCAAGTTAAAAGAGCGTTGTCGTCGAGGCCACCCCAAATCCTTGAAGCGTTGTCGAGGCAACCCCAAACCCTTGAAGCGTTGCCGAGGCCACCCCAAACCCTAGAGAAGCAGCGTCGAGGCCACTAATATGATTCCTTATTGTGATTAGCTAGCTAGTTCTACGTTTGCCACCAATATATCCATCTATCATGTTTGAATAATAATTGCCATGTTGTAAATATTTGCAGAAACTATGGAGCACCCTCGAGACGAAGCAACATAAGCGGTGTTGGGGGACATAATCGCAGCCGGAAGTGATGTCGTCTTGTCTTTTCTCAACGATACTGATGGTCTGGAAGGACATAGTGAAGAAGCAGGCTACGATGATCGAACGATGGAGGAGGAAGGACATGATTATGATGGCTCCGGTGACCCAATGCCGGTGCAAGAAGGAGACCGTGATGACGGCTCCGGTGACCGAACAGAGTCCGGCCAGGTATATATATTAGTTAAGCCTGTTCTGACTAGCTAATTGATGCATTCATTGTTTTGGTATGTACACATATTAATTAACTCTCGTCTTTCTTCTTTTTTCTAGCCCTTCGGATCGAGCACAACTTCAGTAAAGAGACGAGGCCTGAAGAAAAAGTTGCGCTCGGATGAAAGGTTTGAGATCACAGCAATCGTACGCGATGGCATGCCGATTGAACCCATCCGGACAAAGGAAGCATTTGCTACTCAGTGTGGGGTTCTTGTTAGGGACAAGATCCCGATCAGCATCCACCAATGGTGTAAGCCGGCTAAGGAAGACCCTGAGGTGTCTTATGTCGACGATATGCAGAAAGATGATCTTTGGACTGCGCTGAATGCAAATTTCACCCTACCGCCAGAGGAGGATCCGGAGAAGCCAGTTAAAGAGCAATTGATCAACTCTCATGCTCTTAAGAAGATGGCAGAACTATTCAGGAGGTGGAAGAATGAGCTGAAAACATCGTTTGTCGACAAAGAAAAGACAGCAGAATTCATCGGCCGGTATGAGAAGATTAGAGATCACTGGCCCGCATTTGTGGCCCACAAGACATCGGACAAGAGTAAGAAGATATCAGCGACAAACAAGAAAAATGCTGCGAAGAAGAAGCTTCATCATCGCACGGGGTCAGGTGGCTACCTCAAAGCCCGGCCGTTGTGGGCCAAGGCTGAGAATGACCTGGTTGATAAAGGGGTCGAACCAGAGACATTGAACTGGCAAGACCGTTGCGGGACTTGGTTCTTCGGGGTTGGCGGAACCTTGGACCCTGTATCAGGGAAGTGCGTTTGGACGAACGAGCAATTGCGAATACCCGTCACGAAGCAGCGCAGCAAGGGATGTTCATTCCAAACAGAGAGAACGACGAGCTCAGAATGGCCCTCGGGAATCCTGAGCACCCTGGCCAGACACGAGGCACGCCAGGCTTCGTTCCGTGGAAGGCTAGGTTTCCGGACGCAGGCGGTTACAAATGCCAGGAGAGGAGGAAGAAAGTGGAGCAGACCCAACTGCAAGCGCTGCACGCAAGGGTACAAGCGATAGAGGAACGAGAAGCAGATCACAGCAAGCGACATGCCGAAGCTACCCTGCCATCTCAGCGGAGAAGCAGCGTGGCTTCCACCGAGCTGCTTCAGCTGGAGCCTGTTTTCACGGCTCCTGCTAGCTACCCCATGTATGCTATCACGGAGTCTCAACATTGCCACCTTATGACGCAATGGCAGAACTTCAAAGTCAAGGCGACTGTCGGCTCTATTTGACCTCCTGAACCCGACGCAACTTATCACTGCCGTCCAATTCCAGAAGGATATGCTAGGGTGACGGTGGACAAAATAACTGAGGGATTTGAGAACCTCGAGCTTGACCACCCAACCGGTGAAGGGGAGACTCGGTTGGGTTCTGCTTTGAAGACTCCATGCCTATGGCGGAAGGACCTCATCAACCTTCCGAACTGGACGCCTCCGCCTCCTCCTCCTCCTCCTCCGGCGAGTCAGGGCACTCCGCCTCCTCCTCCGGCGAGTGATCAGGGCACTCAGCCTCCTTCTTCGGCGCGTGGCGGCACTCCGCCTCCTTCTCCGCCTGCGCCGGCGCGCCCGAGCAGCCAACCTCCTCCTTCTCCGCCTCGTCAGCAACGGCGGAAGAGACCCGCCGCCGCTCCGGCTGCTCCGGCGCGTCGTAGTCCTTCTCCTCCGCCTCGTAAGCAAGGAAGGAAGACAGCCGCAGACGCTCCGTCTCTCAAGCCTCTAGATAAGTTACCACACGAGAGGACCGTGGAGGAAACCGCGAAGATCGTGCAAGCCGAAGTGAGGGACTTCTTTGAAGGGGTGAAAGCAAAGAAACATCCACCTCCGGAGGAGAAGGTAGATCCAGTGAAAGCGAAGCGCACTCTGGCTGCCCTGAAGAAACCACCAAAGTCTCCACCGAAAGGCAACTATGAGCGCATTATTGAAAGGTCATTTATCGAAGCGGAGCGGTCGGGAAGTACTATCAGTGATCAAAGGTTAAAAGAACGACGAGCTGGGAAAAAATTGCCCAGCTCGGCGAACAAGCGAACCAATCGTGCCCCCCGCTCAAGGTGTCTAGCGATATCGTCGCTAATGATCAGAGGATGGTGCCCGGTTATACCAATCTTTGAGATTACCTGCCCGACGATGTACATTATGATTTCTTGGAGGTGGACGAACACAGATACCATTACGGGAAGCCTCTCGTCAAAGATGAAAGATCTCTAACAGCAATGATGCGAAGATTCCATGATTGGTACATGAAAACCTGCAGAGAGTCTGGGGCGGTGAATATTTTGCCACTGAGAGTTAAAGAGGAGCATGGCCTCGTTGGAATTGATCTGTTGAATGTTCCATTTGAGGAGTTCTTCCAGTTTTTCAATCAACAGGCCCTCGATAAATTAACGGTCACTTGCTACTGTCTGTAAGTACTACTTCTGTCATTAAGTCTCTATATATAGGTTAGCTCTTTCATTGCATGTATATATAATTATCCTCGCTATATTATGCAGATTGAAGATCGCCGAATTGAAGAAAAGACAAATCGGTGATATTGGGTTCATTAACACAAATATCATAGATGCATATACGGTTGAATTTAAGGCCAAAGAGACCGAGGCCAACTTGCTACGATCGTTGGTAATAAATGAAAACAAAGATATACTACTCTTTCCTTACAACTTCAAGTGAGTGTTACTGTCTTGTGGATATTCGGTTTCCCTTATTAGTCCAGGTTATAGTAATGTAATTGATGAGTTATGCATGCGTGCGCAGGTTCCACTATATTCTCCTAGAGATTAAACTTGAGCAGGGACTAGTAACCGTCTTAGACTCGAGATGAAAAGATCCCCAGGAGTATGCGGACATGACTGAAATGCTCGAGAAGTAAGTTAAATCGATCATTATCGCACCATATCGGCAACTTTGTTCATATCAAGTAATTGTTTTCTTTGTCTGGCAGGGTTTGGACAAAAGTCACCTCAAAAGCTCCGGGACTGCCGAAGAAGCTGCAATTTAAACACCCGAAAGTAAGTACTACTAGCATGTTCCGCGCATCTCCTAGTGATTCAAGCGCTAGTTTCATCAATACCATTTATAGCATGCTTGCTTATCAGTTTGATTGACCTCTATTTCTTGTAAAGTGGTTGTGGCAGGAAGCCGAGAATAATTACTGTGGATACTACGCTCTTGTAAAGTGGTTGTGGCAGGAAGTCGGGAATAATTACTGTGGATACTACGTTTGCGAGTCCATCTGCCACACGACCTGTGAGCGGGGCTACTCTAACGAACAATATGAAGTGCATAAGCAATAATATTCACAATTTTATTTTATTACCATCATTTGTGTTGAGTTTCATTTATTCATATATATATGTATTGACCCCCTTCTTCAAATTAGATGTTTCGGATGCGGGATGAACTCCTACCACCAGATCGCATGCGAGCAATTCAAGAGGAATTGTCGGCATTCTTTCTTGACCACGTGATCGATAAAAACGGAGAATACCATGTGGACACTGAGTTCATATATAATTAGGGGATTATATTGTAAGAGATCTTATATTGTATATATGTAGCCAGTCCGTCGGATAGATATACGAAAACTTGTTGTTCGACCAATCTCTCGGAGAAGGAGAGGTCGATATGACTTCTCTCTGTATGCATATGTTCATGACGATCTTCTGTTTCCTTCATTTGCTTACTAGCTAGCGTGTCGAGTCCTCTCTATATGTATAGTACGTAACGTCGACCAAGCACGGAGATAAGAGAGGACACTTCTCTCTATTAATTAGCTAGCTAACACAATATATGAACCACCTAAATTAACCCCCCAAAACCCCAAAACCACCCCTTTCAAAAAACCCCCCAAAAATCTCAGCTCGTACCAGCTGCTGACGCGTGGACGCCTATTGGTCCCGGTTGTTGCCACCAATCGGGACCAAAGGGCCTCCTGCCTGGGCTCGCCGCACCGGCTACGTGGAGGGCCATATGTCCCGGTTCGTGTAAGAACCGGGACTAAAGGCCAAGGGCTTTAGTAACGACCCTCTAATCCCGGTTCAGCAACCGGGACAGATGGGCCTTACGAACCGGAACAAATGGCCCTTTTTCTACTAGTGCATCCACGCAATCCGCCTCAAGGTGCACCTCTGCCATGCGGACGAAACTACTCCTTCGCCTTCGGCATGTAGAAGAGGTCGTGTGCCCCACCGACTGTGGCGTCAAGGGCCATCCCCCTCCTCTTCTGTCGGTTGATCCTCCTCCTAGACCTCCACCAGCGCCATGGGGTGACCCTCCTACTCATCCTCCTACTCGTCCGAGCTCAGCTCCGAAAAGCTTGGACGTTGGCCCGCCTTAGTGCAGTGTTAGGGCCAGGGATTCACGACGTGGACCTCCACCTTTGTTTTGACACGACGCTCCAGCGTCAACACCTGGATAGGGTAGGGTTTTGGGCAGGAGGAACCTAGCCGGTCTTTAAAGCCAAAGTAGGCCCCATGGGGCCGCCCCGCCAGCCGGACAAGAATGCAGGTAAGTAGGGGAGCCGGTGAGCCTCCAAGAATATGAACTGGAGTATGAAATAGTGGGTGCTGCCTGGAGGTTTGGATGGGGCCTGAGCGTCAGAGTCCACAATGTGACGGACATCTGGGCTTCCCTAGAGCACCCCCATTCGGGGCCGGAGTGAAGGATTTTAGACGTACGATCTAATCTGACCCAAACTAAACGTTCACATTGAAGACATGAAAGTGTCCGAACTATCCCATCCAAATATATAGAGGATTGAGCGTGTGGATTCGAGATGTTGGAATAAGCCACGGCATGTGGTGTGGTCGGGCTCGTCGGGCGCGTCGGGTGCGCGTAGGACGTGCGGGACACACTGGTGCGGTCGGGCGTGAGGGGCACAGCGAAAGTGTGGTGTGTGTGCGTGTGTGTACGTAGGTGTGCGTGGTGTGCGTATGTATATATCGCATGAGCTAGCTAGACGTGTAGTAGTTGCGGTGTAGTCAGGTTGTTAGCAGCGGCCGGCCGCGTCGTGCGCGTAGCGCGCGTCGTGGGCGTGGCCGGGCGATTCGCTCGCTCGCAGCGGAGGCTCGTTCGTGCGTCCGTGCTTATGGGAACTTGGGTGCTACGCTGCAGTAGGACTACAAAGCACGCCCACGAGTGTGTTTGTAAAGTGAGTTTCGTGCTCTTGGAATAGTAACGGGGCTGTGTGTACAGCCGGATGAAACTTTAATGTATTGTGCTCCTCCTTCTTCTACCTTTAGTCTTGAGTGAGAGAAAGAGCTGCGCCAACAAGAGATGTCCTTAGCCTCGTGCACATGCGACGGGTGCAACATTGGTTTCTTGCATAGACAATCGTCCTGTGTCCTACCGCCGGGCGCACGCGCGCAAACACATGATAGAGCACATTCAGCACATGTGCTAGCCAAGCTTAGCTGCCGCTGGGCCCTCGCCTTTAGCATTTGTACGTGATTGAGACGAGCTGTTCAGTGTCAAGTCAGTGCGTGTGGCGTGCCGTTCAGACCACTGTTGCCACTGTGAACTGAGACGAATGCGCACCATCGAAGTTACTATAATTTATTTGTTCAGCTCGTGGCCGCCCGACATGCTTAGTGAAAAATTGATCGACGTCATGATTTGGAGCACAGTGATCTGCCCCTTGCGATCTCCAAGGAGGCAACTTAACCGTAGATCCAGCAAATCTGATGATAAGCTCGCACTATGCCTGTACTATGCATGAAAGCTGGGGCAGATTTGTCCGAGATCACACATTAGGTAAGATCAACTTCAAAAATAAATATATATTTAGACATTTTGAAAAAATCTGAAATTATTTGACAACCTCCATGTGGAGTATGTTTACACACTAGTAGAAAACAGGGCTTTGGTTCGGGCATGGCAAGCCCATTAGTCCCGGTTCAGTCACGAACCGGGACCCATGGGGGCATTCGTCCCGGTTTGTGAGCCTAGGGGGCCGGCCGGGGCCTTGTGTGTATTGGTCCCGGTTCGTGTAGACCCATTTCTCCCGGTTCTAGGCACGAACCGGGACCAATGGGCCTCGCTCCTGGCCCACAACCATTGGTCCCGGTTCTTGGCTTGAACCGGGACAGAAGGCTTGGGCTTTAGTCCCGGTTCCAGCCACGAACCGGGACAAATGAGTTGCCTATATATACCCCATCGCCACAGCAGAGCACTCCACAATGCTCTGTTTTTTCTGGCCGGCGAGGAGAGGGCATTTGGGTGCTCTAGCTCACCTCCTATGCACATGAGGTGTTCGATGAAATGTCTGAGCCACACTAGTTAATCTTTCTCCTCTCGAAACTCGACCTCCGAGCTCCATTTTTCCCGAGATTTGTCTAGGTTTAGCGGCCCGTCACGTCCCATCCCCGTCTCACCGCCGTCGATCGCCCGCGCCGATCTCGTCGCCGGCACCACCGTGATGAGCCTCTTGTTCTTATCTTCTTTCTCAAAGAAAAAAAATTCTTACTTCAGATAGATACTTGTCTAATTTTCTTACTTTTATTATTCCTTGTTATTATATAGTGCGATGGTTTTGGTATCCGCCCCATCGGTCCTCGTCCTGTCTATGATTCAGATGTGCTATATATTATCTTTTTATAACTATTTGGTTCATTTATTGTTTATGACAATTATGCCGACCAAGGTGACATAGATTTTATTTATCTAGGAGGTGGTTGAACCGGAAATTCTAACCGACCCTATTGTCGAGAGGTTAAATTTAGTTGAAGAAGAAAACAATTACTTGAAGAAAAAATAAAAAAAATTGAGGAGCAGAAGATGATATTGGAGTTGCATGTTGCAGATGTCGTCGATGATCACAAGATCAAGATGGATGCAATGCGGTTGAAGATTAGAAAGATTAGAAAATATGTCATTCATACCGAGGCTTGGTATCATTATGCACTTTGATCAATTATTACATTGGTTGCGATTATGATCGCATTTGTTGTTGCATTGAAATGGTTTACATAATTTCAATGTATGGTTTAATTAGATGCTCTGGAGAGCTATATGTTGTTCTATGTACTTTGGTTTTAATGCGACGATGAACTTCTATTAATTTGGTCACTTACCTATTCATGAGAGCTATATGTTGCCTTCAATTTCAGGGTCTTATAGCTCAAAATAATCAGTAAATGCATGAAAAATAATTAATGAAGTCAGAAAGGGTTGAAAATTGATGATGTGGCTTTGAATGGTGCATTTTGAACAAAGAAAAACTATGGAGTTTAAATAAGTTCAAAAAAATGAAATCCCTTTGTAACAGACGAGTTTCTGTATGAAACCCTGATACTTCGAAAGAGATTGTCCGTTTTGTACACGAAGTGCATCCAGTTTTTGCCGTAACCCTCTCTACTTTCTTGCACATGCTATGTGGGTGAAATGATGATACCATGCCAACTTTCAACCTTTTCAGAGTTCATTTGAAATGCTTTTCAATTTCAAGGTCTTATTGCTCAAAATAATCAGTAAATGCATGAAAAATAACAAATGAAGTCAGAAAGGGTTGAAAATTGATGATGTGGCTTTGAATGGTGCATTTTGAACACAGAAATACTATGGAGTTCAAATAAGTTCAAAAAATGAAATCTCTTTGTAACAGACGAGTTTCCGTATGAAACCCTGATACTTCGAAAGAGATTGTACGTTTTGTACACGAAGTGCATCTAGTTTTTGCCGAAACCCTGTGACTAAAAAACAGGTGCAGAAAGAATCAACTAAAAACTCAATTACTGTTCATGCCACGAACCGGTACTAAAGGTGCTCGTGGGGCCCCAGCCTTAGAACCGGTACTAAATGAAATGCCTTTGTAACAACCTTAGAACCGGTACTAAAGGAATCAACCAAAAAGCTTTTATAAACCTCTAGTATTATTGAAACTAAAATTATATAAAATTGATGCAACTAAAATTATCAAAGTATTTTCTGTTCAAAATCATTAAAAGCAAAAAGAATTTTATACAAACTTTTATAGGAAAAAGAATTATCATAAAATAAATTAAATAAGTAATTAGAAACAAAATAATATAAACTTTAATAAAATATATAAGTTGAAACAAAATAAAATAAAATAAACTTTAATAACATAAATAAAATTTATGAAACTAAAATTATCTAAGTATTTTCTGTTCAAAACATTATAAGCAACCTCTAGTATTATTGAAACTAAAATCATATAAAATTGATGCAACTGAAATTATCAAAATATTTTCTGTTCAAATCATTAAAAGCAAAAAGGATTTTCATAAAGAACTTTTTTTGTTAGAAATTTAATTACAAAAAGAATTATCATCAAATAAAATAAATAAGTAGTTAGAAACAAAATAAAATAAAATAAATAAGTATTTTGTTGTAAGTAGAAACAAAACAAAATAAATAAAGCAAAAAATAAACAAAAAAACTGGGAAAGATAAAAAAATTGCCACCTACTGGGCCACCACGGCCTGAATACGACTAGAAACCCATCCATTGGCCAGGATTCAGGCCTGTAGAAGGCCCAGTAGGCCTACAGGCATAGCAGTGTTCGATTTGGCCCATAGGCCTGCAATTCAGAGGAGTTCGAGAGGGAAGAGGCAATGGAGCTTATAAACAAGTGTCGAACGCTCTCAACTAGCTAGGTGGGACTAAACTCCCACCACCACGCCGCTGTGCAAGGCCTTTGGTCCCGGTTGGTGGCACCAACCGAGACTAAAGGGGGCATTGGTCCCGGTTGGTACCACGAACCGGTACCAATGCCCTGGGTATATAAGAAAACACTTAGCAGTTTCGACGAAATCCATCACTTCTTCTCCCACGACGCCCCTGCTCCTCCTCGTGGCCGTCGCCGCCCGACGCACCCGCTCCACCTTGTCGTCGCCGCCGCCACCGACGCCGTCAGGCTGCTTGATACGTCTCCATCGTATCTATAATTTTTGATTGTTCCATGCCAATATTATTCAACTTTCATATACCTTTTGGCAAATTTTTATACTATTTTTGGGGACTATCATATTGATCCAGTGCCTAGTCCAGTTCCTGTTTGTTGCATGTTTTTGTTTCGCAGAATATCCATATCAAACGGAGTCCAAAAGGGATAAAAACGGACGGAGAATTATTTTGGAATATTCGGAAAATTCCGGAAGAAGAATCAACGCGAGACGGTGCCCGAGGTGGCCACGAGGCAGGGGGCGCGGCCCTGACCCTCGTGGGCCACCCGTAAGGCGGTTGATGCCCTCCTTCGGCCGCAAGAAAGCTAATTTTTGGTAAAAGATCTGGGCGAAGGTTTCAGTCCAATCGGAGTTACGGATCTCCATATATATATATATATATATATATATATATATATATATATATATATATATATATATATATATATATATATATATATATATATATACGAAACGGTGAAAAGGCAGCAGAAGAGAACGTAGAAACAGAGAGAGACAGAGAGATAGATCCAATCTCGGAGGGGCTCTCGCCCCTCCCACGCCATGGAGGCCAAGGACCAGAGGGGAAACCCTTCTCCCATCTAGGGAGAAGGTCAAGGAAGAAGAAGAAGGAGGGGGGCTCTCTCCCCCTCGCTTCCGGGGGCGCCGGAGTGCCACCGGGGGCCATCATCATCACCGCAATCTTCACCAACAACTTCACCGCCATCATCACCAACTCTTCCCCCTCTATGCAGTGGTGTAACCCCTCTCTTACCCGTTGTAATCTCTACTTAAACATGGTGCTCAACGCTATATATTATTTCCCAATGATGTATGCCTATCCTATTGTTGGAAATATGCCCTAGAGGCAATAATAAATTGGTTATTATTATATTTCCTTGTTCATGATAATCGTTTATTATCCATGCTAGAATTGTATTGATAGGAAACTCAGATACATGTGTGGATACATAGACAACACCATGTCCCTAGTAAGCCTCTAGTTGACTAGCTCGTTGATCAATAGATGGTTACGGTTTCCTGACCATGGACATTGGATGTCATTGATAACGGGATCACATCATTAGGAGAATGATGTGATGGACAAGACCCAATCCTAAGCCTAGCACAAGATCGTGTAGTTCGTTTGCTCAGAGCTTTTCTAATGTCAAGTATCATTTCCTTAGACCATGAGATTGTGCAACTCCCGGATACCGTAGGAATGCTTTGGGTGTACCAAACGTCACAACGTAACTGGGTGGCTATAAAGGTGCACTACGGGTATCTCCGAAAGTGTCTGTTGGGTTGGCACGAATCGAGACTGGGATTTGTCACTCCGTGTAAACGGAGAGGTATCTCTGGGCCCACTTGGTAGGACATCATCATAATGTGCACAATGTGACCAAGGTGTTGATCACGGGATGATGTGAGTTACGGAACGAGTAAAGAGACTTGCCGGTAATGAGATTGAACAAGGTATAGGGATACCGACGATCGAATCTCGGGCAAGTAACATACCGATGGACAAAGGGAATTGCATACGGGATTGATTGAATCCCCGACATCGTGGTTCATCCGATGAGATCATCGTGGAACATGTGGGAGCCAACATGGGTATCCAGATCCCGCTGTTGGTTATTGACCGGAGAACGTCTCGGTCATGTGTGCATGGTTCCCGAACCCGTAGGGTCTACACGCTTAAGGTTCGATGACGCTAGGGTTATAGGGAAAGTATGTACGTGGTTACCGAATGTTGTTCGGAGTCCAGGATGAGATCCCGGACGTCACGAGGAGTTCCAGAATGTTCCGGAGGTAAAGATTTATATATGGGAAGTCCTGTTTTGGTCACCGGAAAAGTTTCGGGTGAAATCGGTAATGTACCGGAACCACCGGGAGGGTCCCGGGGGTCCACCAAGTGGGGCCACCAGCCCCAGAAGGCTGCGTGGGCCAAGTGTGGGAGGGGACCAGCCCCAGGTGGGCTGGTGCGCCCCCCCACCAAGGCCCAAGGCACATGGGAGAGTGGGAGGGGGCAAACCCTAGGTCCAGATGGGCCTTAGGGCCCATCTAGTGGGGCGCCCCCCCTCTCCTCCCCTTGGCCGCCCCCCTTGATGGGATCTAGGGCTGGCCGCCTCCTCTTGGGGGTGGAAACCCTAAGGGGGGCGCAGCCCCCTTCCCCCCTATATATAGTTGAGGTTTGGGCTGCCCAAGACACACGAGAACGTCTCTCTTTCGGTGCAGCCCTACCCCTCTCCCTCCTCCTCCTCTCCCGCGGTGCTTGGCGAAGCCCTGCGGGATTGCCACGCTCCTCCATCACCACCACGCCATCGTGGGCTGCTGGATGGAGTCTTCCCCAACCTCTCCCTCTCTCCTTGCTGGATCAAGGCGTGGGAGACGTCACCGGGCTGCACGTGTGTTGAACGCGGAGGCACCATTCTTCGGTGCTTAGATCGGAATCAACCGCGATCTGAATCGCTACGAGTACGACTCCCTCACCCGCGTTCTTGCAACGCTTCCGCATCGCGATCTATAATGGTATGTAGATGCACTCTCCTTCCTCTCGTTGCTAGATTACTCCATAGATTGATCTTGGTGATGCGTAGAAAATTTTGAATTTCTGCTACGTTCCCCAACAGTGGCATCATGAGCTAGGTCTATGCGTAGTTTCTATGCACGAGTAGAACACAAAGTAGTTGTGGGCGTCGATTTTGTCAATTTACTTGCCGTTAATAGTCTTATCTTGATTCGGCGGCATCGTGGGATGAAGCGGCCCGGACCGACCTTACACATACTCTTACGTGAGACAGGTTCCACCGACTGACATGCACTAGTTGCATAAGGTGGCTAGTGGGTGTCTGTCTCTCCCACTTTAGTCGGATCGGATTCGATGAAAAGGGTCCTGTAGGAGATATGCCCTAGAGGCAATAATAAATGATATTATTTATCTCCGAGTTCATAATTATGTTTATGTTCCATGCTATAACTGCAATGATTCTCGAGTCTACAATATCCACGAGGCTCGGAGGAAGACTCAAATGCACGTGTGGAATAATAAACGGTAAGAAGTATTCCTAGTCTGGCCTCTAAGACTAGCTCAAGTGTTGCATGATGATTCTGTTTTCCTGGTCATGGGCATGTCTATGCCAGCAATTTTGAGGGCACAATGTTAAGAGAACATTTGTGTTGAATCGACCCGGATTGATGTTATGCTATGAGATTCATTCGTCACAAGTTTATTGGTACATAACACAGAGATGGTTAATGTTTGCATGATTCCTTAGACCATGAGAGTATCGAGTTTCTTCATGCTTGCTTCATGAACTTTGGGGTTTGTTAAACGTCATCCGTAAATGGGTGGCTATTACGGCGGCTTACGGGTTCATGGAAAAGTGTGTCAAGTAACTTGATAGCTCAAGATTGGGATTTGCTCCTCCGACGATGGAGAGATATCTCTGGGCCCTCTCGGTGTTACGGTATCCATCATCGTCTGGCCAGACACTTTGTGATTTGATCACGGGGATGCCGGAACACGATAACGAGAAAAGAGAACAATACCGGTAACGAGGTAACTAGCATAGTGGACAAGTTGTTGATCCACGGGAATGCCAACATGTCTCACCTCGGGTATTTGTAACATATCGCGAAGCAACAGGAATAGCACACGGCAACTGGAGGTTCACTCGAATATTTATTCGTGTGGGTATAGGGGTCAATATGGGTGTCCACGGCTCCGATGTTGATCATTGATCGGAAGGGGTTCCGGGTCATGTCTATACTTCACCGAACCTATAGGGTCACACGCTTAAGGGTCATCTATCTGCTGAATACTAGACAGGGAGTCTGAGAGAAAATCACCGAAAAAGTTTCGGACACCGAAAAGTTTCGGACAGCGGAATCGTACCGCAGAGAGAGGTCATCGGATAAGTTTCGATGATACCGAAAAGTTGTTTCGGGATACACCATTAAGTCAAATTGGTTTCGGCACATGCCTGATAATTCTTGGAGGATGCCAGAATCATTCTGGAAGCTTTTTGGAATTTTCTAAGATAAAAACCGGAAATGTTCCGGAGCTGCCGGAGCCACTTGAGATGCGTTTCGCAGATGAAAATCACTAAAACCGGAATTGTTTCGGAACGCGTTGAAAATCATTTTAGTGGGTACTGGAAATGTTCTTAGCCCACATAAATATTTTCAGTTCGATCAGACGCTGAAAAATGTCGTCATGAATAGTGAAAATCAGCTTTATGGTTACTTTATGGAAAGCCACCTTTTGGGGCTTTGCTCCAAAAGATCTTGGGGATGACATGGATGGATAGGAGCCATTTTTTGGGCCCCTCATGGGGGTGTGGCCGGCCACATGGGGTATCCCCCCTTGGGGACCCTCTTGTTCCTTGGTTTCACTCCTAGGTCCTTGTGGAAGGACTTCATTCATGTGCATTTTGGGTTTTTTGTGAAACTACCCTACCCCCTTGGGATTTCCTATAAATAGAGGTGGAGGGGCAGCACTCCAAACTCATCCCTTGCTCTCATACACATGCCATGCATTATCTGGCTTCTTCTCTCCCTCCCACGAAAAGAGTTTCGTAGAGCCGTAAGGCTGTCTGGGTTCCGGCAGGAACTAGTTCTGGACGGCGAAGCCCTGCCGGATAGATGACACCGTATGTGTGCAACTCTGTAGAGAGATCGTAGTTTCGGTCTTAGTTCGTGAGTGCCTCCCGAAGGGCTGTCCGTGTGACCGTCCGAGTTTCGAAGGTCCTCCTGAAGGGCTGTCCGAGTGACCGTTCGAGTTTCGAAGGTCCTCCCGAAGGGCTGTCCGCGACACCGTCCGGGGGGCTGTTCGACCGCCTCTCGGAGGGCTGTCTGAGGAGCAGATGAGGGTATACATCCTCGCGGTTGGGAGGTTGTAAATCCTAGCTGCGGGGATCTGCACCGCCGATCGTCATCGACTCTACTTCCCGCTGCGCTACGAGTCGGTGACGAAAAAGATCAAACCATGTATGCAGTCTCCATAGTGGTCCTGGGCTGGTGCGTAGGTCGGAAATTTTTTGTTTTCTGTCGCGTTACCCTTCAGTGGCATCAAGAGCCGTGCTATGCGTAGATGCAGGTTTCGATCTAGAATACATGGAGATGTATGGGTATTGCATAATATAATTAGGTAGTAGATGAGATCTATTGCTGAAATTATTTATGCGGGTGACAGATGAAATCTGTTACCCGACGTTCTTGTTGCTTCCCTAGAATTTGCGTTTGCTCAATCTCGAGACAGCATGGTGGAATTTGACAAAGTTCTGGCAATCCGTGATCCTGATTGATCATGGAAGTGCTATCAGTTCTTTGGGTTCTGCCGTAGTCAAAAGAAAGATGAAATTCGCAGATGAAAGGGCATTGCAGATATGATCTGCACGAGGGTCATGCGTATGACGAAGTTTAGTATGGGGCTCGAGATTTAATTATCCCGTGTTTCATACACCCTGAGATGTTAATCTAGCAACTTGAATAATCATACTTGATGATAAAACGTTGGTCGCTGCGGTTTAAGTCAAAACCTTAGAAGCCACGTAAAATAAATTTTGCATAAACCGATTAGAGGCGTCTAACTTGGTTTTGCAGGATGTGCATATGATGTGGTATAGCAGTGCTCATACTAATTCGATTATGTATGAGATGACTATATGATGTAATTTGATTAACATGACCTGCGTGTCATGATTCGGCATGATGGTTGGAGCCATATGATTGCACTTTAATGACCTGCGTGTCAACCTTGTTGTAATGCATTATTTTGTTAGCTATAGAGATAGCAATATTATCTGGTGCATCGACAAGGTGGTGGCAATCTTCGCGAAGGTGAACACCGACGCGAATGCCGAAGACGAAGAAATGAAAGACTTCTCCGTCAGAAAGGGCTATACCATATCATGCTATTATGAATTGCCTGAGATGTTTATCCCTTATGATGCACCCTTCTTGATTGCGCGATAGTCGCTTTTATTAGGGTGATCTCTCACTTAAAATACCAAGTAGTTAGTGTTCTCCCAAGTGTAGCACCGTCACGGCACCTATCTTTTCGGGGTGCGCCGTGTCACACGGGTACGAACGATTAGAGAAGTGTGAGGCGGGTGAGTTGAGACCTCGCAGCGAGATCACTTGGTTGTCTTGACGTTCAGGCATGACCGTCATGAGCTCGGAACACACGCATCGAAAGATGAACAAGATTCACATAGAGATGTGATTGGCAAGTTAGCCTACCGGTTGAGATTTTTCGTCATCAGTGGTGTTACACCAATGGCGAACAATTGAAATGTGGGTCTTGTATCACTCACAATCAATTTTGAGAGATATTGATTTGAGTGGGAGCGCACTGTTGAATTAACATGTTTAATTCTTAGTGCAATTAATTATGAACATTGTCTAAGTGTTATATGCAAAATAGTTGTAGAATAATGGCTCGCGTTTCCACCTTCCCTATTAAAATTGAATAGCTGTTAAATATCTGGTTAAAACTTTACGATTGGTAACGTAATATGAGGATTGTCCTCAAAAGTGCCGAGAAGGACATTGTCCTATCGCATGCTTTCCGTATCCTCCCGCTAATGCTATGGATCATGTGACTCTCGTCCTTCGATCCAAAAGCTAGGATTCTGTTACAGTCAAGTGGAATATGTTTGCTTCCATGAAACCCAAACTTCGAAAGTTGGGATAGTTATATGATATTCATGGAACTGAAAATTATTTTCAGATACAAACAAAGCAATGTTTGTTTGCAAGTATTAGTAAAAGTGTTTACTATGCATTTGACTGTTGGGAAAGGGATCCAGAAGAACGCCTGTCATATAATGAAAGGTGAATAAAACAACAACTTAAAGAGAAAAGAAGTGTCCAAAGGGTGTTAGTATGACTTACACGCCTAGGAAGTCCGGGGCTAATGCCACTCTTAAGTTGGGTGCTTCTTCTGAGAGTAGGAGAAATACTAAAAGTTAAACTGTTAGAAGTATAAAGGCAAAAGGAAAGAAGACTGGAATATCCAGCTCATGTATGAATGTCATACAAGTTTTTGATGTATAGAAGGCTGGTCAAAGATATAGTTCTTGCGAATTATGGTTAAACATGTTAATCACTAATTCTTGGGTATTGTGGGTTCATCACAAAATTGCCCGCTCGATTGCATTCTGTTGCAACTCGATGTAAGAACTACTATGGCCTGAAAGACTAGCTAGAAATGAGGTTAAGGTATACACAGGGAACATAGTAAATGTTACTATACCTTCCATCGGTGTATTGCCGTCTGTATTTGTTTTCATAATTCATTTAGAGTTTTACAAACTCTATCCCATTGCATAAGGTATCTTGCAAGAAGGTTGTTCATAAGAGAACTTTTTATGTTCGATGTTATGAATAACACAAGGGCCATACTTTCATTATGAATGAGATGTATGTTATGAATATTTATAATAATACAATACCTCTGGGTTTACTTTTCATAATTCATTTTAGAGTTTCATACACTCTAGCCCATTGCACAATGTTTGTTGCAAAAGAGTTGTTCATAAAAACAACAATTGTTGTTAAGTATTATGAATAACATAAGGGCCATACTTCCATCATCGATGGGACGTATGTTATGAATATTGAGGGTAATATGATACATCCATAACACTGACGCTAAATGTCGCAAGACTAAAAGAATACCACACAAGTGTGGCACTACATTTGTTCACATTGGAGAAACCCGCATGGAAAATTCCATTATGATGGATTTTGAAGTCTTTTTGATTTTGAATCATCTGACACTTGCAACTTCCCTCCGAAAAGTGAAGTGACTAAAATACCGTTCACAGGCCATAAGGAACGAACAACAAACTTATTAGTGATCATACATTTGATGTGTGTAGTCCGATAAGTGTTGTTAGTGGTGGATTTATTTATCTTCAGAAATGACTCAAGTAGATATATGGATATTTACTTGATGAGACGTAAGTCTAGATCTTTTGAAATCATTCGAAAGGTTCTCAAAAATGAAGTAGAAGTTATTGTAACAAGAAAATTATGTTTCTGCAATTTGATTGCACAAAGGAATATTTGAGTTACATGTTTAGCGAATGTCTGATGAGTTGTGAAAGGGATTTCATAACTTGCACCTCCCGGAACACCACTGCAAGTGGAAAGTCTGTGGAGATGTAATCAAACCATTTATGACATGGTAAGGTGAAAGATGACATAAATAAATTTGCCATTATCCCTTTTAAAGTGATGCTTTAGAGACTGCGGCTTTTACACTGAAAAGAGCTACATCGGGTCTGTTGAAATGAAGCCATGGTATGGTACGCCCAACCATGTTATATCTTTTCTTAACATTTGGAATATGGGGCTTGTGTAAAAGGTTACAAACCTATTCCAAATCAGACAAGTGCTACTTTGTAGGTTATACCAAAATGTTGGGTATTCCTCCCTCACTATACCGAGGCAAATAGTTTTGCCGCGAAACGGTGTGCTTTTAAAGAGAATGGTTCTTTCAAAAAGGTGAGTGGGAGAATAGTGCAACTCGACGAGATAAACAGTATCTACGTCATCAGATCAAAGGAAAGAGACCTTGGAAGTAATTCCAGAGTTTCCTACCACGACTGATACGGAAGTCTCTACAATAAAATGTATGAACTTCGGTCGAACTTGCAGCTGAACCACGTAGGCAAGGCTCGTGCAAACCTCTCAGGTGCGCAAACGAGATATTGTTGTTAGACAATATTATACCTACGATACACAAGGAAGCGTTGATGGGCCCTGACTCCGGAATTGGCTAAATGCCAATACAACCCGAGTTAGTTTCCATATAAGTGATTCAAGATTAAAACCTTGATACACCTTTCGGAAGACTTAGAGTCTAACGAATATTTATGGAACTTAAAACTGATACGGATAAAATGTTTTATCCATAAAGCTCGACTTGTTGAAATAATACGATGAGGTTGTTTTCATCGTAGCGATGCTTAAAGTCGGTTCGGGTTGAACTAGCAATTAATACATATTTCAATCATGATATATGAAACGTGGATGATAAAAGGATTTCCATCTGATGGAAATGAAAGCTAGGACTTGTATATGATACAGTCCAAAGTAATTTGTCGATCCAGAGGATGCTAGTAGGTATGCAAACTTCAGAGTTCCAGCAATGGACAGAAGAGAGCAAAATGGAGTTGGAATCTTCGTGTTTTGATGAAATGGTCAAAGGGGTTTTGATTTCATCAATGGGTAACGAAGATGCTTGTAATTCAAGAAAGTAAGTGGGAGCGTAAAAATATTTCTAAAAACCTTATGTGCTTGGCACATTGGTAATTGGAAATAAATTTCTTGACACAAATTAGGACTTCATTTGAAAATAGTTTTTCAATGAAGTGCTTAGGCTAAATAGCCTCAATATTAGGCATGATGATCTATGGAGATAGATTTACCTAATGGGGCTAAGCAATGAATACATATTGACAAGATGCTAAAACCTTTTAGCATTTAAAACGCCAAGGAGTGATTCTTGCAAAAGTCACATGGAAAGAGTTTTTGCAAGACTCGGTGTCCCAAAACACTGATGAGTAAAATACATGATGCAGATTCCACACACTTTTGTGTTTGGATTAATCATGTATTCCATGGTATGTAAAACAACCAGATATGTCCGATACTCCCAAGGTGTTGCGAGTATGGATACCAAAGTGATCAAATTACTGATCATGGGACAACAGTGAAAGATGTCACAGAGTACTAGAGTAAGTACTGATGACATGGTTTTCTCGCAAGCAGAGATCATGAAGAGTTCGTTGTAAAATGTTACATCGATAGAGTCTTCATCTTTTCTCCATGCGATTTTCGATTTAAATTAAGGGTTTTGTGTAACACACAATGTGGTGGCACAGTTAGTTGGAATTTGTTCAAACTAGTTAATGTGGCGAATTCTATAACAAGGGCTAAGTATGTTGACGCTTTAGAAGCGACAAAGAAGATGTTGAATCATATAGTTCATTCATGAACTTAGTATAGTTCCAAGATGGCTTTTGACAATGGGACACTACTGCAGGTAGTTGCTCCATAACTCAGTCTGAGGAATCCAGGTTCGACCTGTGATTCACATACATACAAAGCCAAGTCCACACAAAATATGAATTTTGTGAAAACGTGAAAACGCGAGGACATGCAAAGATACACACGGAACTGAAGTCGTCAAATCCGTTGGACATCAGGCTATACCACAAGCGAAGCATATTTACACCGGTGTGCCACAGGTGTGAAGTGCATTAGCATAAGCTAGATTATTGACTCTAGTGCAAGTGGGAGTCTGTAGGAGATATGCCCTAGAGGCAATAATAAATGATATTATTTATCTCCGAGTTCATAATTATGTTTATGTTCCATGCTATAACTGCAATGATTCTCGAGTCTACAATATCCACGAGGCTCGGAGGAAGACTCAAATGCACGTGTGGAATAATAAACGGTAAGAAGTATTCCTAGTCTGGCCTCTAAGACTAGCTCAAGTGTTGCATGATGATTCTGTTTTCCTGGTCATGGGCATGTCTATGCCAGCAATTTTGAGGGCACAATGTTAAGAGAACATTTGTGTTGAATCGACCCGGATTGATGTTATGCTATGAGATTCATTCGTCACAAGTTTATTGGTACATAACACAGAGATGGTTAATGTTTGCATGATTCCTTAGACCATGAGAGTATCGAGTTTCTTCATGCTTGCTTCATGAAATTTGGGGTTTGTTAAACGTCATCCGTAAATGGGTGGCTATTAAGCGGCTTACGGGTTCATGGAAAAGTGTGTCAAGTAACTTGATAGCTCAAGATTGGGATTTGCTCCTCCGACGATGGAGAGATATCTCTGGGCCCTCTCGGTGTTACGGTATCCATCATCGTCTGGCCAGACACTTTGTGATTTGATCACGGGGATGCCGGAACACGATAACGAGAAAAGAGAACAATACCGGTAACGAGGTAACTAGCATAGTGGACAAGTTGTTGATCCACGGGAATGCCAACATGTCTCACCTCGGGTATTTGTAACATATCGCGAAGCAACAGGAATAGCACACGGCAACTGGAGGTTCACTCGAATATTTATTCGTGTGGGTATAGGGGTCAATATGGGTGTCCACGGCTCCGATGTTGATCATTGATCGGAAGGGGTTCCGGGTCATGTCTATACTTCACCGAACCTATAGGGTCACACGCTTAAGGGTCATCTATCTGCTGAATACTAGACAGGGAGTCTGAGAGAAAATCACCGAAAAAGTTTCGGACACCGAAAAGTTTCGGACAGCGGAATCGTACCGCAGAGAGAGGTCATCGGATAAGTTTCGATGATACCGAAAAGTTGTTTCGGGATACACCATTAAGTCAAATTGGTTTCGGCACATGCCTGATAATTCTTGGAGGATGCCAGAATCATTCTGGAAGCTTTTTGGAATTTTCTAAGATAAAAACCGGAAATGTTCCGGAGCTGCCGGAGCCACTTCAGATGCGTTTCGCAGATGAAAATCACTAAAACCGGAATTGTTTCGGAACGCGTTGAAAATCATTTTAGTGGGTACTGGAAATGTTCTTAGCCCACATAAATATTTTCAGTTCGATCAGACGCTGAAAAATGTCGTCATGAATAGTGAAAATCAGCTTTATGGTTACTTTATGGAAAGCCACCTTTTGGGGCTTTGCTCCAAAAGATCTTGGGGATGACATGGATGGATAGGAGCCATTTTTTGGGCCCCTCATGGGGGTGTGGCCGGCCACATGGGGTATCCCCCCTTGGGGACCCTCTTGTTCCTTGGTTTCACTCCTAGGTCCTTGTGGAAGGACTTCATTCATGTGCATTTTGGGTTTTTTGTGAAACTACCCTACCCCCTTGGGATTTCCTATAAATAGAGGTGGAGGGGCAGCACTCCAAACTCATCCCTTGCTCTCATACACATGCCATGCATTATCTGGCTTCTTCTCTCCCTCCCACGAAAAGAGTTTCGTAGAGCCGTAAGGCTGTCTGGGTTCCGGCAGGAACTAGTTCTGGACGGCGAAGCCCTGCCGGATAGATGACACCGTATGTGTGCAACTCTGTAGAGAGATCGTAGTTTCGGTCTTAGTTCGTGAGTGCCTCCCGAAGGGCTGTCCGTGTGACCGTCCGAGTTTCGAAGGTCCTCCTGAAGGGCTGTCCGAGTGACCGTTCGAGTTTCGAAGGTCCTCCCGAAGGGCTGTCCGCGACACCGTCCGGGGGGCTGTTCGACCGCCTCTCGGAGGGCTGTCTGAGGAGCAGATGAGGGTATACATCCTCGCGGTTGGGAGGTTGTAAATCCTAGCTGCGGGGATCTGCACCGCCGATCGTCATCGACTCTACTTCCCGCTGCGCTACGAGTCGGTAACGAAAAAGATCAAACCATGTATGCAGTCTCCATAGTGGTCCTGGGCTGGTGCGTAGGTCGGAAATTTTTTGTTTTCTGTCGCGTTACCCTACAGGTCCTTATGAAGGGTAAATAGAAATTGGCATATCACGTTGTGGCTTTTGCGTAGGTAAGAAATGTTCTTGCTAGAAACCCATAGCAGCCACGTAAAACATGCAACAACAATTAGAGGACGTCTAACTTGATTTTGCAGGGTATGCTATGTGATGTGATATGGCCAAAAGGATGTGATGAATGATATATGTGATGTATGAGATTGATCATGTTCTTGTAATAGGAATCACGACTTGCATGTCGATGAGTATGACAACCGGCAGGAGCCATAGGAGTTGTCTTAATTTATTGTATGACCTGCGTGTCATTGAATAACGCAATGTAAATTACTTTACTTTATTGCTAAGCGCGTTAGCCATAGAAGTAGAAGTAATCGTTGGCGTGACAACTTCATGAAGACACAATGATGGAGATCATGATGATGGAGATCATGGTGTCATGCCGGTGACAAAGATGATCATGGTGCCCCGAAGATGGAGATCAAAGGAGCAAAATGATATTGGCCATATCATGTCACTATTTGATTGCATGTGATGTTTATCATGTTATGCATCTTATTTTCTTAGAACGACGGTAGCTTAAATAAGATGATCCCTCACTAAAATTTCAAGAGACGTGTTCCCCCTAACTGTGCACCGTTGCGAAGGTTCGTTGTTTCGAAGCACCACGTGATGATCGGGTGTGATAGATTCTAACGTTCGAATACAACGGGTGTTGACGAGCCTAGCATGTACAGACATGGCCTCGGAACACATGCAAAACACTTAGGTTGACTTGACGAGCCTAGCATGTACAGACATGGCCTCGGAACACAAGAGACCGAAAGGTCGAGCATGAGTCATATAGAAGATACGATCAACATGGAGATGTTCACCGATGATGACTAGTCCGTCTCACGTGATGATCGGACACGGCCTAGTTTGACTCGGATCATGTATCACTTAGATGACTAGAGGGATGTCTATCTGAGTGGGAGTTCATTAATCAGATGAACTTCATTATCATGAACATAGTCAAAAGGTCTTTGCAAATTATGTCATGGCTTATGCTTTAGTTCTACTGTTTAAGATATGTTCCTAGAGAAAATTTAGTTGAAAGTTGATAGTAGCAATTATGCGGACTGGGTCCGTGAACTGAGGATTGTCCTCATTTCTGCACAGAAGGCTTATGTCCTTAATGCACCGCTCGGTATGCTGAACCTCAGCGTCGTCTGTAGATGTTGCGGAACATCTGACATACACGTTTTGATGACTACGTGATAGTTCAGTGCGTAATGCTAACGGTTTAGAATTGTGGCACCAAAGACGGTTTTGAAATGTCGCAGAACATATGAGATGTTCCGAAGACTGAAATTGGGATTTCAGACTAGTGCCCACGTCAAGAGGTATGAGACCTCTGACAAGTTTCTTAAGCCTACAAACTAAGGGAGAAAAAGCTCAACCGTTGAGCATGTGCTCAGATTGTCTGAGTACCACAATCGCTTGAATCGAGTGGGAGTTAATCTCCCAGATGAGATAGTGATAGTTCTCCATAGTCACTGCCACCAAGCTAGTAGAGCTTCGTGATGAACTATAACATATCAGGGATAGTTATGATGATCCTTGAGCTATTCGCGATGTTTGACACCGCGAGAGTAGAAATCAAGAAGGAGCATCAATTGTTGATGGTTAGTAAAACCACTAGTCTAGAAGGGCAAGGGCAAAAGGGATACTTCATGAAACAGCAAGTCATTTGTTGCTCTAGTGAAGAATCCCAAGGTTGAACCCAAACCCGAGACTAAGTGCTTCTGTAATGAGGGGAACGGTCACTGAAGCGGAACTACCCTAGACACTTGGTAGATGAGAAGGCAGGCAAGGTCGACAGAAGTATATTGGATATACATTATATGAATGTGTACTTTACTAGTACTCCTAGCAGCACCAGAGTATTAGATACCGGTTCGGTTGCTAAGTGTTAGTAACTCGAAATAAAAGCTGTGGAATAAACGGAGACTAGATAAAGGTGAGATGACGATATGTGTTGGAAATGTTTCCAAGGTTGATGTGATCAAGCATCGCATGCTCCCTCTACCATCGAGATTTGGTGTTTGCGTTGAGCATGATTGGATTATGTTTATCGCAATACGGTTATTCATTTAAGGAGAATAATGGTTACTCTGTTTATTTGAATAATACCTTCAATGGTCTTGCACCTAAAATGAATCTCGATCGTAGTGATACACATGTTCATGCCAAAAGTAATGATAGTACCACATACTTGTGGCACTGCTATTTGAGTCATATTGGGATAAAACGCATGAAGAAGCTCCATGTAGATGGATCTTTGGACTCAGTCATTTTTGAAAAGATTGAGACATGCGAACCATGTCTATTGGTATATATGCATGAAGAAACTCCATGCAGATGGATCATTTGGACTCACATGACTTCGAATCACTTGAGACATGCAAATCATACCACATGGGCAAGTGACTGAAAGTCCTCGTTTTTCAGTAAGATGGAACAAGAGAGCAACTTATTGGAAGTAATACATTTTTGATGTATGCAGTCCAATGAGTGCTGAGGCATGCAGTGGATATCGTTATGTTCTTACTTCACAGATGATTTGAGTAGATGCTGAGTGTATTTACTTGATGAAACACAAAGTCTGAATTATTGAAAGGTTCAAGTAATTTCAGAGTGAAGTTGAAGATCGTCGTGACAAGAGGATAAAATGTCTGTGATATGATCATAGAGATGAGTATCTGAGTTACGAGTTTGGCACACAATTAAGACATTGTGGAAAGTGTTTCGCAAGTAATACCGCCTGGAACACCATAGTGTGATGGTGTGTCCGAACATCATAACTGCACCCTATTGGATATGGTGCATACCATGATGTTTCTTATCGAATTACCATTATCGTTTATGGGTTAGGCATTAGAGACAACCGAATTCACTTTAAAAGGGGCACCACGCAATTCCGTTGAGACGACACCGTTTAGAGAAACCTAAGTTGTCGTTTCTTAAAAGTTTGGGGCTGCGATGCTTATGTGAAAAAGTTTCAGGCTGATAAGCTCGAACCCAAAGCGGATAAATGCGTCTTCATAGAATACCCAAAACAGTTGGGTATACCTCCTATTTCAGATCTGGAAGCAAAAGTAATTGCTTCTAGAAACAGGTCCTTTCTCGAGGAAAAGTTTCTCTCGAAAGAATTGAGTGGGAGGATGGTGGAGACTTGATAAGGTTATTGAACCGTCACTTCAACTAGTGTGTAGCAGGGCACAGGAAGTTGTTCCTGTGGCACCTACACCAATTGAAGTGGAAGCTTATGATGGTGATCATGAAACTTCGGATCAAGTCACCACCAAACCTCGTAGGACGACGAGGATGCGTGCTACTTCAGAGTGGTACGTAATCCTGTCTGAGATATCATGTTGTTGGACAATACTGAACCTACGAGCTATGGAGAAGCGATGGTGGGCCCATATTCCGACAAATGGTTAGAAGCCATGAAATCCGAGATAAATGGATCTTTAAGAAGAAGACGGACGTGGACGATAATGTTACCGTCTATGAAGCTCGACTTGTGGCTAAGAGTATTTCCACAAGTTCAAGGAGTTGACTACGATGAGATTTTTCTCATCCGTAGCGATGCTTAAGTCCGTCGGAATCATGTTAGCATTAGCTGCATTTATGAAATCTGGCAGATGGATGTCAAAACAAGTTTCCTTACCAGTTTTCGTAAGGAAAGGTTGTATGTGATACAATCAGAAAGGTTTTGTCTATCCTAAGGATGCTAAAAGGTATGCTAGCTGCAGCGATCCTTCCAAGGACTAGAGCAAGCATCTCGGAGTCAGAATATACGCTTTGATGGAGTGATCAAAGTTTTTGGGTTTATACAAAGTTTGCTAGAAACTTGTATTTACAATAAAGTGAGTGGGAGCGCTACAACATTTCTGATAAGTATATGTGAATGACATATTGTTGATCTGAAATGATGTAAAATTTCTGGAAAGCATAAAGGGTTGTTTGAAAGGAGTTTTTCAAAGGAAGACCTGGATAAAAGCTGCTTACATATTGGGCATCAAGATCTATAGAAATAGATCAAGACGCCCGATGATACTTTCAAAGAACACACACCTTGACATGATTTTGAAAGAGTTCAAAATAGATCAGCAAAGAAGGAGTTCTTCGCTGTGTTACAAGGTGTGAGTATTGAGTAAGACTCAAGACCTGACCACAGCAGAAGAGAGAGAAAGGACGAAGGTCGTCCCCTATGCTTTAGACGTAGGCTCTACAGTATGCTATGCTGTGTACCGCACATGAAGTGTGCCTTGCCATGTGTTGGTCAAGGGGTACAATAGTGATCCGGGAATGGATCACATGACAGCGGTCGAACTTATCCTTAGTATCTAGTGGACTAAGGAATTTTCTCGATTATGGAGGTGAAAAGGAGTTCGTTGTAAAGGGTTACGTCGATGCGAACTTTGACACTAATCCGGATGACTCTGAGTAGTAAACCGGATTCGTATAGTAGAGCAGTTATTTGAAATGGCTCCAAGTAGCGCGTGGTAGCATCCACAAGATGACATAGATATTCGTAAAGCACACACGGATCTGAAAGGTTCAGACCCGTTGACTAATAACCTCTCTCACAAGCATAACATGATCAAACCAGAACTCATTGAGTGTTAATCACATAGTGATGTGAACTAGATTGTTGACTCTAGTAAACTCTTGGATGTTGGTCACATGGTGATGTGACCTGTGAGTGTTAATCACATGGTGATGTGAACTAGATTATTGACTCTAGTGCAAGTGGGAGACTGTTGGAAATATGCCCTAGAGGCAATAATAAATTGGTTATTATTATATTTCCTTGTTCATGATAATCGTTTATTATCCATGCTAGAATTGTATTGATAGGAAACTCAGATACATGTGTGGATACATAGACAACACCATGTCCCTAGTAAGCCTCTAGTTGACTAGCTCGTTGATCAATAGATGGTTACGGTTTCCTGACAATGGACATTGGATGTCATTGATAACGGGATCACATCATTAGGAGAATGATGTGATGGACAAGACCCAATCCTAAGCCTAGCACAAGATCGTGTAGTTCGTTTGCTCAGAGCTTTTCTAATGTCAAGTATCATTTCCTTAGACCATGAGATTGTGCAACTCCCGGATACCGTAGGAATGCTTTGGGTGTACCAAACGTCACAACGTAACTGGGTTGTTATAAAGGTGCACTACGGGTATCTCCGAAAGTGTCTGTTGGGTTGGCACGAATCGAGACTGGGATTTGTCACTCCGTGTAAACGGAGAGGTATCTCTGGGCCCACTCGGTAGGACATCATCATAATGTGCACAATGTGACCAAGGTGTTGATCACGGGATGATGTGAGTTACGGAACGAGTAAAGAGACTTGCCGGTAACGAGATTGAACAAGGTATAGGGATACCGACGATCGAATCTCGGGCAAGTAACATACCGATGGACAAAGGGAATTGCATACGGGATTGATTGAATCCCCGACATCATGGTTCATCCGATGAGATCATCGTGGAACATGTGGGAGCCAACATGGGTATCCAGATCCCGCTGTTGGTTATTGACCGGAGAACGTCTCGGTCATGTCTGCATGGTTCCCGAACCCGTAGGGTCTACACGCTTAAGGTTCGATGACGCTAGGGTTATAGGGAAAGTATGTACGTGGTTACCGAATGTTGTTCGGAGTCCCGGATGAGATCCCGGAAGTCACGAGGAGTTCCGGAATGGTCCGGAGGTAAAGATTTATATATGGGAAGTCCTGTTTTGGTCACCGGAAAAGTTTCGGGTGAAATCGGTAATGTACCGGAACCACCGGGAGGGTCCCGGGTGTCCACCAAGTGGGGCCACCAGCCCCAGAAGGCTGCGTGGGCCAAGTGTGGGAGGGGACCAGCCCCAGGTGGGCTGGTGCGCCCCCCCACCAAGGCCCAAGGCGCATGGGAGAGTGGGAGGGGGCAAACCCTAGGTCCAGATGGGCCTTAGGGCCCATCTAGTGGGGCGCCCCCCCTCTCCTCCCCTTGGCCGCCCCCCTTGATGGGATCTAGGGCTGGCCGCCTCCTCTTGGGGGTGGAAACCCTAAGGGGGGCGCAGCCCCCTTCCCCCCTATATATAGTTGAGGTTTGGGCTGCCCAAGACACACGAGAACGTCTCTCTTTCGGTGCAGCCCTACCCCTCTCCCTCCTCCTCCTCTCCCGCGGTGCTTGGCGAAGCCCTGCGGGATTGCCATGCTCCTCCATCACCACCACACCGTCGTGTTGCTGCTGGATGGAGTCTTCCCCAACCTCTCCCTCTCTCCTTGCTGGATCAAGGCGTGGGAGACGTCACCGGGCTGCACGTGTGTTGAACGCGGAGGCACCGTTCTTCGGTGCTTAGATCGGAATCAACCGCGATCTGAATTGCTACGAGTACGACTCCCTCACCCGCGTTCTTGCAACGCTTCTGCATCGTGATCTATAATGGTATGTAGATGTACTCTCCTTCCTCTCGTTGCTAGATTACTCCATAGATTGATCTTGGTGATGCGTAGAAAATTTTGAATTTCTGCTACGTTCCCCAACACCTATGATGTTTGAGTAGATCCGTTTTGTCCTATGGGTTAATTGATGATCGTGATTGGTTTGAGTTGCATGTTTTATTATTGGTGCTGTCCTATGGTGCTCTCCGTGTCACGCAAGCGTGAGGGATTCCCACTGTAGGGTTTGCAATATGTTCATGATTTGCTTATGGTGGGTGGCGTGAGTGACAGAAGCACAGACCCGAGTAAGTAGGTTGTTTGCGTATGTGATAAAGGGGACTTGATACTTTAATGCTATGGTTCGGTTTTACCTTAATGAATCTTTAGTAGTTGCGGATGCTTGCTAGAGTTCCAATCATAAGTGCATATGATCCAAGTAGAGAAAGTATGTTAGCTTATGCCTCTCCCTCGAATAAAATTGCAATAATGATTACCGGTCTAGTTATCGATTTCCTAGGGACAAATAACTTTCTCGTGACAAAAAGCTCTTTACTAAAACTAATTTAGTTGTGTCTTCATCTAAACAGCCCCTACTTTTTATTTACGCTCTCTTTATATTCTTGCAAACCTATCCAAAAACACCTACAAAGTACTTCTAGTTTCATACTTGTTTCCGGTAAAGCGAACGTCAAGCATGCGTAGAGTTGTATCGGTGGTCGATAGAACTTGAGGGAATATTTGTTCTACCTTCAGCTCCTCGTTGGGTTCGACACCCTTACTTATCGAAAGAGGCTACAATTGATCCCCTATACTTGTGGGTTATCAAGACCTTTTTTTGGCGCCATTGCCGGGGAGCAATAGCGTGGGGTGAATATTCTCGTGTGTGCTTGTTTGCTTTATCACTAAGTAATTTTTATTTGCTGTTCTTAGTTGTTCCCTATCTTTAGTTATGGATATGGAACACGAAATACCAAAAAAATTAGGTGTACTTGCTACTCATGGAGATGAGGAACCTCCTAAAACCCTCGATGCTCGTTATGTGACATATATTATGTACTACTTTGATAATCCAGGGAAAACCCCATTCAATTTGGTAATGGGAGTAACGTTGGATCAACGTGAATACTTTAGGGATTATCGCTTGACACAAAAAGGGAAACTATTATGGGATCAAATTTATATGTTGAAGTGGTATGCTAGGCAACTATGCTTGAGATATGATTATACTTGTTGCTCTAGGATGAAGGCTCCACACCTTCCCTTTTCATGCAAATTTAATGATAATGAAACCTTAGCTTCTTATGCTAATGGTATATATGATTACTATGATGTGGAACAAATAGAAGAATTTGTTGCTTTTAAGGGTGCTTATGAAATTGAATCTTTGTTTGAAAAGTATGAAGCTTTTTGATGATGATGTTTATAGGCCTAAATTTTTTTCTATATTGAAATATTGCTATGATAATTATGAATATAATTCCTATATTAATGCGCTTATTGAGAAAGTCTCCGCTGTCCAAGAACAGACTAATATTTTGCAGGAATCTATGGAAGAAGAAATTGATGAAACTGTGAGCTCATTGGGTGAAAAAGATGAGGAGGAGAGCGAAGAACAAAAGGAGGAAGAGCGGATTGATCACCCGTGCCCACCTTCTAATGAGAGTAACTCTTCAACTCATACATTGTTTAATTCCCCTTCGTGCTTACCGAAGGATGATTGCTTTGATGACTGTTATGATCCCTTTGATTCTTTTGAAATATCCCCTTTTGATGATGCTTGCTATGCTTGTGGCCAAGATGCCAATATGAATTATGCTTATGGAGATGAACTTGCTATAGTTCCTTATGTTAAACATGAAATTGTCGCTATTGCACCCACGTATGATAGTCCTATTATCTTTTTGAATTCTCCCAACTACACTATATCGGAGAAGTTTGCCCTTATTAATGATTACATTGATGGGTTGCCATTTACCGTTGCACATGATGATTTTGATGAATATAATATGCATGTGCTTGCTTCTCCTACTTGCAAATATTATGAGAGAGGAACTATATCTCCACCCCTCTATGTTACCAACACGATAAAATTGCAAGAAACTGTTTATACTATGCATTGGCCTTTACTTTGTGTGCATGAATTGTTCTTTTATGACATGCCGATGCATAGGAAGAGAGTTAGACTTTGTCATTACATGATATATGTTACTTTGTGCTCACTACTAAATTACGAATCATTGCTAATTAAAATTGGCTTTGATATACCTTGGGATCCGGGTGGATTCACTACTTGAGCACTATATGCCTAGCTTAATGGCTTTAAAGAAAGCGCTGCCAGGGAGACAACCCGGAAGTTTTAGAGAGTCATTTATTTCTGTTGAGTGCTTTCATATAGTTTAAAAACAACAAAAATAAAGAGGGGAACCCAAAACTTTTCAAAAAGAAAAGTGAAAGTGAGAAAGACAAGCATTGTTGAAGTGGGAGAGCTCCTTGAACTTTGTTCATGCTCACGACAACTTTGTGAATCTTGATTACAGAAACTTCTCACCAAAAAAAATTATCCCCTTGTACAATTCCATTGTATTATAAAAATAATGTGCCAAGGTTTGCCTTTAGGATGTTTACAATACTTGTTGGTTTGTACGGTGCAGGACAGAAACTTTGGCTGTAGTGCACAATTTTTAATTTTTTACTGGAACGTCAAATGTTTCTGATTATTTTTGCACTGTCTTTCTATACAAATTTTTTATTTTTAATAATTTTGGCAGAATTTTTCAAGTATCAGAAGTATGGTGAATGTTCAGATTATTACAGACTGTTCTGTTTTAGACAGATTCTGTTTTTGATGCATAGTTTGCTTGTTTTGATGAAACTATGAATTTATATCAGTGGATTAAGCCATGAAAAAGTTATATTACAGTAGACACAATGCAAAAACAAAATATGAATTGGTTTGCAACAGTACTTAGAGTAGTGATTTACTTTATTATACTAACGGATCTTACCGAGTTTTCTGTTGAAGTTTTGTGTGGATGAAGTGTTCGATGATCGAGAAGGTTTCGATGTGAGAAGAAGGAAGAGAGGCAAGAGCTCAAGCTGGGGGATGCCCGAGGCACCCCAAGTAAATATTCAAGGAGACTCAAGCGTCTAAGCTTGGGGATGCCCCGGAAGGCATCCCCTCTTTCTTCAACAAATATCGGCATGTTTTCGGATTCGTTTCATTCATGTGATATGTGCAAATCTTGGAGCGTCATTTGCATTTAGTTTTCACTTTTCTTTTATGCACCATGCTGGTATGAGATAGTCCTTGGTTGATTTATAGAATTCTCATTGCACTTCACTTATATCTTTTGAGTATGGCTTTATAGAATGCTTCATGTGCTTCACTTATATCATTTGAAGCTTGGATTGCTTGTTTCTCTTTACTTAGACAACCGTCATTTGTAGAATGCTCTTTTGCTTCACTTATATTTGTTAGAGCATGGGCATATATTTTGTAGAAAGAATTAAACTCTCGCGCTTCACTTATATCTATTTAGAGAGATGACAGGAACTGGTCATTCACATGGTTAGTCATAAAATCCTACATAAACTTGTATATCATTGAATATGATATGTTTGATTCCTTGCAATAGTTTTGCGATATAAAGGTGGTGATGTTAGAGTCGTGCTAGTTGAGTAATTGTGAAATTGAGAAATACTTGTGTTGATGTTTGCAAGTCCCGTAGCATGCACGTATGGCGAACCGTTATGTGATGAAGTCGGAGCATGATTTATTTATTGATTGTCTTCCTTATGAGTGGCGGTCGGGGACGAGCGATGGTCTTTTCCTACCAATCTATCCCCCCCTAGGAGCATGCGCGTAGTACTTTGTTTTGATAGCTAATAGACTTTTGCAATAAGTATGTGAGTTCTTTATGACTAATGTTGAGTCCATGGATTATACACACTCACCCTTCCACCATTGCTAGCCCCTCTAGTACCGCGCAACTTTCGCCGGTACCATAAACCCACCATATACCTTCCTCAAAACAGCCACCATACTTACCTATCATGGCATTTCCATAGCCATTCCGAGATATATTGCCATGCAACTTCCATCATCATCATATACGTGACTTGAGCATTCATTGTCATATTGCTTTGCATGATCGTAAGATAGCTAGCATGATGTTTTCATGGCTTGTCCTTTTTTGATGTCATTGCTACGCTAGATCATTGCACATCCCGGTATACCGCCGGAGGCATTCATATAGAGTCATATCTTTGTTCTAGATATCGAGTTGTAATATTGAGTTGTAAGTAAATAAAAGTGTGATGATCATCATTATTAGAGCATTGCCCTAGTGAGGAAAGGATGATGGAGACTATGATTCCCCCACAAGTCGGGATGAGACTCCAGACTTTACAAAGAATAAAAGAGGCCAAAGAAGCCCAAATAAAAAAAAGAGGCCAAAGAAGCCCACAAAAATAATAATAAAAATAATAATAAAAAAATGAGAGAAAAAGATAGAAGGGGCAATGTTACTATCCTTTTACCACACTTGTGCTTCAGAGTAGCACCATGATCCTTCATATAGAGAGTCTTTTGAGTTATCATTTTCATATACTAGTGGGAATTTTCATTAAAGAACTTGGCTTGTATATTCCGATGATGGGCTTCCTCAAATGCCCGAGGTCTTCATGAGCAAGCAAGTTGGATGCACACCCACTTAGTTTTCAGTCTGAGCTTTCATACACTTATAGCTCTTAGTGCATCCGTTGCATGGCAATCCCTACTCACTCACATTGATATCTATTGATGGGCATCTCCATAGCCCGTTGATACGCCTAGTTGATGTGAGACTTTATCCTTTTTTGTCTTCTCCACATAACCCCCAGCATCATAATCTATTCCACCTATAGTGCTATGTCCATGACTCACGCTCATGTATTGCGTGAAAGTTGAAAAGGTTTGAGAAACGTCAAAATTATGAAACAATTGCTTGGCTTGTCATCGGGGTTGTGCATGATGTGAATATTTTGTGTAGTGAAGATGGAGCATAGCCAGACTATATGATTTGTAGGGATGAGCTTTCTTTGGCTATGTTATTTCAATAAGACATAATTGCTTGGTTGGTATGCTTGAAGTATTATTGTTTTTATGTCAAAGGATAGACTATTGCTTTGAATCACTCGTGTCTTAATATTCATGCCATGATTAGACATATGATCAAGATTATGCTAGGTAGCATTCCACATCAAAAATTATCTTTTTTATCATTTACCTACTCGAGGACGAGCAGGAATTAAGCTTGGGGATGCTGATACGTCTCCGTCGTATCTATAATTTTTTATTGTTCGATGCCAATATTATTCAACTTTCATATACTTTTTGACAACTTTTTATACTATTTTTGGGGACTAACATATTGATCCAGTGCCCAGTGCTAGTTCCTGTTTGTTGCATGTTTTTGCTTTGCAGAATATCCATATCAAATGAAGTACAAAAGGGATAAAAACGGACGGAGAATTATTTTGGAATATTTGGAAAATTCTGGAAGAAGAATCAACGCGAGACGGTGCCCGAGGTGGCCACAAGGCAGGGGGGTGTGCCTGCCCCCCTGGGCGCGCCCCTGACCCTCGTGAGCCACCCGTAAGGCGGTTGATGCCCTCCTTCGGCCGCAAGAAAGCTAATTTTTGGTAAAAGATCTGGGCGAAGGTTTCAGTCCAATCGGATTTACGGATCTCCATATATATACAAAACGGTGAAAAGGCAGCAGAAGAGAACGCAGAAACAGAGAGAGACACAGAGATAGATCCAATCTCGGAGGGGCTCTCGCCCCTCCCACGCCATGGAGGCCAAGGACCAGAGGGGAAACCCTTCTCCCATCTAGGGAGAAGGTCAAGAAGAAGAAGAAGAAGGAGGGGGGCTCTCTCCCCCGTCGCTTCCGGTGGCGCCGGAGTGCCACCGGGGCCATCATCATCACCACAATCTTCACCAACAAATTCACCAACATCATCACCAACTCTTCCCCCCTCTTTGCAGCGGTGTAACCCCTCTCTTACCCGCTGTAATCTCTACTTAAACATGGTGCTCAACGCTATATATTATTTCCCAATGATGTATGGCTATCCTATGATGTTTGAGTAGATCCGTTTTGTCCTATGGGTTAATTGATGATCGTGATTGGTTTGAGTTGCATGTTTTATTATTGGTGCTGCCCTATGGTGCTCTCCGTGTCGCGCAAGCATGAGGGATTCCCGCTGTAGGGTGTGCAATATGTTCATAATTTTCTTATGGTGGGTGGCGTGAGTGACAGAAGCATAGACCCGAGTAAGTAGGTTGTTTGCGTATGGGATAAAGGGGACATGATACTTTAATGCTATGATTGGGTTTTACCTTAATGAATCTTTAGTAGTTGCGGATGCTTGCTAGAGTTCCAATCATAAGTGCATATGACCCAAGTAGAGAAAGTATGTTAGCTTATGCCTCTCCCTCGAATAAAATTGCAATAATGATTACCAGTCTAGTTATCAATTGCCTAGGGACAAATAAGTTTCTCGTGACAAAAAGCTCTTTAATAAAACTAATTTAGTTGTGTCTTCATCTAAACAGCCCCTACTTTTTATTTACGCTCTCTTTATATTCTTGCAAACCTATCCAAAAACACCTACAAAGTACATCTAGTTTCATACTTGTTTCCGGTAAAGCGAACGTCAAGCGTGCGTAGATTTGTATCGGTGGTCGATAGAACTTGAGGGAATATTTGTTCTACCTTTACCTCCTCATTGGGTTCGACACTCTTACTTATCGAAAGAGGCTACAATAGATTCCCTATACTTGTGGGTTATCAACGTCGCCGTCTTCGCCGCCACCGCCGCCGTCAGGCTGCTCAACATCGCCGCCGCCGCCACTGCCGCCCTCTGCCCCGACGACAGCGTCGACCGTCGCACCCCTGCCTGCCCCGACGCGCCGCCCACCTTGCCCCGCCGCCCCTGTGAGCACCAGCCTGCTCCCGCGCCCCTCCCCTGTCCCACGCCCCTGCACCCCTGCCCTGCCCCGCCGGCACCGGCGCCGGCCCCTCCGCTGTGCCCCTACGCCCCTGCGCCGTGCTATTATATTTTTAGGTGTTTTTAGATGTTTTTAGATGCTATTCTTAGATGTTTTTACATGTTTTTTTAGATTATTTTAGTTTATGTTTAGTTTAGTTTTAAGATTAGGAAAATTTCAGATGTGTAGTTATATTTATTTAGATGTATAGTTAATTTAGATGTTGTAATCTGTTCATAAAAAATGGGCACTTTGGTATAGAAACTTTATTTTTTTTCATATGTATGAAAATGTAGAGTGAAAACGAAAACAAACATATAAGAAAAAACAAAGGAAAAAATGAAGAAGGAAAAGAAAACCGCCCGGCCCGGCCACCACCGCATTTTCATGAAGTGTTTCAATTGAGTCCACGTCGCACCGATCGAGCACCCGCGGCGAAGCAAGTCTTTTTTTAAGGTAGTTCTTTGTTAAAGTGAGGGGGACGTCGGACATTACATGAGGTGGGGGGGGGGGGGGGCGTCGGACATGACATTAGGGGGGACGTCGGGAAAAATAAGAAGAGGAAGAAGAAGAGAAAATAAGAGGAGAAGAACAAAGAATAGAGGAGTGGAAATCTATTTTTTATTCTACTCCTCTATTCCTTCTTCTTCTGCTCTTTTTTTTCTTATTTTTTATCGGGAATGAGGGTGTCGAGGATGACCGAGCGGTCGAGGCTCGGGAACTAGGGCAGAGGGTCGAGGGTCACCGAGGGGCTTAGGGTCGTCGAGCGTTCGAGGGGCGAGGGTCGTCGAGGGGTCGAGGGTCGAGGAACGCCGAGAGGTTTTGTTGAATCCTTTGACACTAGACAAACGTGAAGCGTTGCTGAGGCCACCCCAAACCCGGGAGAAGCTAGGTCTATGTTTGCCACTAATATATCCACCTGCTTCATGTTTAGAAAAGTGTATATATGTATGTATGTTCTCAGTGTATATATGTTCATATATGCAAAAGTTAGATTTTTAGAAAAGTTTTATCTATATATGTTCTCTGATTTATATATACCCCCTTGATACGTCTCCAATTTATCTATAATTTATGAAGTATTCATGCTATTATATTATCTGTTTTGGATGTTTATGGGCTTTATTAAACACTTTTATATTATTTTTGGGACTAACCTATTAACCCAGAGCCCAGTGCCAGTTTCTGTTTTTTCCCTTGTTTCAGTGTTTCGCAGAAAAGGAATATCAAACGGAGTCCAAACGGAATGAAAGCTTCGGGAGCGTGATTTTTGGAACGAACGTGATCCAGGAGACTTGGAGTTGAAGTCAAGGAAGCTTCGAGGTGGCCACGAGGCCGGGAGGCGCGCCTGCCCCCCTAGGTGCGCCCCCACCCTCGTGGGCCCCTCGTGGCTCCCCTGACCGACTTCTTTCGCCTATATATATCCATATACCCTAAAAACATCGGGAACATAATAGATCGGGAGTTCCACCGCCGCAAGCCTCTGAGTCCACCGAAAACCAATCTAGACCCGTTCCGACACCCTGCCGGAGGCGGGGATCCCTCACTGGTGGCCATCTCCATCATCCCGGTGCTCTCCATGACGAGGAGGGAGTAGTTCATCCTCGGGACTGAGGGTATGTACCGGTAGCTATGTGTTTGATCTCTCTCTCTCTCTCTCTCTCTCGTGTTCTTGAGGTGATATGATCTTGATGTATCTCGAGCTTTGCTATTATAGTTGGATCTTATGATGTTTCTCCCCCTCTACTCTCTTGCGATGAATTAAGTTTTCCCCTTGAAGTTGTCTTGTCGGATTGAGTCCTTAAGGATTTTAGAACACTTGATGTATGTCTTGCCGTGCTTATCTGTGGTGACAATGGGATATTCACGTGATCCACTTGATGTATGTTTTGGTGATCAACTTGCGGGTTCCGTTTGTGGACTTATGCATAGGGGTTGCACACGTTTTCATCTTGACTCTCCGGTAGAAACTTTGGGGCACTCTTTGAAGTTTTTTGTGTTGGTTGAATAGATGAATCTGAGACTGTTTGATGCATATCGTATCATCATACCCACGGATACTCGAGGTGACACTGGAGTATCTAGGTGACATTAAGGTTTTGGTTGATTTGTGTCTTAAGGTGTTATTCTAGTACGAACTCTATGATAGATTGAACGGAAAGAATAGCTTCGTGTTATTTTACTACGGACTCTTGAATAGATTAATCAGAATTAATAACTTTGAGGTGGTTTCGTACCCTACAATAATCTCTTCGTTTGTTCTCTGCTATTAGTGACTTTAGAGTGACTCTTTGTTGCATGTTGAGGGATAGTTATATGATCCAATTATGTTATTATTGTTGAGAGAACTTGCACTAGTGAAAGTATGAACCCTAGGCCTTGTTTCAACACATTACAATACCGTTTGTGCTCACTTTTATCATTAGTTACCTTGCTGTTTTTATATTTTCATATTACAAAAACCTATATCTACCATCCATATTGCACTTGTATCACCATCTCTTCGCGGAACTAGTGCACCTATACAATTTACCATTGTATTGGGTGTGTTGGGGACACAAGAGACTCTTTGTTATTTGGTTGCAGGGTTGCTTGAGAGAGACCATCTTCATCGTACGCCTCCCACGGATTGATAAACCTTAGGTCATCCACTTGAGGGAAATTTGCTACTGTCCTACAAACCTCTGCACTTGGAGGCCCAACAACGTCTACCATGATAACTTATACCACGGTAGCACCCCCCGGCCCTCTCGCTCGACCAAAACTCTCGAGGACACCCAAACGCTAGAAAAAATGATGTCGGTCTCCTACCCCCTCCCGCCGTGCCCCCACCCGACAAACTCTCTCGAGGCCACCCAAATTTACCAAGTTAAAAGAGCGTTGTCGTCGAGGCCACCCCAAACCCTTGAAGCGTTGTCGAGGCCACCCCAAAACCTTGAAGCATTGCCGATCGAGGCCACCCCAAACCCTAGAGAAGCAGCGTCGAGGCCACTAATATGTTTCCTTATTGTGATTAGCTAGCTAGTTCTACGTTTGCCACTAATATATCCATCTGTCATGTTTGAATAATAATTTCCATGTTGTAAATATTTGCAGAAACTATGGACCTCGGAGATGAAGCAACAGAAGCGGTGTTGGGGGACATAATCACACACGGAAGTGATGCCGTCTTCTCATTTCTCAACGACACCGATGGTCTGGAAGAACAGGGTGAAGAAGCAGAGTACGGTGATCGAACAATGGAGGAGGAAGGACATGATCATGATGGCTCCGGTGACCCAATGCCGGTGCAAGAAGGACACCGTGATGACGGCTCCGGTGACCGAACGGAGTCCGGCTAGGTATATATATTAATTAAGCATGTGGTGACTATAGCTAGCTAATTGGTGCATTAATTGTTTTTGGTATGTACACATATTAATGAACTCTTGTCTTTCTTCTTTTTTCTAGCCCTCCGGATCGAGCACAACTTCGGTAAAGAGACGAGGCCCGAAGAAAAAGTTGCGCTCTGATGAAAGGTTTGAGATCATAGAAATCGGGCGCGATGGCCAACCGATTGAACCCATCCGGACAAAGGAAGCATTTGCTGCTCAGTGCGGGGTTCTTGTTAGGGACAAGATCCCGATCAGCATCCACCAATGGTTTAAGCCGGCTAAAGAAGACCCTGAGGTGTCTTATGTCTCCGATATGCAGAAAGATGATCTTTGGACCGCGCTGAAGGCAAATTTCACCCGACCACCAGAGGAGGATCCGGAGAAGCCAATTAAAAAGCAATTGATCAAGTCTCATGCTCTTAAGAAGATGGGAGAACTATTCAGGAGGTGGAAGAATGAGCTGAAAAAATTTGTCGACAAAGAAGAGACACCAGAATTCACCGGCCGATATGAGAAGATCAGAGGTCACGGGCCCGCATTTGTGGCCCACAAGACATCGGACAAGAGTATGAAGATGTCAGTGACAAATAAGAAAAATGCTGCGAAGAAGAAGCTTAACCATCGCACGGGGTCAGGTGGCTACCTCAAAGCCCGACCGTTGTGGACCAAGGCTGAGAATGACCTGATTGATAAAGGAGTCGAACCAGAGACATTGAACTGGCCAGACCGTTGCCGGACTTGGTTCTTCGGGGTTGGCAGAACCTTGGACCCTGTATCAGGGAAGTGCGTTTGGACGGACGAGCAAATGAGAATACCAGTCACGAGGCTTCAGGATTATATCGATGCAGCCCAGCAAGGGACGTTCGTTCCAGACAGAGAGAACGATGAGCTCACAATGGCCCTCGGGAATCCTGACCACCCTGGACGGACACGAGGCACGCCAGGATCCGTTCCGTGGAAGGCTGGGTTTCCGGATGCAGGCGGTTACAAATGCCAGGAGAGGAGTAAGAAAGTGGAGCATACCCAACTGCAGGCGCTGCACGCAAGGGTACAAGCGATAGAGGAACGAGAAGCAAATCGGAGCAAACGACCTGCCGAAGCTTCCCCCGAAGCTACCCCGCCATCTTAGCGGAGAAGCAGCGTGGCTTCCACCGAGCTGCTTCAGCAGGATCCTGTCTTCACGGCTCCTGCTAGCTACCCCGTGGATGCTATCATGGAGTCTCAACATTGCCACATTATGACGCAATGGATGAAATTGAAAGTCAAGGCGGCTGTTGGCTCTGTTGCACCTCCTGAACCTGGCGCAACCTATCACTGCCAGCCGATTCCAGAAGGATATGCTAGGGTGATGGTGGATGAAATAACAGACGGATTTGAGGACCTCGAGCTTGACCACCCTACAGGTGAAGGGGAGACTCGGCTGGGTTCTTCTCTGAAGACTCCATGCCTATGGCGGAAGGAGCTCATCAACCTTCCGAACTGGACGCCTCCGCCTCCTCCTCCTCCTCCGGCGAGTCAGGGCACTCCGCCTCCTCCTCCGGCGAGTGATCAGGGCACTCAGCCTCCTTCTCCGGCGCGTGGCGGCACTCTGCCTCCTTCTCCGCCTGCGCCGGCGGGCCCGAGCAGCCAGCCTCCTCCTTCTCCGCCTCGCCAGCAAGGGCGGAAGAGACCCGCCGCTGCTACGGCTGCTCCGGCGCGTCGTAGTACTTCTCCTCCGCCTTGTAAGCAAGCACGAAAGAAGACAACCACAGCCGCTCCGTCTGCTCGGTGTCTAGCAGTACAGCCAGAGGCGGGAGGCAATACAGATTCGGTCCACCTCTCAAGCCTCTAGAGAAGTTACCATACGAGAGGACCGTGGAAGAAAATGCGAAGATCGTGCAAAAATAAGTGAAGGACTTCTTTGAAGGGGTGAAAGCAAAGAAACATCCACCTCCGGAGGAGAATATAGATCCGGTGAAAGCAAAGCACACTATCGATGCCCTGAAGAAACCACCAAAGTCTCCGCTGAAAAACAACTATGAGCAGAAGAGCACCAAAGTCTTTCTTTGCATGTATTTATAATTATCCTCACTATATTATGCAGATTGAAGATCGTCGAGTGCCGAAAAGCAGAAATGTATGATATTGGGTTCATTAACCCAAATCTCATAGATGAATTTACGGTTAAAAAGAGCGCCAAAGAAGTCGAGGCCAACTTGCTGAAATCATTGGTAATAAATCAAAACATAGATAAAATACTCTTTCCTTACAACTTCAAGTGAGTGTTACTGTCTTGTGCATATTCAGTTTCCCTTATTACTCAAGCGAGGTTATAGTAATGTAATTGATGAGTTATGCATGCGTGTGCAACTTCCACTATATTCTCCTGGAGATTAAGCTTGAGCAGGGACTAGTAACCGTCTTAGACTCGAGACGAAAAGATCCCGAGACCTATGCGGACACGACTAAAATTCTCAACAAGTAAGTTCAATCGATCATTATCGCACCATATCGGCAACTTTTTGTTCATTTCCTGATATCTCAAGTAATAATTATTCTCTTTGTCTTACAGGGTTTGGAAAAAGTTCACCGCAGAAGCTCTGGGACTGCCGAAGGAGCTGCGATATACATACCCGAAAGTAAGTACTACTAGCTAGCTAGTTCCGCGCATCTCCCGTTGATTCTAGCTACTTTCATCAATGCCATTTATAATGCTTCATTATCAGTTTGATTGACCTCTATTTCTCGTAAAGTGCTTGTGGCAGGAACAAGGGAATGATTACTGTGTATACTACGTGTGCGAGTTCATCTACAACGGGACTTGCAAAGATAAGCGGGGCTACTCTAAAAGACAATTTGATGTGCGTAAGCAATAATATTCACAATTTCATTTTATTACACCATCATTTCTGTGAGTTTCATTCATATACATATATATATATATATATATATATATATATATATATATATATATATATATATATATATATATATATATATATATATATATATATATATATATATATATATATATATAAACCCCCTTCTTCAAATTAGACGTGGCAGATGCGGAATGAACTCCTACCAGAAGATCGCATGAAAGCAATTCAAGAGGAATTGGAGGGATTCTTTCTTGACCACGTCATGAATAAAGCCGGAGAATACCATGTTGAAGCTGAGTTCATATATAATTAGGGGATATTATATTGTAAGAGATCTTAATATTGTATATATGTAGCCAGTAGCGCCGGATAGATATACGAAAACTTGTTGTTCGCGCAATCTCTTGGAGAAGGAGAGGTCGATATCACTTCTCTCGGTATGCATGACGAACTTCTGTACTTAATGGTTTCCTTCATTTGCATACTAGCTAGCGTGTCGAGGGCCTCTCTATACGTATAGTACGTAGTGTTGACCAAGCACGGAGATAAGAGAGGACACTTCTCTCTATTAATTAATTAGCTACCTAACGCAATATATGAAACACCTTAATTAACCATACAAAACCCCTAAATCCCCCCTTCCAGAAAAAAAGACCCTATCCCCTGAACAGCAGGCAAGTGGATGCCTATTGGTCCCGGTTGATGCCACCAACCGGGACAAAATGCCCTCCTGACTGGGCTCGCAGCACCGGCCACGTGGAGGCCCATCTGTCCCAGTTCGTGTAAGAACCGGGACTAAATGCCTAGGGCTTTAGTAACGATCCTTTAGTCCCGGTTCAAAAACCGGGACAAATGGGCCTTACGAACCGGGACAATAGGCCCTTTTTCTACTAGTGACAATTCAAAAAAAAAACAGCTTAAAACACGATGTACTTTTAGAGATTAAGAAAAATGAATGTGTATAGTGGAAGCTTTGGGTGAATAGTACTTTGACACTATTTACATCCAATTTTATCTTTTTTTTTCTATTAATGTAAGTCGAATTAGGAGCTGAAACTTTTTGAGGTTATACATCAAACACTGATGTATTTTTCTTTTCAAAAAAATGAATCTTGATCTCAACTAACGTATGATCTCATACAAGAGCCCCCATGAAAACTACATCCACATATGTAGGATTTAGAAAGCAAAGCATCGTTTAAGACGGATGTAAACCTGTCTACGGTTAATAAACTGTCTGCAGGTCGCCTAAATTAGTGTGCTAACTTGATATTCTCTCCCTGTCTTTTTACTCCAGGTATTAGATTTGTGTCAAGTCAAACATTGCAAAGTTTGACCAAATTTGTATTAAAAAATATCAACATCTAGAATACCAAAGATATATACTATGAAACTAACATTTCATAACGAAACTAACAATATTGATTTGGCATTGTCAATGTTGATACTTTTTTATATAAATTTTGTCAAAGTAGAGGTACTTTGACTACAGAAAAAATTTATATGCAGACTAAAAATGGCCGGAGGGAGTAATAAACAACTTGTGTATTTCGAGCCATCTGATCATGCTACATGCTTGATTGGACGGTTGTGATTGTCTGAGTGGCCAGGAGTGGTAATCAAACGAGAAGGATAGATGTGGAAATCGGTCAAAGTATGTGATTCCCGTTCCATATTATAGTGTCTTGAAGTTTATTTGCATAATTTGTAAACTTTATGTCTTCATCATGGTCATTGTATCCTTTTGAAAGCAAGACTAGCTGCATCTTGTTTGCCAAGGTCGTGCACTCCCTTCCAAAGTTCATCAATGATGTCCTGAAGCATTTGAAGTAACACGTTAAATGGACCATATAATATTTGGTTCATAAAAGCAAAGATATTATGATCGTTTGGTCACTACACCTACAGAGGCATCAGATGAAAATACGCACATTAGTTAATTATACATAATTGTTTAGCAAATGGTTCCTCCTCGTTCTTGGTGACCACTTTTGTTATAACTTATAAATGGCAAATATGATATTCAGATTAGATAACCATACACACAATTACTTTGAATACTTTCCCTAGTAAGAAAAGAGGTAATATTACTAGGAAAAAGTTATATATTTCCTCTTGCATGATAATATTTGACTTATTTTATGGTACATCATACTACAAAGTTTAAAGTATAAAGTTAATTAAGTCGATGCACTGCTTAATATGATTCGGCTCAGAATTTGACTCCAGAAGCTTGGTAATTGCTAAAGTTTAATGCATCAAGCAGGAAAAGAAAAATCAATCGAGCATCGCCTGAATCGATATACTCTCGGCCCATTTGCCGGCATCCTCGAAGTTGCCAGTGCCCGGTCACTTCTCTCTCACCCAAGTATCCCGGGTGAAACTGCCATTGTTGCAGCGACGCACCCTCGCCTCTTATTGTGCTGCGCCACCGTCATCAGTCGGGTCTGCATCCACATGTTGAACGACAACAGCGTCTGTAGATCGCCAACCGGGATCAACGCGTCCACGTACCCAAAACGCCACAGTTGCGTGCCGAGTCTGCCGGTCATGTCAAGTCCCTGCTTATTGATCCTTGTTTGTTGTAGTGATGAACGTCTGGAGACACTCGTCTCCGCCAGATGATCAAAGTGCACAATACACTAAATAATGCAAACTATTAGGGAAAATATAAGTTTATCAAACGGCTGGTGCTTCTTCGTCATACAATCAGGCCATACATAAGCCCCTGACTTGCTCTATTAGGAGGAAAGTTGGTTGCATGATCTATAGCGGCGATCTACCCAAAAAGTCCCTGACGCTGAACATACTGCATGCATTTAGGCGTAGTGGTTCCGCATCTAGACAATTGTACCACCAAAATAAACAGCCCAAATTGTTTTCATGTACCGTAAAAGGACTCATGCTTTCACATGTTCAATGCTTTGGTGTTAGCCCAAATCAGAAACATGATGTATGATCATGAGGCACAATCGGTGAGCCGATGCATGATGGAATTGGAGATCATGTAATCTTTTACTTTCAAATCAATTTGCACTGTATAGTCTGCTCTTACGCCTAGTGGGATACGGGATTGACATCAGACTGACACGCCAGTGGCAGCACCAGATTCTGCATCCGCACCGCTATATGGCCTACATCGCGAATGTCAGTCAAACATGGAAGCCTGTCAAGAAGAAGACGGTCCAATTAACATTTGGATGTCGCAAAGAGCTGACAAGATGATCCCCAAGCACGAGTAGGTGATAGATTTTCTCAATGATCTAGTGCTTGTTTCTTTCCCTATGTCTATTATTCCTACATGTTATTGGCGTACATCGTCCATTTGCCCTTTACATTGATACACATAAACATAAGCAAATATTTGTGTTACCAAGGTGCAAAATATGGATAAGTAATATGGTGAAATCTTGCTCTAATGAAGATGGGATAGTGGATATCCAGGAATAAGTATCTAGGGAGAACATGAGCGTTCTTAGAGATTAGCGAATGTCGGCCGTCGGATCGTTTTTTGGATGCTTTTTCGGCCGTCCGATCTCGCTCCCGGATGATCCCTGCCATCGGATCAAAACTCGACACTGCTACAATGAATAGTCCATATTTCAGTGTGCCACCGCCTGTTATTTCTGTGACCCGCCGAGGGCATTTCCGTCATTTCACATGGCTGGAAAAATATCCAATTCGACAGGGCGAGCGCGGGGTCGTCGCTCCTCCCCCACTCGCGCCGCACCCTCTCCTCTTCCTCCCGCCTCGCCTCTCTCCCTCCCTCCAAACCCTAGAGCCGCCCGCGCCTCCCTGCTCCGCCGCCGTCCAGGTCCAGCCACACGCCGCCATCATCTCCGTCGCCCAGCTGGCCGCCGCTGCACCGCACGGCCGTGCCATTTTCCGGGGCCACGACGCGCAGCCGACCGGGACGGGGCCGCGGGCGAGGGAGGGAGGCCTCGCCCCCCTCGATCTGGACGGGGCCGCGGCCTGCCTACACCACCGCCAGCCCGCCGCCACGGCGCGCCTTGCCGGCCGACGCCTCCGCTACCCCACCGTCTAGGTCCAGCCCCACTCCCCCGTCACTCCTCCTACGTCTTCTGCAGGTGCTCCCCCATCACTCCCCCTTCTCCTCCATGGTCTACTGCAGGTTCTCTCCTCTCTCTGACCGCTGCTCCATCCATCATCTTGGAACTGCAGGAGAAGAATTTGTTATGTTGGGCTCGGACTATGTTGACCGCCATCTTGGCCAGCAAGAGGATGCTCACCTGCTTTGTCTTTCTCACCAGTCGGCTCTTATTAACCAATGATGATGTATCTTCAAGGTAGATTGATTCTTCTTCTGGTGTTAATTTTCTGTTGTGTTTGTTACATATGCGTGTGAGTGCTAAAACACAAAGAGATAGATTTTATATATGCTTATGTTATGTCCCTTCTCACTGCAATGAAATTAACATAATGTTCCCTTGAATATTTCTGTACCGGGGATTTCAGTTAGGACATAAAAGGCAGAAAACCTTGAGAGAAAAATTGTGTCTACCTGCAACAGAATAGGATGTGCGAGCACGTTTATCATCAGGTGACCAACTTGGATTGGCACTGCTGTTGCACGTGTATAATTTTATTCTCTTACTATCTGCTTGCCTGCGATTATTCGATATGAGCATGTGTCACCGTTGGTTCACGTGGTACTTTGTGACCTACTTGCTTTTCCTTTTGTATGCACAGATTCTTTATCTGCTTGAGTTACACTTTTTGGGATGATCTGGGATTAATCAATGTTCAACTGAGAAAGTATGTCATGTGTCTCTCTATATGATTATTCAATATCAAGAAAAATTAAGAGTATATATGTGTTGGTACTTAGTTTGTGCAAAAGTAGCTAGATAAGGCTATTTGTTGTAATGGCATCAAGATTGACTTCGTGGTAAAAAATGCCTTACTTTATATGGATAAGATTCAGTACTTAGATATATGGACCAAATGTTTATGCTCATGTGTGCAATCTGATAGGGAGACTAAAAACTTAAGTATATTTGAGTCCTGAGGGTCTTTCTTTTTGTTCAGCTAAATTTATTTGGCAGCTATATCTTCCCACATTCTTTGCTTTTATTGTAGATCCATTGGATTTTGCACAAAACCTTTGTTATGCTAGATGCTACTAATAAATAAGGTCTGGCTGATTCACAGAGAGGTGCACACCATCGAGACTTCTGGGAAACACTGCTATGACCGGCCGGAGGTGTCGCCATTGATGGAAGGGCGCCGTGGAGAGGAGAGCTGGCACCACTTCCTCTTCCACCGTGACATTTGAAGGCAGTTGTTGCCTCCCCATAGCTCAGTAGGAGGAGCAGAAGCAACGCTGGAAGGAGGACCATGCAGTCTTGGACCAGGTCGCGGCACCAGATGCGGACAATGAAGGCCTCTGCCAGGTGCTCTTGTGACATAAGCATAGTTAAAATTCGTCACATACTAGAATTTTCTGATCTACCAAATCCAAAACTGCACTTCGTACCTCAAGAATGACTGTCACTTTTCACCATACATGTTACACTACCAGTAGAATTTTACTGTTTTGCTCTTATTGTATTGAGGGAAATATATCCTTTAAGTCTTGGGACCATCAGTTTATTTATTTCGATATGCATTACTGTGAGCTACTCTGCATGAAGGTTCTTGGTGACATATATTGATACAGGTCGTAAAAAGTACACGGCCTTAGATGTGTGGTTAGTTAAGGTGATCCCATTTTTTGAGATTTGAGTTAATATTTGATATCATGTGGGATGTTACTTCGACAATTGCATGAGCACGACAGATTTATAAGTTTCTCACCTGCTTGCTCATCTTTGTTGTTTACCTAATTACAATTACCAGATTTGGTCTGGGGTGATGAAGGCACTGGTTATCGTTGTCCATCCTATAGGCTAAGAGGAGAGGCAGATCACTCTCACACTGTCATCTATGCTAGATCCAACTAGTGGCCTACTTGGTTATTGATTTTTTTCTCATTCGTTTTGATTCCTACTTCCTGTGTACAGGCGAACTCAAAGGTTGCGTGATACTGTCGTTGGCACTAGCTAGGTATCTTGCTTACATTGTTCTCTCCAGCAAAATTGGAAGAGGCTATTTCTTGTTTCCTTAGTTGTTTTTGTGTTTCATTTGTTATCTCCTGGTGCTCACCTAGGTCTTGTGTTGCTCGTTGCTTTTCTAGGGTCAGGGTTTGTTGTTCAATGGGTGAATACCGCGCGTTGGTGCTCTGATAGGTTGCCTTGATCTGCTGTCCCTGTGATTGAGGTTACTTTGTGTGTTCCCATTAGGTTCACTCTCTTGCCCCAAGTTTGACCACACACCCATGTTTTGCTCGCTGAGATTTAGGCATTATCCCGTTTAGGAAAATGTATATTGGATAGTTATATGACCTTTTTCCTGAACAAGCTTTCTTCAACTAAGGCCTTATATTTTAAATGACAAACCCATAACAGACTGACTCGAGAGCAATTATTCTGTTATTCTCTATTTAATCTGCAGCAGATGCTTGATAATTTTGTCTTAAGCCGTACAAAGCCTTATATTTTAATTTTTATTTGTCTAAGAAACATGCCTTCTATTTTAGATGACACCAGACCTACGTAATTGATGCACATGGGCTCAGCTTCTCTATATTGATCTGAAGGCTTGGAACGTGTTTCTTTTGTACAATGAAAAGCCCGTTTCTTTGTCCAATACCTTATAAAGGACGACCAGTGCAGACCTAATATTTCTGGTTCCCTTCTACTGTGTGTACAACAGAACCTGGTGGCGCAAGAGAAGGTGCCTTCTAGCACGAAGCACTGGTCAGAGATAACCTCGCCAGGAAAGGTACTTGCTTTTTCGTTCTTGTCACCTGCGACCTTTGGAGCTTCACTTTATTTTCAGTTTTCCCACCTCCAATCTTTAAATGTCATCATGTTTCTTCTAGAGCAAATTTCCCGGCCGCTATGGATGAGGACGAGGTCTTCGACCGAGCCTTGCTTGGATCTACATCATCGGTAAACAAAATAATCCATCCAGATATCCAGGTTAGTCAAACTTCACTGCCCTCTTTCTCGATAGCTTTACTCTCTGCAGATGTCGCACCTTCCTTACACAGGTCATTCGCCGGTGATGATCAGCAGGTGCTAAGAACAACTTGCTTCGACGTTGTTGATGCTGCCACTATTTTAATTAGCTTCTATTTGAGGGTTCACCTTTTGCAATAGTGCCTTATGCTTCATAAAACTGTTTGATGCCTAAGCCTTTTGTACTAACTGCTACCACTGTATGTTATGCTTAATATGGAAAATGGTTTACTTGCTCAATATGCATCTCACTCTATCGCACTGAACTATATGCCCTGCTTTCAATCAAGCTGTATACTTTTACTTTGTGCTTGACTCCTGCTGTTTTTAGTCAAGATAAATACTCAGCTCCTGTTGGTTTTAGTCAGGATAGATACATGTACAACTAAGCATGCTAAACTTACAAGGCTGGCACGCGCGCTTGGTCACACCATTTGTACCATTGTATGTGAGAAGAATTGTATTTACTCTCTTGATGGCAATGGTCGAGTCAGAGCTTTCCACACAATGGACCAAAAGGGGGTGTTCGACACACTTATTTTTTTCATGAAAATCAAGGAAAAGTAGTACCACTCACCGGCTCTTCAACTTATGATCCTGAGGTGAGTTCTCATGGTCAAGTGTTGTAATCTTCGTATCGATGAACTCACAACAGGTTCATTCTAAGATATACCATTTTTCCTTTGTCACTAGATTCCCACCAACGATAGGATAAATGTGTGAGCAAGAGGAGTGGAGTGTATGGAGCAACGCTTGATGAGGCTGATACGGTTGTCCTCCTTGAAATGAACAACAATTGTCAGCTAATTCAGGTATATTTTGATATGACAGACACAATTAGCATTCAGCAAAAGAAGCTCGACAAGATTTACGGCACTAAGCCCACCAAGTGTCTCTGAAATGCTTCCACAAATGACACAAGTGTTTGTTACATATAGATGCATGTTCCTTGATGTCAACTGAGTGCTTGGTACTCTCCCGCAAAAAATAAATATATAACAAGTGAGTGTTGCGCTACTGCATATAATTGTGTTCTTATTTCAGTTTCATGTAATATTGTTTGGTTTGGATACCGTCACTGTGAAATTGCCAATTCTAAACTTGTATTTATTCCTCTACTGTAGGAGATTTATACTGTCATTTGATTAGCCACTGGTGTGGAATCAGAAGGTCACACATTTGTTTTTGAGTTGAATGGCTGCCCAGCTGTGTACGTATGCACCAGAACAGAGCATGGAATGAAGGGGACAGCCAGGGAGTTATCATGGTGAGTTATATGTGCTTTAACATCCCTTCTTGTTACTTGATTCTTTGATCAACTCTGATGTTTAGTGTTCTGCATTAGTCATATGAAACTCTCCTTATAGTATTCCGTTGAGGCCTTTCCGAGAGGTTGGATAGGTTTAAGGGTTTAAATTTTAAACCTGGTCTGCACACCAATGAAGGCCAATGTTTATGCATATGTTTGAATAGATCACTGTCCAGTAGATGAATCAGTGAAGTGAGAGCATGTAGTAATGGTAGGGTAGGTATGATTTTGTTTCAAGTTTTGTGTGAAACATCCTAGAATTACTTCTGTGGTTATATAATGATATATTTAGGATGGGCCTTCAGGTGTTGAGACCAGAAAAATAGAAAACTGATAATTTATTTGTATTAATTCCCTTGTTTCCATTTTTGTTGGAATTTCTTGCTTTTCTAATAGGTGTTATGCTTTCAAGGTCCATAATCCTTGTGATGTTTTCTTCTATTGATTTACAGGTCCTTGCGGTTGTCATTCCCATGACTGTGCCATTCGCTTTTGTACAGGGTGAGCTCTGTTATGTTCGTCTATTTACTCGGTGGTTACTAGAGAATATATTTCATGTGCCCTGTCTTGGTTGATAGTGTATCTTGCTCTTGCTTTCTTACCGTCGAGGAGATGGATAGATATAGATTCTAGGCATGTCCTTGGTCCTTGCAAAAGAGTTCTTTTTTGCTGCCTTCATTGCTTTATTTGGTACCTTGCTCTTTTCCACTGTCGATCAGAAGACAAATTTGGCATCAACCCCTGTCCGTGCTCTTTGCATAGGAGGATTTTATTCTTTTCTTCGATGGATGTACATTCTGCTCATCTGCTGACCATTATGTCTTCCCAACCTGCAGTATTTCTCGGTTCTCTATGCAGAGATGGAGCTTGCAGAGCACATTAATTTACCGGTCGATGGTGTGTGGGCTGAACTTGTGTGTGGATGCGCAATGGGGCAAGTCCGTGTGATGAAAGGTGTCAACGGAAGAGCGACAATAACTACGGGGTTGGTCAAATATTCAAAGAAATCTCTTATGTGTCTTCGGCTTCGACACTATGCATAGGAAGCTGTTGCTGATAATCCAATCTTTGATAAGGTTAGTTCAAGGTTCAAAACTCTGTTATCAATGGAGAAAATGTTGTTTCAAGTGACTGAACAAACTACTCATAGCAGGTTCATGTATTGTGGCGTATGAAATATTGAACGTCAAGACGATCAGGTGGATCTATCGAAAATATGCTTATGTGGAACAACATAGGTTCTTTGTTGCCGATGTGGCTTGGTTTTGTTGTATGAAAAGTACATTGTCTGTGTCAAACTTGATGTGGATTGATGAATGGTTCTACTCACAAAATCCCTCATGGTTGCTTTGCATTTGCTACGTGTGATTGCCTTGCCTTCTGCCATGACTTTGACAAATGATCCTATACGAAGTAGCAACTATATTGCTGTTTATTTAAACGCTGGGACAAAACGTTCAGCCAGGCACCACGCGCCAAGGCGCGTTTGCGATCTAGTATATAGGGGGAAGGGAAGAAAGCACTAAACTACATAAGCTGAGTGGGCCCCATGAGTGGCCCTACTGACGTGTTTGTTCGTGTATGCTCCACAACGGTTCACCGTAGAGTGAAGCTAGCAAGAGCACGAGATGATAGCGTCCTGTCGTCCTGCCCTGGCTGATGAAGCTATGTACCTAGGGTAGGGTCATAGGCCTGACCTAGACACCCTCCCCTAGGACATCACCCTAAAGTAAGAAGTATTCAAAGGGTAGCAGCACCCACTCGACTCGAAACATTCCACTTGGAAGACTCAATGTCACTCGACCGTAATAGAAACCACTCGACAGAAAGAAGATCTAAAGTCACTCTGCATAGCAACGGTCGGGCGTTTACTCCATAGACTTAATGATCATTTATGTCACTTTATTACTAGCGTTCCAAGTAACGCCATCTCTTTATGTACCTTAAACCCCTTGTAACGTGGGCTGGCTGGGGTCTGGGCGCGCTCTATATAACCCACCCCCTCCACTGGCACAAGGGTTCGCATCCCCTGTAACACACACACGCATAATCCAGTCGACCGCCTCAGGGCACCGAGACGTAGGGTATTACTTCCTTCGCGAAGGTCCTGAACTCGTGAAACTCGCGTGTACAACTTCGCCATAGCTAGGATCTTGCCTCCTCATACCTACCCCCCATTCTACTGTCAGTCTTAGAACCACGAGAGTTGGCGCCCACCGTGGGGCAGGTGTCTTAGCGATTTTTGGTGAAGTTACGATTTTTCCGATTCCCATCATCATGGTTTCCGGCGGGAGTTTGGCCGAGGGCCGCGAGACCCGTCTCGGCGCGCTCATCTTCATTGTCGATGACTCCGCCTGGCTTCAAGAGGCTCCACTCGACGTCGAGGCGCTCCTCGTCCGCGGGGCAACGCACTTTCGCGCGTGCGTCCGCGGCGTCCTTCTCCGGCAGCCGTCGACCCAGTATCGGTTGGTTCCCGTGGTGTCCTCGCTCCCCGCTGTACGTCAGCGCAAGCGATCCGGTCGGTCGCCGCTTCAGCGGTGGGTGAGACACGCGGTGGCCCGCCAGTCGCCCACCCCACAAGTCGCGGCAATCGAGCCCGACGAAACTCTCTACGCCCTGTTCGACCTGTCAACTGTCAAGACCGCATCCGAGTGCGATAGCAGCGATCCTGCGGCCGAAGTCTTGATGGTCGACGGACCACGTAGTCCGCCTGGCTTCCGCCGCGAAGACGGCGGTGAGGATGGTGGTGATCCGTCGCGCATTCACGAGGAATACCGTCCCGAGCCCCTTTCTTCGCAGCAGAGGGAAGAGCTTCGCCGCCGCAATATGGATGCACTCCACACACCCATCGTTGGAGAAACCCCCGATGGCCGGGCCTTGGAGGAGGCGCGCCTGGCCAACTTGGCTGAGCGCACTCGACTGGAGAACCTTCAATATGCGCTCGACGAGGGTGCTCGGCAGCGGATTCCTGAGTCCAGTCGACGACAACTTTTTCCGTCTGAACCTCAGGTATACCGCACTCCGATTCAAAATCTCACTGCTGCAGCCCGCATAGCAGAATCAATTCAGCCTTTCTAGTTGGAGGATGTCAGAGGTTTGATGCAGATTCGGGCCTTACTCCAGGCAGCAGGAGAGCAGAACACAACAGTGTCTGAGTCGCGGAATAGGATTCATAGCAGGTCTGTGATGGCAGACATAGTTCAGTCTGCTCACAGCCCAAGATCGCCCCCACGGCGTGAGAGACGTGATGAAGGAAATATGCCCTAGAGGCAATAATAAAGTTATTATTTATTTCCTTATATCATGATAAATGTTTATTATTCATGCTAGAATTGTATTAACCGGAAACATGATACATGTGTGAATACATAGACAAACAGAGTGTCACTAGTATGCCTCTACTTGACTAGCTCGTTTGTCAAAGATGGTTATGTTTCCTAACCATAGACATGAGTTGTAATTTGATAAACGGGATCACATCATTAGGAGAATGATGTGATTGACTTGACCCATTCCGTTAGCTTAGCAATCGATCGTTTAGTATGTTGCTATCGCTTTCTTCATGACTTATACATGCTCCTATGACTATGAGATTATGCAACTCCCGTTTACCGGAGGAACACTTTGTGTGCTACCAAACATCACAACATAACTGGGTGATTATAAAAGTGCTCTACAGGTGTCTCCGAAGGTACTTGTTAGCTATAGAGATAGCAATATTATCTGGTGCATCGACAAGGTGGTGGCAATCTTCGCGAAGGTGAACACCGACGCGAATGCCAAAGACGAAGAAATGAAATACTTCTCCGTCAGAAAGGGCTATACCATATCATGCTATTATGAATTGCCTGAGATGTTTATCCCTTATGATGCACCCTTCTTGATTGCGCGGTAGTCGCTTTTATTAGGGTGATCTCTCACTTAAAATATCAAGTAGTTAGTGTTCTCCCAAGTGTAGCACCGTCACGGCACCTATCTTTTCGGGGTGCGCCATGGATGCATGGGTACGAACGATTAGAGAAGTGTGAGGCGGGTGAGGTCAGACCTCGCAGCAAGATCACTTGGTTGTCTTGACGTTCATGGCAGGATCGTCCTGAGCTCGGAACACACGCATCGAAAGATGAGCAAGAGTCACATAGAGATGTGATCGGCAAGTTGGCCTACCGATTAAAATTCCCGTTATGAGATGATGATTCTATGGCGATGAATTGAAGTCTGGATCTTGTATCACTCAAAATTAATTGTGAGAGATATTGATTTGAGTGGGAGCGCACTGTTGAATTAACATGTTTAATTCTAAGTGCAATTAATTATGAACACTGTCTAAGTGTTTCTTGCATAATAGTTGTAGAATAATGGCTCGCATTTCCACCTTCCCTATTAAAATTGAATAGCTGTTAAATATCTGGTTAAAACTTTACGATTGGTAACGTAATATGAGGATTGTCCTCAAAAGTGCCGAGAAGGACATTGTCCTATCGCATGCTTTCCGTATCCTCCCGCTAATGCTATGGATCATGTGACTCTCGTCCTTCGATCCAAAAGCTAGGATTCTGTTACAGTCAAGTGGAATATGTTTGCTTCCATGAAACCCAAACTTCGAAAGTTGGGATAGTTATATGATATTCATGGAACTGAAAATTATTTTCAGATACAAACAAAGCAATGTTTGTTTGCAAGTATTAGTAAAAGTGTTTACTATGCATTTGACTGTTGGGAAAGGGATCCAGAAGAACGCCTGTCATATAATGAAAGGTGAATAAAACAACAACTTAAAGAGAAAGGAAGTGTCCAAAGGGTGTTAGTATGACTTACACGCCTAGGAAGTCCGGGGCTAATGCCACTCTTAAGTTGGGTGCTTCTTCTGAGAGTAGGAGAAATACTAAAAGTTAAACTGTTAGAAGTATAAAGGCAAAAGGAAAGAAGACTGGAATATCCAGCTCATGTATGAATGTCATACAAGTTTTTGATGTATAGAAGGCTGGTCAAAGATATAGTTCTTGCGAATTATGGTTAAACATGTTAATCACTAATTCTTGGGTATTGTGAGTTCATCACAAAATTGCCCGCTCGATTGCATTCTGTTGCAACTCGATGTAAGAACTACTATGGCCTGAAAGACTAGCTAGAAATGAAGTTAAGGTATACACAGGGAACATAGTAAATGTTACTATACCTTCCATCGGTGTATTGCCGTCTGTATTTATTTTCATAATTCATTTAGAGTTTTACAAACTCTATCCCATTGCATAAAGTATCTTGCAAGAAGGTTGTTCATAAGAGAACTTTTTATGTTCGATGTTATGAATAACACAAGGGCCATACTTTCATTATGAATGAGATGTATGTTATGAATATTGATAATAATACAATACCTCTGGGTTTACTTTCATAATTCATTTTAGAGTTTCATACACTCTAGCCCATTGCACAATGTTTGTTGCAAAAGAGTTGTTCATAAAAACAACAATTGTTGTTAAGTATTATGAATAACATGAAGGGCCATGCTTCCATCCAAGATGGCATGTATGTTATGAATATTGATGGTAATATGATACATCCATAACACTGACGCTAAATGTCGCAAGACTAAAAGAATACCACACAAGTGTGGCACTACATTTGGTCACATTGGAGAAACCGCATGGAAAATTCCACTATGATGGATTTTGAAGTCTTCTTGATTTTGAATCATCTGACACTTGCAACTTTCCTCCAAAAAGTGAAGTGACTAAAATACCGTTCACAGGCCATAAGGAACGAACAACAAACTTATTAGTGATCATACATTTGATGTGTGTAGTCCGATAAGTGTTGTTAGTGGTGGATTTATTTATCTTCAGAAATGACTCAAGTAGATATATGTGTATTTACTTGATGAGACGTAAGTCTGGATCTTTTGAAATCATTCGAAAGGTTCTCAAAAATGAAGTAGAAGTTATTGTAACAAGAAAATTATGTTTCTGCAATTTGATTGCACAAAGGAATATTTGAGTTACATGTTTAGCGAATGTCTGATGAGTTGTGAAAGGGGTTTCATAACTTGCACCTCCCGAAACACCACTGCAAGTGGAAAGTCTGTGGAGATGTAATCAAACCATTTATGACATGGTAAGGTGAAAGATGACATAAATAAATTTGCCATTATCCCTTTTAAAGTGATGCTTTAGAGACTGCGGTTTTTACACTGAAAAGAGCTACATCGGGTCTGTTGAAATGAAGCCATGGTATGGTACGCCCAACCATGTTATATCTTTTCTTAACATTTGGAATATGGGGCTTGTGTAAAAGGTTACAAACCTATTCCAAATCAGACAAGTGCTACTTTGTAGGTTATACCAAAATGTTGGGTATTCCTCCCTCACTATACCGAGGCAAATAGTTTTGCCGCGAAACGGTGTGCTTTTAAAGAGAATGGTTCTTTCAAAAAGGTGAGTGGGAGAATAGTGCAACTCGATGAGATAAACAGTATCTACGTCATCAGATCAAAGGAAAGAGACCTTGGAAGTAATTCCATAGTTTCCTACCGCGACTGATACGGAAGTCTCTACAATAAAATGTATGAACTTCGGTCGAACTTGCAGCTGAACCACGTAGGCAAGGCTCGTGCAAACCTCTCAGGTGCGCAAACGAGATATTGTTGTTAGACAACATTATACCTACGATACACAAGGAAGCATTGATGGGCCCTGACTCCGGAATTGGCTAAATGCCAATACAACCCGAGTTAGTTTCCATATAAGTGATTCAAGATTAAAACCTTGATACACCTTTCGGAAGACTTAGAGTCTAAAGAATATTTATGGAACTTAAAACTGATACGGATAAAATGTTTTATCCATAAAGCTCGACTTGTTGGAATAACAAGTTCAAGAGTTGACTACGATGAGGTTGTTTTCATCGTAGCGATGCTTAAAGTCGGTTCGGGTTGAACTAGCAATTAATACATATTTCAATCATGAGATTGAAACATGTATGATAAAAGGATTTCCATCTAATGGAAATGAAAGCTAGGACTTGTATATGATACAGTCCAAAGTAATTTGTCGATCCAGAGGATGCTAGTAGGTATGCAAACTTTAGAGTTCCAGCAATGGACAGAAGAGAGCAAAATGGAGTTGGAATCTTCGGGTTTTGATGAAATGGTCAAAGGGGTTTTGACTTCATCAATGGGTAACGAAGATGCTTGTAATTCAAGAAAGTAAGTGGGAGCGTAATAATATTTCTAAAAACCTTATGTGCTTGGCACATTGGTAACTGGAAATAAATTTCTTGACACAAATTAGGACTTCATTTGAAAATAGTTTTTCGATGAAGTGCTTAGGCTAAATAGCCTCAATATTAGGCATGATGATCTATGGAGATAGATTTACCTAATGGGGCTAAGCAATGAATACATATTGACAAGATGCTAAAACCTTTTAGCATTTAAAACGCCAAGGAGTGATTCTTGCCAAAGTCACATGGAAAGAGTTTTTGCAAGACTCGGTGTCCCAAAACACTGATGAGTAAAATACATGATGCAGATTCCACACACTTTTGTGTTTGGATTAATCATGTATTCCATGGTATGTAAAACAACCAGATATGTCCGATACTCCCATGGTGTTGCGAGTATGGATACTAAAGTGATCAAAGTACTGATCGTGGGACAACAGTGAAAGATGTCATTGAGTACTAGAGTAAGTACTGATGATATGTTTTCTTGCAAGCGGAGATCATGAAGAGTTCGTTGTAAAATGTTACATCGATAGTCTTCATCTTTTCACCGTGCGATTTTCGATTTAAGTTAAGGGTTTTGTGTAACACACATTGTGGTGGCACAGTTAGTTGGAATTTGTTCAAACTAGTTACTGTGGCAAATTCTATAACAAGGGCTAAGTATGTTGACGCTTTAGAAGCGACAAAGAAGATGTTGAATCATATAGTTCATTCATGAACTTAGTATAGTTCCAAGATGGCTTTTGACAATGGGACACTACTGCAGGTAGTTGCTCCAAAACTCAGTCTGAGGAATCCAGGTTTGACCTGTGATTCACATACATACAAAGCCAAGTCCACACAAAATATGAATTTTTTGAAAACGTGAAAACACGAGGACATGCAATGATACACACGGAACTGAAGTCGTCAGATCCGTTGGACATCAGGCTATACCACAAGCGAAGCATATTTACACCGGTGTGCCACAGGTGTAAAGTGCATTAGCATTAACTAGATTATTGACTCTAGTGCAAGTGGGAGTCTGTAGGAGATATGCCCTAGAGGCAATAATAAATGATATTATTTATCTCCGAGTTCATAATTATGTTTATGTTCCATGCTATAACTGCTATGGTTCTCGAGTCTGCAATAACCACGAGGCTCGGAGGAAGACTCATATGCACGTGTGGAATAATAAACGGTAAAATGTATTCCTAGTCTGGCCTCTAAGACTAGCTCAAGTGTTGCATGATGGTTATGTTTTCCTGATCATGGGCATGTCTATGTCAGCAACCTTGAGGGCACAATGTTAAGAGAACATTTGTGTTGAATCGACCCGGATTGATGTTATGCTATGAGATTCATTCGTCACAAGTTTATTGGTACATAACACAGAGATGGTTAACGTTTGCATGATTCCTTAGACCATGAGAGTATCGAGTTTCTTCATGCTTGCTTCATGAACTTTGGGGTTTGTTAAACGTCATCCGTAAATGGGTGGCTATTACGGCGGCTTACGGGTTCATGGAAAAGTGTGTCAAGTAACTTGATAGCTCAAGATTGGGATTTGCTCCTCCGACGATGGAGAGATATCTCTGGGCCCTCTCGGTGTTACGGTATCCATCATCGTCTGGCCAGACACTTTGTGATTTGATCACGGGGATGCCGGAACACGATAACGAGAAAAGAGAACAATACCGGTAACGAGGTAACTAGCATAGTGGACAAGTTGTTGATCCACGGGAATGCCAACACGTCTCACCTCGGGTATTTGTAACATATCGCGAAGCAACAGGAATAGCACACGGCAACTGGAGGTTCACTCGAATATTTATTCGTGTGGGTATAGGGGTCAATATGGGTGTCCACGGCTCCGATGTTGATCATTGATCGGAAGGGGTTCCGGGTCATGTCTATACTTCACCGAACCTATAGGGTCACACGCTTAAGGGTCATCTATCTGCTGAATACTAGACAGGGAGTCTGAGAGAAAATCACCGAAAAAGTTTTGGACACCGAAAAGTTTCGGACAGCGGAATCGTACCGCAGAGAGAGGTCATCGGATAAGTTTCGATGATACCGAAAAGTTGTTTCGGGATACACCATTAAGTCAAATTGGTTTCGGCACATGCCTGATAATTCTTGGAGGATGCCAGAATCATTCTGGAAGCTTTTTGGAATTTTCTGAGATAAAAACCGGAAATGTTCCGGAGCTGCCGGAGCCACTTCAGATGCGTTTCGCAGATGAAAATCACTAAAACCGAAATTGTTTCAGAACGCGTTGAAAATCATTTTAGTGGGTACTGGAAATGTTCTTAGCCCACATAAATATTTTCAGTTCGATCAGACGCTGAAAAATGTCGTCCTGAATAGTGAAAATCAGCTTTATGGTTACTTTATGGAAAGCCACCTTTTGGGGCTTTGCTCCAAAAGATCTTGGGGATGACATGGATGGATAGGAGCCATTTTTGGGGCCCCTCATGGGGGTGTGGCCGGCCACATGGGGTATCCCCCCTTGGGGACCCTCTAGTTCCTTGGTTTCACTCCTAGGTCCTTGTGGAAGGACTTCATTCATGTGCATTTTGGGTTTTTTGTGAAACTACCCTACCCCCTTGGGATTTCCTATAAATAGAGGTGGAGGGGCAGCCCTCCACACTCATCCCTTGCTCTCATACACATGCCATGCATTATCTGGCTTCTTCTCTCCCTCCCACGAAAAGAGTTTCATAGAGCCGTAAGGCTGTCTGGGTTCCGGCAGGAACTAGTTCTGGACGGCGAAGCCCTGCCGGATAGATGACACCGTATGTGTGCAACTCTGTAGAGAGATCGTAGTTTCGGTCTTAGTTCGTGAGTGCCTCCCGAAGGGCTGTCCGTGTGACCGTCCGAGTTTCGAAGGTCCTCCCGAAGGGCTGTCCGAGTGACCGTTCGAGTTTCGAAGGTCCTCCCGAAGGGCTGTCCGCGACACCGTCCGGGGGGCTGTTCGACCGCCTCCCGGAGGGCTGTCTGAGGAGCAGATGAGGGTATACATCCTCGCGGTTGGGAGGTTGTAAATCCTAGCTGCGGGGATCTGCACCGCCGATCGTCATCGACTCTACTTCCCGCTGCGCTACGAGTCGGTAACGAAAAAGATCAAACCATGTATGCAGTCTCCATAGTGGTCCTGGGCTGGTGCGTAGGTCGGAAATTTTTTGTTTTCTGCTGCGTTCCCCTACAGTGGCATCAAGAGCCGTGCTATGCGTAGATGCAGGTTTCGATCTAGAATACATTGAGATGTATGGGTATTGCATAATATAATTAGGTAGTAGATGAGATCTATTGCTGAAAATTATTTATGCGGGTGACAGATGAAATCTGTTACCCGAGGTTCTTGTTGCTTCCCTAGAATTTGCGTTTGCTCAATCTCGAGACAGCATGGTGGAATTTGACAAAGTTCTGGCAATCCGTGATCCTGATTGATCATGGAAGTGCTATCAGTTCTTTGGGTTCTGCCGTAGTCAAAAGAAAGATGAAATTCGCAGATGAAAGGGCATTGCAGATATGATCTGCACGGGGGTCATGCGTATGATGAAGTTTAGTATGGGGCTCGAGATTTAATTATTCCGTGTTTCATACACCCCGAGATGTTAATGTAGCAACTTGAATAATCATACTTGATGATAAAACGTTGGTAGCTGCGGTTTAAGTCAAAACCTTAGAAGCCACGTAAAATAAAATTTTGCATAAACCTATTAGAGGCGTCTAACTTGGTTTTGCAGGATGTGCATGTGATGTGGTATAGCAGTGCTCATACTAATTCGATTATGTATGAGATGACTATATGATGTAATTTGATTAACATGACCTACGTGTCATGATTCGGCATGATGGCTGGAGCCATATGATTGCACTTTAATGACCTGCGTGTCAACCTTGTTGTAATGCATTATTTTGTTAGCTATAGAGATAGCAATATTATCTGGTGCATCGACAAGGTGGTGGCAATCTTCGCGAAGGTGAAAACCGACGCGAATGCCAAAGACGAAGAAATGAAATACTTCTCCGTCAGAAAGGGCTATACCATATCATGCTATTATGAATTGCCTGAGATGTTTATCCCTTATGATGCACCCTTCTTGATTGCGCGGTAGTCGCTTTTATTAGGGTGATCTCTCACTTAAAATATCAAGTAGTTAGTGTTCTCCCAAGTGTAGCACCGTCACGGCACCTATCTTTTCGGGGTGCGCCATGGATGCATGGGTACGAACGATTAGAGAAGTGTGAGGCGGGTGAGGTCAGACCTCGCAGCAAGATCACTTGGTTGTCTTGACGTTCATGGCAGGATCGTCCTGAGCTCGGAACACACGCATCGAAAGATGAGCAAGAGTCACATAGAGATGTGATCGGCAAGTTGGCCTACCGATTAAAATTCCCGTTATGAGATGATGATTCTATGGCGATGAATTGAACTCTGGATCTTGTATCACTCAAAATTAATTGTGAGAGATATTGATTTGAGTGGGAGCGCACTGTTGAATTAACATGTTTAATTCTAAGTGCAATTAATTATGAACACTGTCTAAGTGTTTCTTGCATAATAGTTGTAGAATAATGGCTCGCATTTCCACCTTCCCTATTAAAATTGAATAGCTGTTAAATATCTGGTTAAAACTTTACGATTGGTAATGTAATATGAGGATTGTCCTCAAAAGTGCCGAGAAGGACATTGTCCTATCGCATGCTTTCCGTATCCTCCCGCTAATGCTATGGATCATGTGACTCTCGTCCTTCGATCCAAAAGCTAGGATTCTGTTACAGTCAAGTGGAATATGTTTGCTTCCATGAAACCCAAACTTCGAAAGTTGGGATAGTTATATGATATTCATGGGACTGAAAATTATTTTCAGATACAAACAAAGCAATGTTTGTTTGCAAGTATTAGTAAAAGTGTTTACTATGCATTTGACTGTTGGGAAAGGGATCGAGAAGAACGCCTGTCATATAATGAAAGGTGAATAAAACAACAACTTAAAGAGAAAGGAAGTGTCCAAAGGGTGTTAGTATGACTTACACGCCTAGGAAGTCCGGGGCTAATGCCACTCTTAAGTTGGGTGCTTCTTCTGAGAGTAGGAGAAATACTAAAAGTTAAACTGTTAGAAGTATAAAGGCAAAAGGAAAGAAGACTGGAATATCCAGCTCATGTATGAATGTCATACAATTTTTTGATGTATAGAAGGCTGGTCAAAGATATAGTTCTTGCGAATTATGGTTAAACATGTTAATCACTAATTCTTGGGTATTGTGAGTTCATCACAAAATTGCCCGCTCGATTGCATTCTGTTGCAACTCGATGTAAGAACTACTATGGCCTGAAAGACTAGCTAGAAATGAAGTTAAGGTATACACAGGGAACATAGTAAATGTTACTATACCTTCCATCGGTGTATTGCCGTCTGTATTTATTTTCATAATTCATTTAGAGTTTTACAAACTCTATCCCATTGCATAAAGTATCTTGCAAGAAGGTTGTTCATAAGAGAACTTTTTATGTTCGATGTTATGAATAACACAAGGGCCATACTTTCATTATGAATGAGATGTATGTTATGAATATTGATAATAATACAATACCTCTGGGTTTACTTTCATAATTCATTTTAGAGTTTCATACACTCTAGCCCATTGCACAATGTTTGTTGCAAAAGAGTTGTTCATAAAAACAACAATTGTTGTTAAGTATTATGAATAACATGAAGGGCCATGCTTCCATCCAAGATGGCATGTATGTTATGAATATTGATGGTAATATGATACATCCATAACACTGACGCTAAATGTCGCAAGACTAAAAGAATACCACACAAGTGTGGCACTACATTTGGTCACATTGGAGAAACCGCATGGAAAATTCCACTATGATGGATTTTGAAGTCTTCTTGATTTTGAATCATCTGACACTTGCAACTTTCCTCCAAAAAGTGAAGTGACTAAAATACCGTTCACAGGCCATAAGGAACGAACAACAAACTTATTAGTGATCATACATTTGATGTGTGTAGTCCGATAAGTGTTGTTAGTGGTGGATTTATTTATCTTCAGAAATGACTCAAGTAGATATATGGGTATTTACTTGATGAGACGTAAGTCTGGATCTTTTGAAATCATTCGAAAGGTTCTCAAAAATGAAGTAGAAGTTATTGTAACAAGAAAATTATGTTTCTGCAATTTGATTGCACAAAGGAATATTTGAGTTACATGTTTAGCGAATGTCTGATGAGTTGTGAAAGGGGTTTCATAACTTGCACCTCCCGGAACACCACTGCAAGTGGAAAGTCTGTGGAGATGTAATCAAACCATTTATGACATGGTAAGGTGAAAGATGACATAAATAAATTTGCCATTATCCCTTTTAAAGTGATGCTTTAGAGACTGCGGTTTTTACACTGAAAAGAGCTACATCGGGTCTGTTGAAATGAAGCCATGGTATGGTACGCCCAACCATGTTATATCTTTTCTTAACATTTGGAATATGGGGCTTGTGTAAAAGGTTACAAACCTATTCCAAATCAGACAAGTGCTACTTTGTAGGTTATACCAAAATGTTGGGTATTCCTCCCTCACTATACCGAGGCAAATAGTTTTGCCGCGAAACGGTGTGCTTTTAAAGAGAATGGTTCTTTCAAAAAGGTGAGTGAGAGAATAGTGCAACTCGACGAGATAAACAGTATCTACGTCATCAGATCAAAGGAAAGAGACCTTGGAAGTAATTCCATAGTTTCCTACCGCGACTGATACGGAAGTCTCTACAATAAAATGTATGAACTTCGGTCGAACTTGCAGCTGAACCACGTAGGCAAGGCTCGTGCAAACCTCTCAGGTGCGCAAACGAGATATTGTTGTTAGACAACATTATACCTACGATACACAAGGAAGCATTGATGGGCCCTGACTCCGGAATTGGCTAAATGCCAATACAACCCGAGTTAGTTTCCATATAAGTGATTCAAGATTAAAACCTTGATACACCTTTCGGAAGACTTAGAGTCTAAAGAATATTTATGGAACTTAAAACTGATACGGATAAAATGTTTTATCCATAAAGCTCGACTTGTTGGAATAACAAGTTCAAGAGTTGACTACGATGAGGTTGTTTTCATCGTAGCGATGCTTAAAGTCGGTTCGGGTTGAACTAGCAATTAATACATATTTCAATCATGAGATATGAAACATGTATGATAAAAGGATTTCCATCTAATGGAAATGAAAGCTAGGACTTGTATATGATACAGTCCAAAGTAATTTGTCGATCCAGAGGATGCTAGTAGGTATGCAAACTTCAGAGTTCCAGCAATGGACAGAAGAGAGCAAAATGGAGTTGGAATCTTCGGGTTTTGATGAAATGGTCAAAGGGGTTTTGACTTCATCAATGGGTAACGAAGATGCTTGTAATTCAAGAAAGTAAGTGGGAGCGTAATAATATTTCTAAAAACCTTATGTGCTTGGCACATTGGTAATTGGAAATAAATTTCTTGACACAAATTAGGACTTCATTTGAAAATAGTTTTTCGATGAAGTGCTTAGGCTAAATAGCCTCAATATTAGGCATGATGATCTATGGAGATAGATTTACCTAATGGGGCTAAGCAATGAATACATATTGACAAGATGCTAAAACCTTTTAGCATTTAAAACGCCAAGGAGTGATTCTTGCCAAAGTCACATGGAAAGAGTTTTTGCAAGACTCGGTGTCCCAAAACACTGATGAGTAAAATACATGATGCAGATTCCACACACTTTTGTGTTTGGATTAATCATGTATTCCATGGTATGTAAAACAACCAGATATGTCCGATACTCCCATGGTGTTGCGAGTATGGATACTAAAGTGATCAAAGTACTGATCGTGGGACAACAGTGAAAGATGTCATTGAGTACTAGAGTAAGTACTGATGATATGTTTTCTTGCAAGCGGAGATCATGAAGAGTTCGTTGTAAAATGTTACATCGATAGTCTTCATCTTTTCACCGTGCGATTTTCGATTTAAGTTAAGGGTTTTGTGTAACACACATTGTGGTGGCACAGTTAGTTGGAATTTGTTCAAACTAGTTACTGTGGCAAATTCTATAACAAGGGCTAAGTATGTTGACGCTTTAGAAGCGACAAAGAAGATGTTGAATCATATAGTTCATTCATGAACTTAGTATAGTTCCAAGATGGCTTTTGACAATGGGACACTACTGCAGGTAGTTGCTCCAAAACTCAGTCTAAGGAATCCAGGTTTGACCTGTGATTCACATACATACAAAGCCAAGTCCACACAAAATATGAATTTTTTGAAAACGTGAAAACACGAGGACATGCAATGATACACACGGAACTGAAGTCGTCAGATCCGTTGGACATCAGGCTATACCACAAGCGAAGCATATTTACACCGGTGTGCCACAGGTGTAAAGTGCATTAGCATTAACTAGATTATTGACTCTAGTGCAAGTGGGAGTCTGTAGGAGATATGCCCTAGAGGCAATAATAAATGATATTATTTATCTCCGAGTTCATAATTATGTTTATGTTCCATGCTATAACTGCTATGGTTCTCGAGTCTGCAATAACCACGAGGCTCGGAGGAAGACTCATATGCACGTGTGGAATAATAAACGGTAAAATGTATTCCTAGTCTGGCCTCTAAGACTAGCTCAAGTGTTGCATGATGGTTATGTTTTCCTGATCATGGGCATGTCTATGTCAGCAACCTTGAGGGCACAATGTTAAGAGAACATTTGTGTTGAATCGACCCGGATTGATGTTATGCTATGAGATTCATTCGTCACAAGTTTATTGGTACATAACACAGAGATGGTTAACGTTTGCATGATTCCTTAGACCATGAGAGTATCGAGTTTCTTCATGCTTGCTTCATGAACTTTGGGGTTTGTTAAACGTCATCCGTAAATGGGTGGCTATTACGGCGGCTTACGGGTTCATGGAAAAGTGTGTCAAGTAACTTGATAGCTCAAGATTGGGATTTTCTCCTCCGACGATGGAGAGATATCTCTGGGCCCTCTCGGTGTTACGGTATCCATCATCGTCTGGCCAGACACTTTGTGATTTGATCACGGGGATGCCGGAACACGATAACGAGAAAAGAGAACAATACCGGTAATGAGGTAACTAGCATAGTGGACAAGTTGTTGATCCACGGGAATGCCAACACGTCTCACCTCGGGTATTTGTAACATATCGCGAAGCAACAGGAATAGCACACGGCAACTGGAGGTTCACTCGAATATTTATTCGTGTGGGTATAGGGGTCAATATGGGTGTCCACGGCTCCGATGTTGATCATTGATCGGAAGGGGTTCCGGGTCATGTCTATACTTCACCGAACCTATAGGGTCACACGCTTAAGGGTCATCTATCTGCTGAATACTAGACAGGGAGTCTGAGAGAAAATCACCGAAAAAGTTTCGGACACCGAAAAGTTTCGGACAGCGGAATCGTACCGCAGAGAGAGGTCATCGGATAAGTTTCGATGATACCGAAAAGTTGTTTCGGGATACACCATTAAGTCAAATTGGTTTCGGCACATGCCTGATAATTCTTGGAGGATGCCAGAATCATTCTGGAAGCTTTTTGGAATTTTCTGAGATAAAAACCGGAAATGTTCCGGAGCTGCCGGAGCCACTTCAGATGCGTTTCGCAGATGAAAATCACTAAAACCGGAATTGTTTCAGAACGCGTTGAAAATCATTTTAGTGGGTACTGGAAATGTTCTTAGCCCACATAAATATTTTCAGTTCGATCAGACGCTGAAAAATGTCGTCCTGAATAGTGAAAATCAGCTTTATGGTTACTTTATGGAAAGCCACCTTTTGGGGCTTTGCTCCAAAAGATCTTGGGGATGACATGGATGGATAGGAGCCATTTTTGGGTCCCCTCATGGGGGTGTGGCCGGCCACATGGGGTATCCCCCCTTGGGGACCCTCTAGTTCCTTGGTTTCACTCCTAGGTCCTTGTGGAAGGACTTCATTCACGTGCATTTTGGGTTTTTTGTGAAACTACCCTACCCCCTTGGGATTTCCTATAAATAGAGGTGGAGGGGCAGCCCTCCACACTCATCCCTTGCTCTCATACACATGCCATGCATTATCTGGCTTCTTCTCTCCCTCCCACAAAAAGAGTTTCGTAGAGCCGTAAGGCTGTCTGGGTTCCGGCAGGAACTAGTTCTGGACGGCGAAGCCCTGCCGGATAGATGACACCGTATGTGTGCAACTCTGTAGAGAGATCGTAGTTTCGGTCTTAGTTCGTGAGTGCCTCCCGAAGGGCTGTCCGTGTGACCGTCCGAGTTTCGAAGGTCCTCCCGAAGGGCTGTCCGAGTGACCGTTCGAGTTTCGAAGGTCCTCCCGAAGGGCTGTCCGCGACACCGTCCGGGGGGCTGTTCGACCGCCTCCCGGAGGGCTGTCTGAGGAGCAGATGAGGGTATACATCCTCGCGGTTGGGAGGTTGTAAATCCTAGCTGCGGGGATCTGCACCGCCGATCGTCATCGACTCTACTTCCCGCTGCGCTACGAGTCGGTAACGAAAAAGATCAAACCATGTATGCAGTCTCCATACTGGTCCTGGGCTGGTGCGTAGGTCAGAATTTTTTTGTTTTCTGCTGCGTTCCCCTACAAAGAGGAGAGGCGGCCAGGGCTGGGCCGCGCGCCCCTCCCCCCTAGTCCGAATAGGAAAAGGAGAGGGGGCGGCACCCCCCTTCCCTTCCTCTCTCCCTCCTCTTTTCCCCTCCACTCCTAATCCAACAAGGAAAAGGTAGGGAGTCCTACTCCCGGTGGGAGTAGGACTCCTCCTGGCGCGCCCCCTCCTGGCCGGCCGCACCTCCCCCCTTGCTCCTTTATATACGGGGGCAGGGGGGCACCCTAGAGACACAACAATTGATCGTTTGATCTTTTAGCCGTGTGCGGTGCCCCCCTTCACCATAGTCTACCTCGATAATACTGTAGCGCTGCTTAGGCGAAGCCCTGCGTCGGTAGAACATCATCATCGTCACCACGCCATCGTGCTGACAAAAGTCTCCCTCAACACTCGGCTGGATCGGAGTTCGAGGGACGTCATCGGGCTGAACGTGTGCTGAACTCGGAGGTGCCGTGCGTTTGGTACTTGATCGGTCGGATCGTGAAGACGTACGACTACATCAACCGCGTTGTGCTAACGCTTCCGCTTTCGGTCTACGAGGGTACGTGGACAACACTCTCCCCTCTCATTGCTATGCATCACCATGATCTTGCGTGTGCGTAGGAATTTTTTTGAAATCACTATGTTCCCCAACAGTGGCATCCGAGCCTGGTTTTATGCGTAGATGTCATATGCACGAGTAGAACACAAGTGAGTTGTGGGCGATATAAGTCATACTGCTTACCAGCCTGTCATACTTTGGTTCGGCGGTATTGTTGGATGAAGCGGCCCGGACCGACATTACGCGTACGTACGCTTACGCGAGACTGGTTCTACCGACGTGCTTTGCACACAGGTGGCTGGCGGGTGTCAGTTTCTCCAACTTTAGTTGAACCGAGTGTGACTACGCCCGGTCCGTGCGAAGGTTAAAACAGCAGCAACTTGACAAACTATCGTTGTGGTCTTGATGCGTAGGTAAGATGGTTCTTGCTTAGTGTTGGGGATATTACCACTGGGCGTAAACCGGCCAGGAGAGGCCGGGTTAACCCCATAAGTAGTTCATCTGTATCTGAAGTCCATGAAGACAGACGGTGACGCTTCATGAAGGCCCAGGGCCCAAAGCCGGTTTAAGGCCAGTAGACATATACCGGCATTGATATGTAAACTTGTGTTGTAAGATAGAAGTAGCAGAGACCGAGCCGGACACGATTATGAGCCGGCCTCGGGATTCTATAAACCGGCGGGCGTCAACCCATGTATATAAGGGGACGACCCGGTGGCGGTTCAAGGACAACAGACAACAACTCGAGACTCAGGCAAAGCGTATTCGCTCCCTGGTCATCGAAACCCCATCAATTCCATCACAACTAGACGTAGGCTTTTACCTTCATCGTAAGGGGCCGAACTAGTATAAAACTATCTTGCGTCCCTTGTCCGCTTTAACCCCTTTAAGCTAACTCGTAGCGATGGCTCCACGACTAAGTCCTTTCTCTAGGACATCTGCCGTGACAAAACCACGACAGTTGGCGCCCACCGTGGGGCTATCGCACGATGGTTTCAAGTTCTTGGAGGACAACTTCGAAGGACTCAAGGGTTACGCTGTGGGCCGAATGACCAAGAGTCGTCGCGGCAAGCTCTACATCGACGATGCAGGCTAGGGACCCGAGGCCGGCTGAATCGAGTACAGGTACCGGGTCCCCTTTGGTGGCATACACGTTTTCATTGGCAAGATCGGTGAACTGGGCCCTGAGCCGAACATCTGCATCGACCTCGTCGAAATGGCTCAGCGTGCGAGATCTGCTCGGTTCAAGCCTGTCATGAAGCGTGCCTTCGTGGGAGTTATCCATGGAGGGGAATCTGAGGATAGATCGGAATCTGGTGGTGAGACCGTCGTTTATTCCGGCGACGAGTCATCGACCGGAGAGACCGAGTCGTTATATCAGTTACAAGATGGCCGGATTGGGGGCTGTTCCGATGGCGACAGTATTCCGGACCCATTTGATGTGCCAAACCGGGTTGCGATCTTCATGGCTGGCACGCAACCGGCGCTTCACTCTTCGACCGCAGCGGCGATGATTTCCGGATCGGCAGCGGCAACAGCGGCCAGGGCAGGAGGCCCTGTGCGACCGCCAGCTCAGGTTCTATCTGATTTGTTTGACACGTTGGCAACGCTGATGGCGGAGGTTAACCCGGCGGATCAGGATGCACACAATGCGGAAGTCATGAAAGTGAAAGATCAGATCACCCAGGCCAAAGCCGACTTAGCAGCTGAGGATACCAGGATAGCCGCGGAGCGGGCCGCTTTGGATGCACAAGCTTACCGGATTATGCTGGATCAGAGTGCGTCGAACGAAGTCCTGAAGAGGAGGCACTGATCTCGCCTGCCATCGGTTTATGACGCTAGAAATCTCTTTAACACCCCAGGAGCAGGGACCAGTAATCCGCCGGTGGTAAACCGGGCGGAGGCACCTGGAGCAGGGGCGCCGGTTCAGCCACGTTTGGTGGATCCGCCTCGTCAGAATAACATTGTAGTACCGCATGTCCCCACACCACCGGGTCATTATTCTAACCCAATGGACAACATTGTCGCTGCCGCTTCACGACTGGCAGCCATCCCGATCGAAGGCGATTCTCCGGTGGCGGTCGAGACGCGTCGGGTTAAGGAGCTTCTTCAGACAGCCCTGGTTCAATAGGAGGCTTATTCATATAGTCGCGATCGGATTCATTCTACTCCCCGTCCAAGCCGGAGTTACAGCAGGCGTATGGATGAACCGGCAGTGTCAAGCAATGCGCGGAGCCGTGATCCACCCCGTGGCAATAACCCGGCGGGTGGTGCTGGTGATGCTCAGGAGGTGGTGAACCGGGCTCGGGCACGCAGAGAGGCCGAGTTAGCGGCGCAGCATGAAGCCCGTCAGCTTACTCCGGTTCGTCCAACCACATCGGTGGAACCAGGAGTTACCTCTAGTTCTTTGGGAGTGCCGTGCCTCGTCCCGGCGTTACGCAATGTGCGCCTGCCTAAGGATTTCAAGGGCCCGCGCAAGGTGCCGAATTACACCGCCGATTTATCCCCTGAAACATGGGTCGAAAGCTATGAGATGGCCATGGAGATGCTAGATGTGGATGATGCGGCGTGTGCGAAATACTTTACCATGATGCTAGAAGGGACAACCCGCAATTGGTTAAAGAGCTTACTGGCTAATTCTATCAGGTCATGTGCCGAGTTGAGAGCCCGGTTCATTCAGAACTTCAAGGATACATGCAAGCAGCCCATGTCAATTGTGGACTTAGCTGCCTGTGTCCAGGAGGAAGGAGATTCAACAACCCATTGGGTGCGCCGGGTTTTGGAGATTTTGCATTCATCAGACCGCATCAACGCTGACACCGCAGTTTTAACATTGGAAGGCAATTGCTAGTTTGAACCGTTGAAGTTGAAGTTGGGACGGCTCAAACGTAACTGTAATGACATGGGAACCCTCATGGCTGCACTGGTGAAGTATGCCGACTCTGATAGTACCAAGGATCCCGAGTCTGACGATGATAAGACAGGGAAGAGAAAAAAGAGCGGCAACGCCAAGGGGCAGCACCACAACCCGGCGGGTCATGGAAACGGCGGCAAGCGTAAAGCGGACCACGGTTTAGACTTTTTGGCTAACACTAATGCACATGACAAGGGCCAGCGGCGCAAGGGTAAACCGCCCCAGCGCGGTGTAAAGCCAAGTCCTAATCCGGACCGTTTGTCTTATCTGTTGAACCAGCCCTGTCCAAAGCATGTGACGAAGGAAGAACTGTCCACACACCTCTGGAAAGATTGTTACATCATGCAGGAGTTCAAAAATTCTGATTCTTTCCGGTATGATCGTGGACCAGGAGGCGGTTCGGGCCCCGGCTCTCACGGGCCGGGTTATGGCGAAGGAAATTCCGGTTCAGGCTTCCACGGTAATCAGGGTGGACATAACAATCAAAGTAATCAGGGTGGCTATAATCATCAGGGCAATCAGCAAGAGCAGCAGTCGGGTTACCAGAGCAACCCGAAGCAGTTGAATAGCGGACAGTATCATGTCTTCACCACTAGCTTGGACAAACGCAATCAGAAGCTTCATAAAAGGGCGGTGAATGCTATTGAACCGGCGGTGCCCCATTATTTGCGCTGGTCCGAGCAACCAATTGTGTGGAGTAGAGAAGATCATCCGCCCCAGGTTGACAATCCGGGTCATCTGGCTCTGGTGGTGGCACCTCAGGTGGGAGGTTATAAGTTCACTAAGGTACTCATGGATGGAGGGAGTAGTATCAATATCCTTTATTATGAAACTTTCTGTCGACTAACATATAAAAATCTTAAACCGTCCAATACGGTGTTCCATGGTGTGGTGCCTGGTAAGTCGACATATCCTGTTGGTAAGATAGCTCTGGAGGTGGCTTTTGGAGATGAGCATGACTCGAGATCAGAAACCTTGACCTTTGAAGTGGTGAAAATCAGAAGCCCGTATCATGCCCTATTTGGACGGTCGGCTTATGCTAAGTTTGTGGCATGGCCTTGTTATGTCTATCTGCAGCTCAAGATGCCGGGTCACAAGGGAACTATAACCGTGCATGGGAGCCGCAAGTTTGCTCTGGAGTGTGAAGAAGGTGATGCGGCTTATGCTGAGTCGGTTTGTGCAACAGCAGAGTTGAAGTTTTACAAAGACAATGTTGATCCGGCAGATATGACTTCGTTGAAGAAACCAACTACAGAGCATGATCCGGCCCTGAAATTTAAATCAGCTGATGAGACTAAGCTTGTTGACTTCGTGCCTGGCGATTCGTCCAAGCAGTTTAGCATCAGCGCTAACTTGGATCCGAAATAGGAAAGCGCGCTCATTGAGTTCATCCGTGATAATCGGGACATCTTTGCATGGAAGCCTTCTGACATGCCTGGTGTACCGAGAGAACTCGCTGAGCACACTCTCAATGTTTATCCTATGTATAAACCGGTCAAGCAGTTTCTCCGCCGGCTCAATGAAGAAACACGCAAAGCTATTGGAGAAGAAGTAGCCAGGCTCTTGGCAGCTGGATTTATCGTTCAAGTATTCCATCCTAAGTGGTTGGCTAATCCGGTGCTGGTCCTCAAGAAGAATGGCACTTGGCGTATGTGTGTGGACTACATAGATCTCAACAAAGCTTGTCCAGCAGATCCTTTTGCCCTCCCCCGTATTGATCAAATTATTGATGCTACGGCGGGTTGTGAGCGTTTAAGTTTTTTGGATGCATATTCTGATTATCATCAGATCAAAATGGCAGTTAAGGACCAGGAGAAGACAGCCTTCATAACTCCCTTTGGAGCCTTCTGCTCTGTGTCCATGCCCTTTGGGCTCAGGAGTGCCCAGGCAACTTATCAACGGTGTGTGCAGAATTGTCTTCATAAACAGATCGGCCGCAATGTTCATGCCTATGTGGATGATATTGTGGTAAAATCAAGGAAGAAGTAGACATTGATTGATGACTTGAAGGAAACCTTTGATAACCTGCGGGTTTATAAAATGATGCTTAATCCGGCCAAGTGTGTCTTTGGTGTACCTGCAGGAAAGCTCCTGGGCTTTTTGGTGTCTAACAGGGGCATTGAAGCTAACCCGGAAAAGATCAAAGCCATCACCTCCTTGGCTAAACCAAAGTGTATCAATGATGTTCAACGCCTGGCAGGCCAGATTGCCGCGTTGAGCCAGTTTGTTAGTTGCCTCGGCGAGAAGGCCATCCCTTTGTATCAGATACTGAAGAAAACGGATGACTTCATCTGGAGTGACGCCGCTAATGAAGCATTTGAGGACTTAAAGCGGCAGCTAGCTAATCCGCTTATTCGCGCTGCTCTGGTTGACAAGGAACCATTGTTGCTATATGTGGCAGCTAACGCTCGGGCTGTTAGTGTGGCTATTGTGGTGGAGTGCAAGGAGGCAGGAAAGGAATATCCGGTTCAGCGGCCGGTTTACTATATCAGTGAGGTACTTATTGAGTCCGAGCAGAGGTACCCGCATTGGCAAAAATTGGTGTATGGGGTTTTCATGGCAAGCCGGAAGCTTAAACACTATTTCCAAGGTCATCCCATCACGGTGGTCAGCTCTGCTCCTTTGAGGGATATAATCCAGAACAGGGAAGCAATTGGCCGGATTGCTAAAAGTGGGCTATCGAGCTCGGGCCTCACGGGTTGAAATACATACCCCGAGCGGCGATAAAATCTCAGGCACTTGTGGATTTCATCAATGATTGGACAGAATTACAAGCGCCAGAGGAGAAGCCGGATCATACTTACTGGACTATACATTTTGATGGGTCCAGGCAATTAGAGGGCTCGGGGGCTGGAGTCGTATTAACTTCCCCACGAGGTGATAAGTTTTGTTATGTTCTCCGTTTAATGTTCCCTTGCACTAACAATGCAGATGAATATGAGGCTTTACTCAATGGCCTTCGGATGGCTAAGGAGATGAACCTAAGCCGAGTTAAGTGCTTCGGTGACTTGGATCTGGTGGCTCAACAAGTGTCCGGCACTTGGGATTCCAAGGACCCACTAATGGCAGCATATCGTCGTGAGGTGGATATTGTTGCAGGTCACTTTAAAGGTTATCACCTGGATCATGTGGACCGACGGAAGAATGAAGCGGCGGACGCTTTAAGCCGCCTGGGTTCCCAACGTAAACCGGTTCCACCTAATGTCTTCCTGGATGTTTTGCATAATCTGTCCGTCAAGCTCCCTGGTGAAGAGGATTTGGCTGTTCCTGATCCGGAGGCTCAGGTGGTGGCAGCTCTTCATGTTATCCCGGATTGGATGGTTCCATATCTGGCGTATAAAACCGGGGCGAGTTACCAGAGGATGAAACTTTGGCCAGGCAGATAACCCGGCGGTCCAAGTCCATGACTATTATCAATGAAGAGTTACATCATTGCAGTGTGACAGGGGCGTTTCAACGCTGTGTGTCTCTTGAGGAAGGCCGTGAAATTTTGCGTGAGATCCACGAAGGAGATTGTGGTCACCACGCCGGTTCAAAATCTTTGGTGGCCAAGGCGTTTTGTCACGGTTTCTATTGGTTGACAGCTCATGCTGATGCCGAGGACTTGGTCAAAAGATGTGATGGCTGTCAGAAATTCTCAAGACGCGCTCATGTACCGGCTCAAGAATTGAGGATGATTCCAATCACCTGGCCGTTTGCAACTTGGGGGCTGGATATGGTTGGGCCTTTCAAGAGGTCCAAGGACAAGAAGACCCACCTCTTGGTGGCAGTTTATAAGTTCACGAAGTGGGTGGAGGCAGAGCCCGTTAGTAAGTGTGACGCAGCCACGGCGGTTCAATTCATCAAAAAGGTGATCTTTCGGTTTGGCTTTCCACACAGCATCATAACAGACAATGGTACCAATCTATCAAAGGGTGCCATGAAGGAGTTCTGTCAACGTGAGCACATCCGGCTTGACGTGTCGTCAGTGGCTCACCCCCAGTCCAATGGTCAAGCGGAGAGGGCCAATCAAGAGATCTTGAGAGGCATCAAACCCTGGCTTATGGTTCCTTTGCAACGGACGCCGGGTTGTTGGGTTGAGGAGCTACCTTCAGTGTTATGGAGCATCAATACCACACCCAACAGATCGATAGGATACACACCGTTCTTCATGGTTTATGGAGCGGAAGCGGTTCTTCCTAGTGACATCCGTCATGACTCACCTCGTGTAGCGGCATACGTTGAAGCTGACAATGAGAAGGCACGGCAGGAAGCTCTTGACCTTTTAGATGAGGAGCGTGACATAGCGGCAGCCCGCTCGGCGATTTATCAGCAAGATCTGCGTCGTTATCATAGCCGCCGGGTTAGAACCAGAACCTTTCAAGAAGGAGATTTGGTGCTTCGACTCATCCAAGATCAGATGGATATGCACAAGTTATCCCCCCCTTGGGAAGGACCTTTTGTGGTCAGAAGGAATCTGCACAACGGGTCATACTACCTAATCGATGTTCGAGAGCGCAAAGACTCACGTAAATCGGAGGAGGAGACCAACCGGCCGTGGAATATTGCTCATCTTCGGCCCTACTATACTTGAGCTACAGGCTCTGCTTATGTACATATTATGACATTGTATATATTATGATCAATATAATAAACCAGAACCTCAGCTAAAGCGGGGTATCTGTTGTTTTCCTTACATGATGTGTGTTTACATGGAGCTTACAAAGTGGCGTCCGGTTTACCCCTTGATTTAGCTTCTCAAAGCTTCATATTAGATCACCTGGGGGATTGGTCGTATCCGAACCATAGCTACACCTCTTGATCGGTGCAATGGCACAACATCACTTGGGGGCTTGGTCGTATCCGAACCATAGCTACACCTCTTGATTGGCGCAATGCCACAGCATCACTTGGGGGCTTGGTCGTATCCGAACCATAGCTACACCTCTTGATCGGCCCAATGCCACAGCATCACTTGGGGGCTTGGTCGAACCCGAACCATAGCTACACCTCTTGATCGGCACAATGCCACAACATCACTTGGGGACTTGGTCGAACCCGAACCATAGTCACACCTCTTGATCGGCTCAAAGCCACGTCAAACCGGGGCCAAAGAGAAGTGTTGTAAAACAACAACTCAAACATAGGCGCCCACTGAGCACAGCTCAAAATGTTGCTTGGGATTTCTTTGCTGTCAAATTTAGGGCCTGGCAGCCCGTAAAAAGCCTCGACTACAACGGTTTTTACTTTCCTTTTGCTGAGTTTTCTTTGTTTTCATAAGATTTGTAACGTTTTCAAACCGGTGTTTATCAACCTGGTTAGGCTGTCCACTACAAGTTGTCAGTACATGATCAAGTTATAACCCGGAGACTATCAACCCGGTCTGGTTTTGGCTAAAATGTCACCAGTATGGAATAAACCGGTGTTTATCACAGCCCAGAACGGTTTTATTGTAAACCGGTATCATATAACAGGAGTTACTTCTACTCTGGATTAGGGTTATTACCCTCATTACAAAGTTGGTCAGCCAACATTATGCCTAACGGTCACAGGTATCATATATTTGCATATTTGGTTATCTTTTACAACCTTGGCTATAAACCTTGGTCATATATATATTTGGGTATCATGACCCGCCCAGTGGTAAACCGCCAGGGCGCTTTAAGCTTCTTATCTGCAGGAACAACTTGAATAAATAGCTATGGATTATGAACATCATATCTTAAGCACGGCGAATTAACACGCATCAGTTGCAGATAAATATGCACGAAGGCATAACAGACCAAGTATTTTAACTAGCCTATTACAAGGCGTTTTAGTGCCCAACGGGATAATTGTTTATCAATAAGCATCGCAGCGTGGAAGACTAAACCGGCCCCCGGATTATGATTGCTTATCAGCTTGGCCTGACGGCTGCGGATCATCTTGCACCGGTTCATCTTCTTCGTCTCTACCCAGCGGCTGGAAATCAATAGTTGTCCAGTCGGTCCCAGTTAAAGCTTGGAACACAGCTTCATCGTTTATAAGGGTGGACGGTTCAATGTCAGGGGCATAAGTGTGCTTACGGATTGGAGGGATCAGGTTTTCAGCCTCAGGAGCTGTGCAGCAACCCGCTTGTTATTGGTATCATAACTCGCCTGGTAAAATGAAAGGTCAGCCTCTTCAGCAAGTTGAAAAGCCAGTGGACGTAATTCCCGGTTTATGGCGCAGAGATATTCAGTGCCAAACTCTGATCCGTCTTCTTTTAAATTTGGGTAGCCTTTAGCCACGTCCGTCGGATCAAGGTCAGGCACCCATGCTTTTGCCCGGGTTAGTGCGGTCAGAGCGCCAGCCCTTGCAGCAGACCTCTTTAGCTCTTCTACCCGGGCAGGCATCATAGATAGCCTGTCTAAGGTATCCTTGATTAACGTCGGGGGCGGCTTATTGTGAGAAGCGGTGCAGATAATTCGTTGTGCGCCGGTATACAGTTGCTCTATCAGCGTGTAGGCAGCCTTCAGCGTCTTCTGAACATCAGAGCCCAGATGACTAATGCGAGTTCCTGCATCATTGCAAACATCAATAAACCAGCAACGCATAGGAAGATATGATTGAAAGTATAAAGCAAGGATGCTTACCAAACACAGCAGCAGTCATAGCATGTACTTGCCACTTTACACCAGTCAGCTCGTCTACCACCGGTTTGAGAGCTGCTTCTGCGTCTTCAGCTCTTTTCTGCAAAGCAGATTTCTCTGTGTTCCAATCCGCCCGCTCCTTGGCGAAGCTCTCCTTTAGCTTTTCCATAGCGGCTAAGGCGCTTGTCAGCTCATCTTTTGCTTTGGAAGTTTCGGCCTGTTGGGACTTGATGTTCTCTTGCAAATCAGCGGTTTGGCTTTCCTTCTTGCTCAGTTCCGCCTGTAAAGGGACAAATGAATAATGAGTTGACATTACATATTTGAAGTACCAAGCCCATAATAAGTTATGCCCTTGATACTTGGAGGCTAATGCATCGACGATGGCGGCGGAGCTCCAAAGGTCGGGCAGCGTAAGGAAGAGGCACGAGGGGGAAAAATGGAATGACCCCCTGGCCCTATTTATAAGGGTAGAAGGATAAGCGTCAGGCGCGAAAATCGAGGAGTCTAAATTTTGGATATGAGGTGGAGCTGTCGCCTCGATTATCGGAGGCTCGTTAATGACAGGTGACGTCACGGCGGTTTACCATGATCCTAGAAGATGATTTCACGGCGGTTTACAAGATTATGTGAAGATGTTCAAGAAGAAATTTTCTTAAGTATTGAGGATTGACATGAACCAGGTCAAATCAATCTGGGGCCTAATGTTGGGGATATTACCACTGGGCATAAACCGGCCAGGAGAGGCCGGGTTAACTCCATAAGTAGTTCATCTGTATAGGAAGTCCACGAAGACAGACGGTGACGCTTCATGAAGGCCCAGGGCCCAAAGCCGGTTTAAGGCCTGTAGACATAAACCGGCATTGATATGTAAACTTGTGTTTTAAGATAGAAGTAGCAGAGACCGAGCCAGACACGATTATGAGCCGGCCTCGAGATTCTGTAAACCGGCGGGCGTCAACCCATGTATATAAGGGGACGACCCGGCGGCGGTTCAAGGACAACAGACAACAACTCGAGACTCAGGCAAAGCATATTCGCTCCCTGGTCATCGAAACCCCATCAATTCCATCACAACTAGACGTAGGCTTTTACCTTCATCGCAAGGGGCCGAACTAGTATAAAACTCTCTTGCGTCCCTTGTCCACTTTAACCCCTTTAACCTAACTCATAGCGATGGCTCCACGACTAAGTCCTTTCTCTAGGACATCTGCCATGAGAAAACCACGACACTCAGCCCGTAGGAGCCATGTAAAACTTGCAACAACAAAGTAGAGGACGTCTAACTTGTTTTTGCAGGGCATGATTGTCATGTGATATGGTCAAGACATGATGCTAAATTTTATTGTATGAGATGATCATGTTTTGTAACCGAGTTATCGGCAACTGGCAGGAGCCATATGGTTGTCGCTTTATTGTATGCAATGCAATCGCCCTGTAATGCTTTACTTTATCACCAAGCGGTAGCGATACTCGTAGAAGCATAAGATTGGCGAGACGACAACGATGCTACGATGGAGATCAAGGTGTCGCGCCGGTGACGATGGTGATCATGACGTTGCTTCGGAGATGGAGATCACAAGCACAAGATGATGATGGCCATATCATATCACTTATATTGATTGCATGTGATGTTTATCTTTTATGCATCTTATCTTGCTTTGATTGACGGTAGCATTATAAGATGATCTCTCACTAAATTTCAAGAGAAAAGTGTTCTCCCCGAGTATGCATCGTTGCCAAAGTTCATCGTGCCCAGACACCACGTGATGATCGGGTGTGATAAGCTCTACATCCATCTACAACGGGTGCAAGCCAGTTTTGCACACGCAGAATACTCAGGTTAAACTTGACGAGCCTAGCATATGCAGATATGGCCTCGGAACACTGAGACCGAAAGGTCGAGCGTGAATCATATAGTAGATATTATTAACATAGTGATGTTCACCATTGAAAGCTACTCCATTTCACGTGATGATTGTTTATGGTTTAGTTAATTTGGATCACGTGATCACTTAGATGATTAGAGGGATGTCTATCTAAGTGGGAGTTCTTAAGTAATATGATTAATTGAACTTACATTTATCGTGAACTTAGTACCTGGTAGTATTAGCATATCTATGTTGTAGATCAATAGCTCGCGTTTAGCTCCCTGTTTTATTTTTGATATGTTCCTAGAGAAAACTAAGTTGAAAGATGTTAGTAGCAATCATGTGGACTTGGTCCGTGATATGAGGATTAACCTCATTGCTGCACAGAAGTATTATGTCCTTGATGCACCGCTAGGTGATAGACCTATTGCAGGAGCAGATGCAGAGGTTATGAACGTTTGACAAAAGCTCGGTATGATGACTACTTGATAGTTTAGTGCACCATGCTTTACGGCTTAGAACCGAGACTTCAAAAATGTTTTGAACGCCACAGAGCATATAAGATGTTCTAAGAGTCACTACTAGGAAAAGGCATACTAGTGGCACACCAGTTTTGCCTACTAATGGCGCACTACTGGTGCGCCACTAGTACCACGCCACTAGTATTAAATACTAATGGCGCACCACTGGTGCGCCATTAGTATCTGGTATACTAATGGCGCATCACGCCGTGCGCCATTAGTATAGACCAACATGCCCCATTAGTGTGCCTCCCAGGGGGCGATATTTACACATGTGCTTTGCCATACTAATGGTGCACTGTGGGGTGATGTGCCATTAGTATCCTTTGGCATACTAATGGCGCACGTTGGGTTGATGCGCCATTAGTATGAATATTAGGGATTATTTTTTTCCTTTTCTGATATTTGCACAGGTTACAAAATATATTATTGGACAGAATATAGACAGCACCACACAGCAACAGCAGATTCATCGAATACAATAGAAGATTAGTCTCCGAATATAATTCATCATATTACTCTCCGAATTCAAAAGACCGAACAAAGATAGAACATTACAAGTCTCGAGACCGCAAGCAGCGAGTTTGTCTTCACATTACAAGTCGATATCGATCATCTAAACTACCATCACATAGAAGAGAGCTGCGGTCATCACGATGAGCATCATCGCGATGAAACTGGTCTTCATCCGGTTCCTCCAACGCTCCCTCCTCTCTCCCGCTAGATAGCGCGCGTATCTAGATTCCGCCTCCGCCCTAGTGGTGTACCCTTTGTAACTGTTACCGCTGAAACGGTGAACCTGTCTCCGACACTCCTCCCAGTCGTCGTAGACTCCGGGAACCTTACCCTTGTACACGACATACGACGGCATCTCTATGCACTAGCCAAACAACAGACAATACATAAGCAATATATAAGTATGGAACAAAAGGATCGGAAGAGAAAAGCAAGACATTAATAGCACGATTCATGGTCCTACTAATAAATAGCATCGATTACATCTAAGTTGAACGACTGTCCAAACCAAAGAGACATACAAGTTCATTAAAGTTTAATTACAACATGAGCTAATCGATGTTTCAGAACTACACATAGCACTTTCGACTCGACTCATGGGACCGGAGCGTGGATGAAGCCGCCGTCTTTCGTGATGGTCATGAAGTCGCAGGCGTTGTCAGCCTGCATTTGTAGCATTGTGTCTATCTCACTGTTGGACGGTTGATATTTGAGGTAGAACTGCCCCGAGGTACGAAGGACATCTTGATGGATGATTTCTGCAAACTCCGACTGGATGCGAAAGAATTCTTGTCGGATGTCCGCGTCCTGGATTGCAGCCAAGCTTGCGGCCCAATCTTTGAGATTATTTGGTAGAAGAAGGTGATTATGGTCCCGTACGGTCGCCCGCATGTGATGGAGGGCGTAGTTGGCATCCTTCTGACTGCCAGGCGGCTGCTTGACGCAGGGGAACGTCGTATTGTGGGTGAACAGGTGCCTGCTGTACCTACGAGCTGGCCTCTTAAAGGTGCCTCCAGATGTGGCGTAGCCGGGGAGAGCGTCATCAAGAACTTTCTTGATATTTGTGTAGTCTATCTTGGAGTCACGGTCCGGGTCGAAATACGTGGCCATGGAATATTTCGGGCTTAAGAGGATGAGTGTGCAATGTGTGTCACTGCACAGAACACGGAATGTTAGAAAAAAAAAGAACGATCGAAATCTAAGAAATCATATGTTACGGGGAGGTTAGGGGATGAATTACTCGGGAAAGTAAGGCACGAGGAAGTTATCCAGAATGACGCCTTCGAGGTGTGAACTCGCGACTTGCCGGTCCCCAGCGCTGCCCAAGATCTTGGCACGCATGTAGAAGGGGTCGACTATCACAATGTCCGGGGTCTTGTCTCTAATGATCCGCATCTCCATACTCAGCGAAAACAGCTGAACGAAGGTGTAGTGCAGCGGATGAAGGTTAAACATAGCAAAGATGTCATCAAACCGCAGGACGATCGTACCCCTGACGGCGCTATCCACAAAGCCCTTGCCCTCTGGCACCTTGGCCATGAAAACCGGGTATGCCACATCATTCTCTCTGAGACGCCGCTTCTCCAAAGAAAGAACACTGTCATGCAGACTCCGCATAGCACCGGTTGCAGCATTGAGCATATCTGTCGGTAGCATCGCCCTACCCGCCACATGCACCCTCCTCGAGATATCCTTAGGTGAAGGTGGCCCGTCCTGAGCACGGATCGTACTCGGTGCCGGCTTGCTCGCACCGGCGCCCTTGTTAGTCTTTCGTTTCCATCCCTTCTTCTTGATCTGCTGTAATGGGATCGAGTTCTGCTCACAGACTGCCTTCTTGAGCGTGTTGGGGCTGATAATATTTCGCACCTCAGCTATCTGAGGCTCGGTGAAGGCGGCAGCTGGAGGCGTCTCCTGAGAACTGAACGCCGGACGACGCCTGTTGTAATTGGGTTTCTTCGCCGTACCAGCTAGATCGCGGTCGTCTTTTTCAGGGTTGGGTTCTTGAGAAGGAGGCTCGCAGAACTCGTCACCGTACCCATGTTCGGCAAAGTACTTATCGACATTGGTAAATGTACCGTCGTCGTTGTCGTCGTCGTCTGGATCCTGTGCCATATGCATGTCCGGTAGCGTTGCGGCGTTCTTGCCATGGCTTGGCGCTGGCACGACTGGCGGTCTTGTCTGTGGGGTGGTGTCCCCCGCCCCAAACGAATTTGGCTTTTCGTCCAAAGCAGGGGCCAGCATACGCAGGCGCTGAGGGTCATCACATCATCTTCGTCGGCCCCAGTGGGTCGAATCGGAGGAAACAACTCGTCGCAGCCTGGCAGCACCCGAACCAGTTCAACCCTATACAAGGTGGGTGGCATCGGATTACCGTGGAACACGCGGTTGCCCGGTTGAACGATTCTGCCCTTGGCGACATCGACCAACTCGCCGCCCATGAAGTGCAGGAGAGTGCAAAGAACATCGGCGGCGCCCTGCAAAAAGATGTAGGGCGTCAGGGATGCCCAGTCAAAGGCAAGGAGATGAAGTCAACGGCCGAGAGGCTTAGTTACCGTGATGCCGTCGAGCTCGGCTAATGTCGAGGCACCGCCAACGGCGGGCGTGCAACTGACGGAGGGGCCGCTTGCTGACGAGGTGCCGGCCGGCGTACACCCGGGTGCATTAAGCTCCAATGCCCGTGCCGGCGCCGGAGACACGAATACCGCCTCCGCCGGAGACACCAGTGGCGCTGCCTGCGCGTTGTGCGAGTTGCTGGCCGTGAAGCTGGGAACCGGGGGAGGCCCCTGTTGGCCGCCCACAATCCACGTCGTCAGCCCTTGAATCAAGGTAGGCACCATGGCGGTGAGCGTCGTTCCCAGTTGTTGTTGCACTTGCTCTTGGACAATCTCCGGAATCCGCGCCACTTGTGCCTTGAGTTCTTGAACCTCGCGCGATTGGCTTTCCGAGCTGGTCTTTTTCTCCTTTCGCCCACCAGCGGTATAGTATGACGACCATTTTGTGGACAAGCCTTTGCCGGCCACACGACCAGCTGACGACGGCTTACTGAGCTTATCCTTGTTTTTCATTACGTTCAACGCCCTATTTACAGGGGTGTCGAAAGGGGAGCTCTGAGACGACCCTGCGCTACTGCTTTCAGCGTCCTGCGGAAGGAATGTGAACCATTTAGAAATTTGGCTTCATTAATTAGAATGCAACCATATGGAGCTAATTACGCGGGGGTGTATTCCTTACCAGAAGAAGCTCAAGCGCCCTGGTCTTCGGATCCGTGGTAAGCTCCTTTGTTACCGGGTCCTCCTTGTACCGGGCCCTGACAAAGTTCCTGGTCTGCTTGTCACGGTATTTCTCGAAGCGGGGCGGTAGGCCTTGCTCGGCACGCTCCGCGTCCTCCTTGTCCCATATAGGCTCCGCCACTCTGTAACCGCCGGGACCGAGTTGGTGGACCCCTAAGTTCAACTGCCGCATTTCTTTCCCCCACTAACTTGATTCGGAGGTTGCGCTGCTCTCGCACTTGATCTTCAACTCCTTGTAGTCATCTTTGCTGATCAAATGATATTTCGCCTTGATCTTCTCATAACTATCACCTTTTTCAATCATTGCCTTCACCGTGCTTCTCCAAGTAGACCGGGCCGTGCTCATCCTCGTGAGGGCGGCACTGTTCACTTTATTCCCTGAGAGGCATGTGTTTGCAAAGTCAGCGGGGAACTTGTATCGTTCGTGCAGCTTCGTGAAGAGGAGGCTGCGCAAATTCCCTCGGTCCTTATGCCTTAGGTTCTCGGTATTGATCGAGATGGTGCTCCGGAGAATGCACCCGAGCTGAACCGAGTACCCCTTGACTAATTCTTTGGGCGCCGTTGGATGCCCGTCGGAGTTCACTTCAGTAAATTCCTCCTTGACGGTGCCGAGCACGCTCAGGCGCCGGTCCTTCCATTGCCTCTTCGGTTGGCTGCCATCTATGCGTGCGCCGCAATCATCAGTGGTGGCATCCTCGGCGGCACCATCAGTGGTGTCATCCCCGGCGCCACTAGGGGTTGTGTAGTCAGGATCGCTGTCTTCCGCGGCGTCCTCATAGCGGTGAGGTTCTTCCTCCATCTCCTGGGACAGCTCCCAGAATTGCTTGCTCGAACCGCCGGCCTCATCGTTGTGGGCCATGTTTCGCTCTAAATAGGAAAAAAGTTTGGTAAAAAAGTTGGTTATTGTCAAGAAACAAGATCTCTAAGTTGACCAAATAACCTAATTCTCGAGGAATGTCGCCAAAAAGTTGGTTATTGTCAAGGAACAATTGAGAGATGTTTGTGATATTGCCTAGGTGTTTTGGGATGGAACCTGTTAGTGTGTTGTTGCTAAGGTCCAAGTCCACGTTCTCAAGGTCTAAGATAATTTAATTAGGGCAGTGGCAGTGGATTCGTGCACAAGCTAAGCTAGCTAAGACAGTAGCTTCCTTGCAACCCACAAAAGACAAAGGAAAAGGGTGAAAAGGGGGAGATGGTTAGCTTTGATGAGCAGGCAGCATCTTCCTAACCCCCTTCTTCTTGTCTCCTCTCACTATCTCTCTCACACACATGGCAAGCAAGGGTGTCTGAGTGTGTGAAAAAATACTAAACTAATCCAACCACTAAAGCGTGAATTTTTTTTGTTTCGGTTGAGAATCGGGCACCTTCTAGGTCAAGAAAATTGGGCATGACCTTTGCTAATTTTCTTGACCTAGGAGTGCCCCATTCTCAACCGAAACGGAAATTAATCAACATTTCAGGAGAAAGGGGTCATTTCAGAAGATCACAAGTAGCAGCAGCATCACATATTTCTGATAATCTCAGTAGAAACACACCAAGCAAGTATTATCAACAGAAAGAAGCTGCCCAGAACTGTTACTGACTAGGCCACCAATGAATAATGAACACTGGTGATGAAATATAGCAAATGCAATGGTTCAGGATAACACCAAGACATGGACTGCCTCTATGTTGAGAAGCCAGTGACAGTCAGCAGACAACAATGCAGCGAATTTCAGAAAGTTCAGTTTGTAGCAGTTGTCAAACAAATGTATCAGTCCACTCCATCAAAGTATACTAGATTGTGTCATTAGCATGACAGGGAGTAAGCATAGTACAATATGACATTAGATGGAGCAAACTGGAGATTTGGTTGGGCATTTAGGCTTAAATTCTGAGATTTTCTTACCAACAGTATGGATGAAGCAAAGAAACCACTCATTGATATTTCAGATTTACAAACAAGAGAATGAATCACAAAGGCACAAAATGGAGATCTGAAAGACAACTTTCATTCAGATTGCTGATGACAACAAGATGGTAAGGGAAACAAAGGTGAACCTCTCTCTTCTTGCACTCCTTGTAGTTGTCAAACTGCTGCTGGCACTTGCTCTTGTCCTGGTTGGTCTCCAGACCTGGAGACACGGCACATCATCAGAGATTTCATCAAATACACACGAAACAATAGACAGCTCGTTCACTGATCACTAACAAAGGTAGCATACTTCCAATCAACATGAAAAGTGAAATACCAGGATGATCGAACTTGTAGTCCTGAGCACTTGCAGATGCTTCAGCAGTTAAGCCACGGTAAAATGAATCCTACAAAATTAAAGGCCATACTGGGCGCATCAGAGATACTGTAGAAATAGCACTACCAGAGTTGAATCTACAAAATTAAATGAATCCTACAAAATCCAATCCTACTGTAAAATGAATCCTACAAAATTAAATGAATCCTACAAAATAGCACTACTGTAAAATGAATCCTACAAAATTAAATGAATCCTACAAAATCTAATCCTACTGCATCAGAGCTGACTTTATCAAATGGGTGCATCAGAGATGCAAATTTATTTGCTGGAGAAATAGCACTACCAGAGTTGAACTAACTGACGAAACTGAACTAACTGAAGATACTTTAGAAACTGAACCTTGATGAGTTTTTCTCCAAATCTGAGATTATATTTGGCACTAGTCAATTTAACTGAACTAACTGCTAAGCACATCCCCTCATCAAGAGAGGAGCTCCTTCCTAACTCCATAATTTATTAACTAAAAAAAACTCGATAATTTAAACCACAGATGCAAAACAGCCCAAGAAAGCTCACGAAATGCAGAAGAAACATATTTCACAGAACAAGAGTAACAAGCCCTAGGAGGATTATAAGGTTTCCTACCAGCCCAAGACCAAATTCAGTCACTTGATACATCATCATCATCAAAATACAACCATCAAATCTATAGATTAAACTAACAATTAAGGATCAACATCCATACTATATCATGCTCAGCACACGCACAAAATGTTTCACCGAGCACTAAACACATCCATCTAGCAGACCAAACAGCCCGCAAAATCGACCATCAACTGGATTAGCAATGCAGTGCACAATCACAGAGCACTATGAGTGTACCATCTCATCTTGCAATGCAGTGCACAATCTTGGATGGCTGCGGCGGCGGCTGCGGTCTGGCGGCAGGTGGGAGGAGACGGGGCGATAACAGCGAGGCTTTCTGGGCTCTGGGGAGAGGGCGAGGGGAAGCGAAGGCAAGGGAGGGGGTGGGTGGGGGCGGCGGAGCCCGGGAGCTAGGTCGGCGTCGGTGCAGCGTCGTGCTCGCCGGAGGTAGCCATGGTGGGAGGAGGCAAGAAAACCTAGGGGGTAGGGGAGAGGGGAGGAGAGGGGAGGAATCACCTATGGGAGAACGGCAGGCTGCCGTAGGAGAACACCGACATCGAGCAGGCTGCGGGCGGCGGCACGTCGAGGAGGCGGCGCAGTGGGTCGGGGGAGGGCGCGTGGCTGTCTGGCGAGGGAGGGAGAGAGGCCAGAGGGAGAGGGGAGCAAGTGGATGGGGGAGGGTTAGCAATGGCGCACCTCCAAGGGGTGGGCCATTAGTATGTTTTTTTTGATAGCAATGGCGCACCCCCGAGCGGTGCGCCATTAGAAATCTTTTTTTTAGATAGCAATGGCGCACCACCCAGCGCTGCGCCATAAGTAACTTTTTTTTGCGCAGCAATGGCACACCAGCCAGTGGTGCGCCATAAGTAATTTTATTATTATTATTATTTTTTGTTGCATCTAATAATTTTTTAGAAAATGAAAATGAATATGAAACAGTAATATTTTTTTATAAAAACAGTAATAATTTTTTTAAAAATATCATCAAATTTGTTATTTGAAAATATTTATGAATATGAAAAAATATCATCAAATTTGTTATTTGAAAATATCATCAAATTTGTTATTTGAAAATATAATCAAATTTGTTTTTTTGGATTTTTAGTTGCATTCATTTGTGAATTGGTAAAACATTACTGGGGAGGGTGCGGGGGGTCGTCGGCGGCGGCGCAGCGGGGGAGGGTGCGGGGGGTGCTCGGCGGCGGTGGAGCGGGCCGGGGAGGGTGCGGGGGGTGCTCGGCGGCGGTGGAGCGGGCCGGGGAGGGTGCGGGGGGTCGTCGGCGGCGGTGCAGCGGGGGAGGGTGCGGTGGGTCTTCGACGGCGGTGGAGCGGGGGAGGGTGCGGGGGGGGGGGGGGATCGAGATTGAGATGGCTATTTTTAAAAATATTCATGAGTTCAAAAAGTGCCCATGAAATACAATCGAGAAATGAAGGCTACAATTTAAATACAATCGATCTTAGCTAGCTATCTGTTCACAATCTTCTTGCCCTTATTTTTCGTAAATGGAGTTCTTCTCTTGAACGGACGTCCTTTAGGTAGGGTGGTCCTGCTTCTTCTTGTGGTGTATGCTGGTACTTCATCGTCGTCGTCATGTTCCATCTTCGGGTCGCCGTACTTGTCGAAGTCTTGCTCATTGGCGACTCCATCCATTCCGATGATCTTCCTTTTGCCTCTCCTCACGACAACACGACTGGGCTTTGACGGGTCGGTAATGAAGAAGCATTGGTCCACTTGGGAAGCCAGTACCCACGGCTCATTTTTCGCGGTGAAGTTTGCGCCCGCGGTCTTGGATTTGGCTTCGGGTATAACCATGGTGGTGAAATACCGGTCTTCTTTTAGGACGCTCTTGGCCCATCTGACACGGAACATCGGGACCTTCTCTCCAGCGTCGCTCAGCTCCCAAATCTCCTCGATCCTTCCGTAGTATTTGTCCTTGTCGTTACCGGTGTAGGATTCCATCATTACCCCGGAGTTCTGACAACCATCGATCTTCATGTCCTTTCCCTCGGTGTAGAATGTGTAGCCGTTGATATCGTAAGCCTCATACGTCATCAGGTTGTGCTCGGCGCCCTGTGACAAGGCGAATATGAGTTGTTCTTCCGCGGAAGAATCCTCATGTAAAGGGTACGGCAAAAGCTTCTGCTTGAACCAACGCATGAAACATGAGTTGTGCTCTTTGATTATATCTCCGTCCGTCCTCTGTTGGCCTCGGTCATTGTACGTCTTCTCAATAAATGTTTTGTGCTCTACCACCCATGGATCGACCACGTCTATGTGTTGTAGCGCGAGTAGGTTTGCTCTTTCAAAGTCAGCGAGTCGACCCTCGAAGTCGACATGCATTTCACGGCGACCCTCACGATGACCCCATCCAGCGAGCCTGCCGATGTGCCTGTTGACGGGCAGACCAACGGGGTTCTCGATGCCTAGATAATTCGTCCAGTAGGAGATGCACTCTTGGATCAGAAAGCCCCTGGCTATGCTTCCCTCTGGATGTGACATGTTGCGAACGTATCTTTTGATGACACCATTCATCCTTTCGAATGGCATCATGCTGTGCAGGAACGTCGGCCTGAGTTGGATGATATCCTCCACGATATGGCCCAGCAGATGCACCATAACGTCGAAGAATGCGGGCGGGAAGTACATCTCAAGCTCGCAAATATCACCACGATCTCTTCCTGTAGCCTTCTGAGTTGCCTCACGCCGACCGACTTCCGAGAGATGACGTCGAAAAAGTTGCATAGGCCAAATAGCGTTTCACGGACGTGCGCGTCCATGATCCCACGGATTGCAACTGGAAGTATCCGCGTCATCAGCACGTGACAGTCATGAGACTTCATCCCGCCGAACTTCTGCTTCGCTGAGTCTAGGTATCTGCTTATCTTCCCCGCGTAACCGTAAGGAAGTTTTACTCCTATGAGGCAGGTGAAAAACTGATCGATCTCCTCCTGACTTAGAGTGAAGCACGGGGGAGGGAAGTCATTTCCGGTCTTCTTGGCCTTTTTGCCTTTGCGATGACTTTCCGTGTCCTGCTTCGCCTCATCATCATCATCATTAGCGTGAAGCTCCTCCCTAATGCCCATTGATTTCAAGTCTGCCCTTGCTTTCGGCCCATCTTTGGTCCTCTCCGACATGTTGAGCAGGGTACCAAGCAGACTCTCGCACACGTTCTTCACGATAAGCATGACATCAAGGCTGTGAGGCACACGGTGGATCTTCCAGTACGGCAAGTCCCAGAAAATAGACCTCGTTTTCCATACCTTCAGCAGCGGCTCTTGCGCCTTTCGCTTCTTTCCCGGCTCTAGCGCCTTTTGCTTCTTTCCCGGCAGTGGGCCATCTTTCCAATTTTTCAACAGCTCGTCTATTTCCTCGCCGCTCCTCGTACGCGGGCGTCTTCGGGGTTCGGTTTCACCATCGAACAGATCCTTGTGTTTTCTCCATGGGTCATCGTCGTGAAGCCACCTTTGATGTCCCATGAACACGGTTTTCGAAGAACCGGGATCTCTATCTAGCTGGCGATACGTTGTGTCATCCATGCACTTGACGCATCCAGAAAATCCGTGGACCACCTGCCCCGCGAGATATCCGTAACCGAGATAGTCGTACACCGTCGTGAGCAGTGCGGCTCTCATAGGGAAGTATTCTTTCTCTGCGGCGTCCCACGTATTGGCTGGCGTTTTCCACAGCGTGTCTAGCTCCTCTTTCAGCAGCCCCAGATACAGATTGATGTCGTTCCCTGGTTGTTTCGGCTCTTCAATTAGCATACTCATGTGAATGTAGTTCCTCTTCATGCACAACCAGGGGGGGAAGGTTGTACATCCACACAAACACAGGCCAGGTGCTATGTGTGCTTCTCTGGCTGCCAAACGGATTGACTCCATCAGTGCTTGCGCCTAGCACGATGTTCCTTGGATCGTTCCCAAATTCTGGGTGTTCGAAGTTCAACGCTTGCCACTGGCTCCCATCCTTAGGGTGACTCAGCATCTTGTCTTTTTTATTTATCTCCGGATCATTTGCGTCATCTTCTCACTTCTTCTCCTCCCTATCCGCGTGCCAACGCAAGAGCTTTGCTACCTTAGGGTCCGCGAAATACCGCTGCAGACGAGGAGTGATCGGAAAGTACCACACCACTTTTCGAGGAGCTTTCTTGCTCTTCTTGTATCGTGTGACGCCGCACACCGGACATATGGTAGACTCCGCGTGCTCGTCCCGATAAATGATGCAATTGTTCATGCACACATGGTATTTCACGTGCGGTAAATCCAGAGGACACACGATTTTCTTCGCCTCCTCGAAACTGGTCGGGCACTTGTTCCCCTTGGGAAGACGTTCGTGCCAGAATGACATGTTCTCGTCGAAGCATGCGTCGGTCATTTTGTGTTTTACCTTCATCTCCAGAGCCATGAGCGTTACTTTCAGGCGGGTATCCTCGGGCCTGCATCCTTCATACAATGGAGTAACCGCATCTATCTCTAGTTGATCCAGCTTGGCTTTCTCTCGGGCGGCAGCTCTTGCGTTATCCGTCTGCTTGAGAAGCAGCTCTTGAATATGAGGGTCCTGCACCCAGCCCATCGATGGTCCATCGTCGTCTGCTTCGCCGGCATCTTCATCTTCATGATCATGCCCTTCGTCCGCTCTGGCATCTTCCTCATCATCATGCCCGACATCTTCTACATGATGACTGTGTACAGCATCACCGTCGTGATCATGTCCTGGAGATTCTTCGTCTTCTCGCCCGCCCGAGCCGTGGTGGTTGTCTTGCTGCCCTTCCTCATTTCTTGCCCGGCCCCCATGGACGACTTCACAGTCATCTTCATCACCTTGCCACCGATAGCCATCCATGAAACCACGCAAGAGCAAGTGGTCCCGCACCTGCCCGGAATCCTAGTCCGCAATAAGGCTATTCAGCTTGCATCTTCGACATGGACATCTTATCTCCGTCTCGTTCTTTTGAAGCATCTCGGCCTTCGCGGAGCTCAAAAACCTATTCATGATGCCTTCGGTCATCGTGCGGACCATGGTCGCCTGCGGGGTAGAGCAAAACGATATTTTAGAACCAAGAAAAAATTTGGCATGACTTTCCCTAAAAATAGGACCAAAAAGAATGCATAGTGCCAAAATTCTCGCCGAAACGGAAATGAATCAACATTCCGGCAAAATATTGGCAACTATCGCATTCAAATACCGGTACCTGCAAACACAAACATATATGCAACACCACAAACATATGCAACACCACAAACATACATAGATCTAGCTAGGACACAAAAAGTGCATGTGCACGTTGTTGCAGGGAGAACAACATAAAGATAGCTTCCCCTTACTTACCTATCAAAAAAAGGTAATTTAACCACTTAATTTGGATGAATCTATGGTGCAAATGAGATGAGGAGGAGGAGGCAGCCGAGACAAGCTTGGAGGAGGAGGTGGAGAGAATGAAGTGGGGAAAGTGAGTGGGTAGGTGTGGCTGTCCAAAATATCTAGCTGGTCCCAGGTTACTAATGGCGCACCACCTACAAATGCGCCATTGGTAACCCTGGTTACTAATGGCGCACCTGCTGGTGGTGCGCCATTAGTAGTTTTGCAAAAAAATACACTAATGGCGCACCAGGGCAGAGTGCGCCATTACTAGTTTAAACTAGTAATGGCGCACTATACCCTGGTGCGCCATTAGTAGTTTTGCAAAAAAAAAATAGAAGTGGCGCACTATGTGGCTAGTGCGCCATTAGTATGTTTGGAAAAAAAATTAAAAAAAAAATGTTACTAGTGGCGCGTCGTGTGTCTGGTGCGTCATTAGTGTCTTTCACACTAATGGCACACCAGCACATGGTGCGCCACTGCTATATAGTAGTGGCGCACCACATGTTTGGTGCGCCATTAGTGGCCATTTCATCTATAGCCCTTTTCCTAGTAGTGAGTTGAAATTGGTATTTCATACTCATGCCCGTGTCGAGAGGTATGAGACCTCTGACAGTACTTTGCCTACAAGATGGAGGAGAATTGCTCATCCAGTGAGCATGTGCTCAGAATGTCTGAGTACTACAATCACTTGAATCAAGTGGGAGTTAATCTTCCAGATAAGATAGTGATTGACAGAGTTCTCTAGTTACTATCACCAAGTTACTAGAACTTCGTGATGAACTATAATATGTAAGGGATAACAGAAATGATTCCCGAGCTCTTCATGATGCTGAAATCGACGAAGGTAGAAATCAAGAAAAACATCAAGTGTTGATGGTTGACAAGACCACTAGTTTCAAGAAAAGGGCAAAGGGAAGAAGGGGAACTTCAAGAAGAACGGCAAGCGATTTGCTGCTCAAGTGAAGAAGCCCAAGTCTGGACCAAAGCCTGAGACTGAGTGCTTCTACTGCAAAGGAACTGGTCACTGGAAGCGGAACTTCCCCAAGTATTTGGCGGATAAGAAGGATGGCAAAGTGAACAAAGGTATATTTGATATACGTGTTATTGATGTGTACTTTACTACTGTTTATAGTAACCCCTCAGTATTTGATACTAGTTCAGTTGCTAAGATTAGTAACTCAAAACGGGAGTTGCAGAATAAACAGAGACTAGTTAAGGGTGAAGTGACAATGTGTGTTGGAAGTGGTTCCAAGATTGATATGATCATCATCGCATACTCCCTATACTTTCGGTATTAGTATTGAACCTAAATAAGTGTTACTTGGTGTTTGCGTTGAGCATGAATATGATTTGATCATGTTTATTGCAATACGGTTATTCATTTAAGTTAGAGAACAATTGTTGTTCTGTTTACATGAATAAAAACCTTCTATGGTCATACACACCAACGAAAATGGTTTGTTGGATCTTGATTGTAGTGATACACATATTCATAATCTTGAAGCCAAAAGATGCAAAGTTAATAATGTTAGTGCAACTTATTTGTGGCACTGCCGTTTAGGTCATATTGGTGTAAAGCGCATGAAGAAACTCCATGCTGATGGGATTTTGGAATCACTTGATTATGAATCGCTTGATGCTTGCGAACCATGCCTTATGGGAAAGATGACTAAAACTCCGTTCTCCGGAACAATGGAGCAAACAACTGACTTATTGGAAATAATACATACTGATGTATGCGATCCGATGAGGATTGAGGCTCACGGCGGGTATTGTTATTTTCTGATCTTCATAGATGATTTGAGAAGATATGGGTATATCTACTTAATGAAGCACAAGTTTGAAACATTTGAAAAGTTCAAAGAATTTCAGAGTGAAGTGGAGAATCATCGTAACAAGAAAATAAAGTTTATACGATCTGATCACAGAGGCGAATATTTGAGTTACGAGTTATGTCTTTAATAAAAACAATGTGGAATAGTTTTACAAACTCATGCCACCTGGAACACCACAGCGTAATGGTGTGCCCGAACGTCATAACCGTACTTTATTGGATATAGTGCAATCTATGATGTCTCTTACCAATTTACCACGATCGTTTTGGGGTTATGCATTAGAGACAGCTGCATTGACGTTAAAAAGGGCACCATCAAAATCCATTGAGACGACACCGTATGAACTGTGGTTTGGCAACAAACCAAAGTTGTCGTTTCTTAAAAGTTTGGGGTTGCGATGCTTATAAGGAAAAGTTTCATCCTGATAAGCTCAAACCCAAATCGGAGAAATGTGTCTTCATAGGATACCCAAAGGAGACAGTTGGGTACACCTTCTATCACAGATCCGAAGGCAAGATATTCGTTGCTAAGAATGGATCCTTTCTAGAGAAGGAGTTTCTCTCGAAAGAAGTGAGTGGGAGGAAAGTATAACTTGATGAGGTAACTGTACCTGCTCCCTTATGGGAAAGTAGTTCATCACAAAAATCTGTTCCTGTGACTACTACACCAATTAGTGAGGAAGCTAATGATGATGATCATGTAACTTCAGATCAAGTTACTACCGAACGTCGTAGGTAAACTAGAGTGAGATCCGCACCAGAGTGGTACGGTAATCCTGTTCTGGAGGTCATGTTACTTGACCATGATGAACCTACGAACAATGGAGAAGCGATGGTGAGCCCAGACCCGCAAAATGGCCATGAAATCTGAGATGGGATCCATGTATGAGAACAAAGTATGGACTTAGATTAACTTGCCCAAATGATCGGTGAGCCATTGAGATTAAATGGATCTTCAAGAGGAAGACGGACGCTGATAGTAGTGTTACTATCTACAAAGCTAGAATTGTCGCAAAAGGTTTTCGACAAGTTCAAGGTGTTGACTACGGTGAGAGTTTCTCACTCGTATCGATGCTTAAGTCTGTCCGAATCATGTTAACAATTGCCGCATTTTATGAAATCTAGCAAATGGATAAACAAAACTGTATTCCTTAATGGATTTATTAAAGAAGAGTTGTATATGATGCAACCAGAAGGTTTTGTCGATCCTAAAGGTGTTAACAAAATGTGCAAGCTCCAACGATCCATCTATGGACTGGCGCAAGCATCTCGGAGTTGGATATACGCTTTGATGAGTTGATCAAAGCATATAGTTTTATACAGACTTGCGGTGAAGCCTGTATTTACAAGAAAGTGAGTGGGAGCACTACAACATTTCTGATAAGTATATGTGAATGACATATTGTTGATCGAAAATAATGTAGAATTATTCTACAAAGCATAAAGGAGTGTTTGAAAGGAGTTTTTTCAAAGAAAGACCTCGGTGAAGCTGCTTACATATTGAGCATCAAGATCTATAGAGATAGATCAAAACGCTTGATAAGTTTTTTTTCAATGAGTACATACCTTGACAATATTTTGAAGTAGTTCAAAATGGAACAGTCAAAGAAAGAGTTCTTTCCTATGTTGCAAGCTGTGCAATTGAGTAAGACTCAAAGCCCGACCATGGCAGAAGATAGAAAGAGAATGAAAGTCATTCCCTATGCCTCAGCCATAGGTTCTATAAAGTATGCCATGCTGTGTACCAGATCTATTGTATACCCTACACTGTGTTTTGCAAGGGAGTACAATACACTACTAGGAAAAGGGCTATAGATGGAATGGCCACTAATGGCGCACCAGACATGTGGTGCGCCATTGCTATGTAGCACTGGCGCACCATGTGCTGGTGCGCCATTAGTGTGAAAGACACTAATGGCGCACCAGACACAGGGTGCGCCATTAGTAACAATTTTTTTATTTTTCCAAATATACTAATGGCGCACCAGCCACATAGTGCGCCACTACTATATTTTTTTATTTTTTATTTTTTTGCAAAACTACTAATGGCGCACCAGGGAACAGTGCGCCATTACTAGTTTAAGCTAGTAATTGCGCACTGTTCCACGCTGTGCCATTAGTGTATATTTCATGGACACTTGATCTCGATCCCCCTCCATCTCGATCGCTATCCCACCTCGCCAGATCCGGTCCCCCTCGCCGCCGAGCACCCCCGCACCCTCTACCCCGCTACACCGGCCGCCGCCGACCCCCCGCACCCTCCCCCGCTCCACCGCCGCCGACGACCGACCGCACCCTTCCCTGCTCCACCGCTGCCGACGACCCACCGCACCCTCCCCCGCTCCACCGCCGCCGACGACCCACCGCACCCTAGCTCCCCTGCTCCACCGCCGCCGACGACCCACCGCCCCTCCCCGGCCCGCTCCACCGCCGCCGACGACCCGTCGCACCCTCCCCGGCCCGCTCCACCGTCACAAATGAATGCAACTAAAATTGCAAAAAAAAGAAATTTGATTATATTTTCAAATAGCAAATTTGATGATATTTTCAAATAATAAATTTGATAATATTTTTTCATATTCATAAATATTTTCAAATAACAAATTTGATGATATTTTTTTAAAAATTATTACTCTTTCATATGCATATTCATTTTCTAAAAAATTATTAGATGCAACGAAAAATAATAATAAAAAAATTACTTATGGCGCACCTCTGGCTGGTGCGCCATTGCTATATAATTTTTTTTACTAATGGCGCACCCATCGTGGGTGCGCCATTGCTATGTAAAAAAAACATTCGAATGGCGCACCGCTCCGGGGTGCGCCATTAGTAAGTTTCCCCCCTTAGCTAATTCCTCCCTCTCCCTCGCTAGTCCACCCGCGCGGTCATCGGCCTGACCCACGACGCCGCCGCCCCGACCCCCGCCGCCCTGACCCCCGCCGGCCCCGCGCCCCCCACCACTGCAGCTCCCCCGCGCCACCGCCCCCGCGCCCCCGCGCCCCCACCACTGCAGCTCCCCCGCGCCGCCGCCCCCGCATCTACCCGCCGCCCCACCTCGTCTTCCACGCGCCAAATCGAGCGGCGGCCAGGTAAATCCCTCCTGACCCGCCGGCGTCCACCTCGACCTCCCTCCTCCCATCCATTCCCTCCTGACTCCTCCACCTTCCCTTCTCTCTGCAGGATCGGACGAACTCCATCATCGAGCAGAACCGGGGCGATTTGCAATGCCAGTGTCATGAGGACGAACTGTCATGAGGTATTATGGTGAATTTGCAATGCAATGCCAGTACTACACCTGACGATTTGCAATGCCAGTGTGAATTTGCAGTGCAAAAAAATTGCCAGGTCTGCACAATTGTTGTTCTAGTTACTTTTGAAACAAGGAGAGCTTTGATTTTGACTCGCATGCTGATAAATTATGAGAAATTAAAGTTAATTTGGCTTTACTGAAAACCTTACTGAAACTAAATTCAGTTAACTGGGTCATCTTCCACTTGAGAGGCTGGAATGATATCAGTGGCAATTATTTCCTATGATATGATGCAGCAGCAGTAGTAGTATATTGTGCTTAGGGCATGAATCATATGCAGCAGCAGTAGTAGTATTTTGTGACGAGGTTGGAGATTATGACCCCCAAACTAAATCTCCTAGGACCACAACAGCACCTTAACAATGAGGCACTACTAATTGGGCTGTTGTTTCCTCCCCAAAAGAAGGCATCTGTGTGTTGCTTCTCAACCCTGGTGCCTTGCAGGTGAGATCACCTGCTTTACAGCTTTCTCTTGCTACATAGGAAAGGTATTTTGCAGTGCTCAAGCAAAGTGAGGATAGTTTTTGCACAACAGCTGAATGTAACTAAATTTTTGAACACATGAATTGTAGATAGTTTCAGTTAACTAAGATTGGCAGAATATCTTGTTTCAAATATAGCCTATGCATGTCTTGTTTTCTGGTTATGGATATTGTATAGTACTGCATATCTTGTTTTTTTGTAATATAATGCTTACCAAAGGTTTCAATATTTTGCTGTTACCATTGTTCTTTGAGCATAATTCTTTTTCATTTCCTACTATCCTTATTCTAATTCTCTTAAATTTTGAAGCTGGAAATAAACTGCCAAAACTGAAAGAAATTGGAGTGTTGAAGATATGCTAGTGCTGAATTTTAGTAGTAGACTAAAATAAATTTTAGAATGACTGAATGTATGCAGCCTGCAGTAGTGTAGCTGTACCAAAACCACATCTGCCCTAATGTATGCAGTCATGTTTTTATGCCATTCTGACTTGTCCACTGGGACTTCTCTCCTGTGATGTCTGTTTTTTTTCTGCAAAAACCCATTCAGTAGTGTGGGACTGTGGATCATTAGCAAGGAAACCGTGCTTTAGTTCAGACATCAGAGATATTTGCCTTTGCTTCAATAGGTAGTTTGCTCACAGTCTAAGTTGAGCTGATTTTGTTGGGTGACCTATTAGATCTGGAATGGAAGCTCACATAAGTTGAGCTGCTTTTTGTCCATATGAAAGCAGAGGACCATATGGTCTGTGGCCTTTTCATCCATATGAAAGTAGAGGCACATTGTGGTGCTAGTTTGCTGGGTTTTGTCTCCGACCATCGTGTTGTGATGATTTTCCAGGTACCCCGAGAGGCCCTTGAGTTTGCCGGAATGTCGATTAACTTCCGTTCCGGCAAATTCGGGTACTCCATTTGTCCTATTTTCAGCAAAGGTCATGCTGAAATTTTCTGTGAATTTTAGCATGACTTTGCTAAAAATAGGACATATGGGGCACTTCCGACTATTGCATGGGCCGGGGTACCTTAGTACTTAATTAAGTAGGATCAACTGCCTCTTGTGTTATACATATAGAAGTGTGATATCTACTCATAGTTATTACTAATGTCAGTTGCTCGTCATCGATAAACCCTAATCTGGTAGGATGACCTACTAAAAAAGCCCATACCACATATTCTATTTGGATGTCCCTGCTAACCCTTGACCATAAATACTTGAGATGGATGCAGGCTTAAAGAAGAAATGTTTTTAGGCCAACTCCACTGGACCATCTCCATTCACCAATTGCTCAAACAAGTTCGAAGGGCGTGTTTTCACCACACTGTGGATTATCTTATTGGACCCAACAGAGATGATGTAGTTTTGAATTATGAACATAGGAAATGTCGTCATCGGACGACGAAAGTCTCCCGGGGGAGTGCGACTGGTGCCACGACGGTCGAGGTCTGTGCGACAGGCCTCACCTGGACGATGATCGGCGCTTCAGCATTAAGCTCGAGGAGACCTTCGAAGTTGAAACGGTACGCCACGACGACAAGTGTTTTTTTCATAATTAAGCATGACTTCAACTATTTCAACGTGTAATTTAATCTTTTACAATTCGAGTATAGTTTATCCCATGCCATGCAAGACGCTATGTCTTGGAGAGGATGGATTTTGAAGATCATGAAAATTTTGAAACAAAGAAAATTCACCTAAGGACACATCATGATGTGGATTTTTAAGTAAATCTGTATAATGCTGAGAGCGTAACCCATTTTGGTTGCAAAAATTTGGAAGCATTTTGCAAGATGTATGGTTTTGATGAGGGTATACTTGTCACCATGGATCTTGGTGATCCTGGCATCGACCAAGACAATATGGACATTTGGGTCCTTGTTGATACGCCTCCAGTTCTACCGCTATGTGGGTTTCTCAAACATAGTTAATTATTAGCTAATCTATATTGTTTATTTCAAAATAGTTGACAACTTATTTCCATTGACAGCTTATTTTGATTGTTCCAAAATGTGCGGAAAATGGTAGACAAAACCCACTACACCGATGGCTCCGAGTTAACTTATCAGGAGAAAAATCATCTGGTCGGATTTTGTACTGATCTTGAGAATTACAATATCTACAATCAAACTCCTCAACATTATGGTCAATACGTGCCACTAGTGCACGTGTTGAACTACGTTAACTACCATGGAGATACCCTGGTAAGATTTTTTACTATTACGACATCCGTGCATCTTTTGCATACTTCAAAAACAAGTACATCATTGCTAACTATGAAGTTATTACTATGTTTTTCAACAGAGAATCCCAGAGGATTGTGTGCCTCATTTGATGTATCAGAAATGCAGCCTTCATGTTTTGAACTTATATCCAGGTCATCCTACGAATCTCAACTGTCCATACCGGATTTCTAGAAGAAGTGGAGACATGCTAATCAGAGAATGGAAAAAATGTATGGACAGTCGTAAGGAGGTTCTTGGAAGCAAAAGGAAGCGCCGCGCAAGAATTGGAGACAGGATGATCTCCATTCTCCATAATGGAGAGTCAGGGTCTATATTGTTTTATGCTATTTTACCTTAAATAGGGTATTTAGGTCCTGCGTAATACTGATGATCATATGCTAAGAACAATTAAGTAGGGTTGGTTCGATGATTCTCAGGATGATGATCGTATGACTTGTTATTAATAACGAGTAGAAGTTGTATGATGATGATTAGTAGGACTTGTTAGGATTAGTATTACTTTCGACAAACTCGCTTCTCGCGGTCTCGAGACTTGTAATGTTCTATCTTTGTTCGGTCTTTTGAATTCGGAGACTAATATGATGATTTGTATTCGGAGACTAATCTTCTATTGTATTCGATGAATCTGCTGTTGCTGTGTGGTGCTGTTTATACTGTCCAATAATACATTTTGTAATCTGTGCAAATATCAGAAAAGAAAAAAATCCCTAATATAGATACTAATGGCGCATCACCACAACGTGCGCCATTAGTATGCCATAGGATACTAATGGCACATCACCCAGCAGTGCGCCATTAGTATGGCAAAGCACATGGGTAAATATGGCCCCTGGGAGGCATACTAATGGCGCACCATGGCCTATACTAATGGCATACCGCCTGGTGCGCCATTTGTATACCAGATACTAATCGCGCACCAGTGGTGCGCCATTAGTAAAAAATACTAGTGGCGTGGTACTAGTGGCGCACCAGTATTGCGCCATTAGTAGGCAAAACTGGTGCACCACTAGTAGGCCTTTTCCTAGTAGTGATAGTGATCTAGGAGTAGATCACTGGACAGCGGTGAAAATTATCCTTAGTGGAATAAGGATATGTTTCTCGATTATGGAGGTGACAAAAGGTTCGTCGTAAAGGGTACGTCGATGCAAATTTTGACATTGATCCAGATGACTCTAAGTCTCAATCTGGATACATACTGAAAGTGGGAGCAATTAGCTAGAGTAGCTCCGTGCAGAGCATTGTTGACATAGAAATTTGCAAAATACATACGGATCTGAATGTGGCAGACCTGTTGACTAAACTTCTCTCAAAAGCAAAACATGATCACACCTTAGTAATCTTTCGGTGTTAATCACATAGCGATGTGAACTGGATTATTGACTCTAGTAAACCCTTTGGGTGTTGGTCACATAACGATGTGAACTATCGGTGTTAATCACATGGTGATGTGAACTATTGGTATTAAATCACATGGTGATGTGAACTAGATTATTGACTCTAGTGCAAGTGGGAGACTGAAGGAAATATGCCCTAGAGGCAATAATAAAGTTATTATTTATTTCCTTATATCATGATAAATGTTTATTATTCATGCTAGAATTGTATTAACCGGAAACATGATACATGTGTGAATACATAGACAAACAGAGTGTCACTAGTATGCCTCTACTTGACTAGCTCGTTTGTCAAAGATGGTTATGTTTCCTAACCATAGACATGAGTTGTAATTTGATAAATGGGATCACATCATTAGGAGAATGATGTGATTGACTTGACCCATTCCGTTAGCTTAGCAATCGATCGTTTAGTATGTTGCTATCGCTTTCTTCATGACTTATACATGCTCCTATGACTATGAGATTATGGAACTCCCGTTTACCGGAGGAACACTTTGTGTGCTACCAAACATCACAACGTAACTGGGTGATTATAAAAGTGCTCTACAGGTGTCTCCGAAGGTACTTGTTGGGTTCGCATATTTCGAGATTAGGATTTGTCACTCCGATTGTCGGAGAGGCATCTATGGGCCCACTCGGTAATGCACATCACTTAAGCCTTGCAAGCATTGCAACTAATGAGTTAGTTGCCGGATGATGTATTACAGAATGAGTAAAGACACTTGCCAGTAACGAGATTGAACTAGGTATTGAGATACCGACGATCGAATCTCGGGCAAGTAACATACCGATGACAAAGGGAACAACATATGTTGTTATGCGGTCTGACTGATAAAGATCTTCGTAGAATATGTGGGAGCCATTATGAGCATCCAGGTTCCGCTATTGGTTATTGACCGGAGATGAGTCTCGGTCATGTCTACATAGTTCTTGAACCCGTAGGGTCTGCACGCTTAAAGTTTCGATGGCAGTTATATTATGAGTTTATATGTTTTGATGTACCGAAGGTTGTTTGGAGTCCCGGATGTGATCACGGACATGACGAGGAGTCTCGAAATGGTCGATACATGAAGATTGATATATTGGAAGCTTATATTTCGATATCGGAAGTGTTCCGGGTGAAATCGGGATTTTACCGGAGTACCGGAGAGGTTACCGGAACCCCCCGGGGGTTAATGGGCCATAGTGGGCCTTTGTGGAGAAGAGGAGAGGCGGCCAGGGCTGGGCCGCGCGCCTCTCCCCCCTAGTCCGAATAGGAAAAGGAGAGGGGGTGGCACCCCCTTCCCTTCCTCTCTCCCTCCTCTTTTCCCCTCCACTCCTAATCCAACAAGGAAAAGGTAGGGAGTCCTACTCCCGGTGGGAGTAGGACTCCTCCTGGCGCGCCCCCTCCTGGCCGGTCGCACCTCCCCCCTTGCTCCTTTATATACGGGGGTAGGGGGGCACCCTAGAGACACAACAATTGCTCGTTTGATCTTTTAGCCGTGTGCGGTGCCCCCCTTCACCATAGTCCACCTCGATAATACTATAGCGGTGCTTAGGCGAAGCCCTGCGTCGGTAGAACATCATCATCGTCACCACGCCATCGTGCTGACGAAAGTCTCCCTCAACACTCGGCTGGATTGGGGTTCGAGGGACGTCATCGGGCCGAACGTGTGCTGAACTCGCAGTTGCCGTGTGTTCGGTACTTGATCGGTCGGATCCTGAAGACGTACGAGTACATCAACCGTGTTGTGCTAACGCTTCCGGTTTTGGTCTATGAGGGTACGTGGACAACACTCTCCCCTCTCATTGCTATGCATCACCATGATCTTGCGTGTGCGTAGGATTTTTTTTAAATTACTACGTTCCCCAACACGTGAGCACCGGCAGGATCAGTACAGAAACCAAGAGCAATATGATCACCGACTCGGCCATGATGACCATCGTCGAGTGCCCACACCTCCTCCGAGAAGTGGGTCATATGTGCCTCGGCAGCATGATGACGGACGCCCTCACAGTGGCGAACAAAGAATACCAGTCGACCCAAGGGAGCCTGACTTTGATGCGAGGTCTATTCTCGTTCAAGGTCTGGTTGACAGGAGCAGGGCACACAGAGAGGGCCATGACAGAAATCACCCGACTGGCAACAGAGTGCATGTTTCAGGTCCAGAGTGTTTCAGCAGAGCCATCAGAGCCGCAGTGATTCCTCCCAACTTCAGGTTGGTGACTGGAGTCAGCAAGTTCACTGGTGAATCTAAGCCTGACACTTGGCTTGAGGGTTACTGAGTGGCGGTACATATCGGTGACGACAATGATGAAGTGGCCATGAAGCACCTTCCTCTGATGTTGGAAGGCTCGGCCAGAGCATGGTTAACTTAGTTAGCACCTGGCAGCATATTCAGTTGGGATGAACTCGCCCGAGTGTTTGTTAGAACTTTTGAGGGTACTTGCAAACGACCAGCAGGGCTAACAGAATTGCAGCATTGCGTACAGAAACCGAGTGAAACTCTGAGAGGTTATATTCAGAGGTGGACCACTTTGCATCACACAGTGGAAAATGTGTCCGAGCATCAAGCAGTTTGTGCCTTCAAGGAAGGCGTGAAGTATCGAGAACTCGTCCTGAAATTTGGTCAGACAGGAGATATGTCCCTGACTCAGTTAATGGAGATAGCCACTCGGTATGCTAACGGAGAAGAAGAAGATCAACTCCGCAGTGGAAAGAGCAAACCAGTCGGTCAGGACACCGGTGGAGGTACTTCCAATCGAAAGCAGAAGCGTAAGGCCGAGCCAGTTGCCCCTGGTGAAGCTTTAGTTGTGGCTCAAGGAAAGTTCAAGATGAAGCCCAAAGGGCCCTGGAACACCAAGAAAGTGCAACTGGAGTCAGCCAGAAATGCATAACACTAGAAGAAGGTCGAGTGATCCTCAACGACATCCACTCGGGGACCTGTGGTCACCATGCGTCCTCTCGGACCATTGTGGCCGAAGCATACCGAGCGGGGTTTTATTGGCCACAAGCAAATGAAATGGCGAAAGAAATAGTCGACAAATGTGAAGGTTGCCAGTTTTACTCCAACATGTCTCACAAGCCTGCCTCAGCCCTGAAGACCATTCCGCTCGTCTAGCCCTTTGCTGTTAGGAGCGGCTTCACTCATGTGCTTCTGGCAGTCGACAAGTTCACAAAATGGATTGAAGCCAAGCCTATCAAAAATCTTGAAGCCAGTATGATACGTCTCCGTCGTATCTACTTTTCCAAACACTTTTGCCCTTGTTTTGGACTCTAACTTGCATGATTTGAATGGAACTAACCCGCACTGACGTTGTTTTCAGCAGACTTTCCATGGTGTTATTTATGTGGAGAAACAAAAGTTCTCGGAATGACCTGAAACTCCACGGAACGTATTTTTGGAAAAATATTAAAAATACTGGAAGAAGAATCCACGTCAGGGGGCCCACACCCTGTCCACGAGGGTGGGGGGTGCGCCCCTGCCTCATGGGCCCCCTGATGCTCTACCGACCTCAACTCCAACTCTGTATATTCGTGTTCGGGGAGAAAAAAAATAAGAGAGAAGGATTCATCGCGTTTTATGATACGGAGCCGCCGCCAAGCCCTAAAACCTCTCGGGAGGGCTGATCTTGAGTCCGTTCGGGGCTCCGGAGAGGGGAATCCGTCACCGTGGTCATCATCAACCATCCTCCATCACCAATTTCATGATGCTCACCGCCGTGCGTGAGTAATTCCATCATAGGCTTTCTGGACGGTGATGGGTTGGATGAGATTTATCATGTAATCGAGTTAGTTTTGTTAGGGTTTGATCCCTAGTATCCACTATGTTCTGAGATTGATGTTGCTATGACTTTACTATGCTTAATGCTTGTCACTAGGGCCCGAGTGCCATGATTTCAGATCTGAATCTATTATGTTTTCATGAATATATGTGAGTTCTTGATCCTATCTTGCAAGTCTATAGTCACCTACTATGTGTTATGATCCGGCAACCCCGAAGTGACAATAATCGGGACCACTCCCGGTGATGACCGTAGTTTGAGGAGTTCATGTATTCACTATGTGTTAATGCTTTGGTCCGGTACTCTATTAAAAGGAGGCCTTAATATCCCTTAGTTTCCGCTAGGACCCCGCTGCCACGGGAGGGTAGGACAAAAGATGTCATGCAAGTTCTTTTCCATAAGCACGTATGACTATATTCGGAATACATGCCTACATTACATTGATGAATTGGAGCTAGTTCTGTGTCACCCTATGTTATGACTGTTACATGATGAACCGCATCCGGCATAATTCTCCATCACCGATCCAATGCCTACGAGCTTTTCACATACTGTTCTCCGCTTATTTACTTTTCCGTTGCTACTGTTACAATCACTAGAAAACCCAAAAATATTACTTTTGCTATCGTTACCGTTACTTCCATATTACTTTGCTACTAAATACTTTGCTGCAGATACTAATTTATCCAGGTGTGGTTGAATTGACAACTCAACTGCTAATACTTGAGAATATTTTTTGGCTCCCCTTGTGTCGAATCAATAAATTTGGGTTGAATACTCTACCCTCGAAAACTGTTGCGATCCCCTATACTTGTGGGTTATCAAGACTATTTTATGGCGCCGTTGCCAGGGAGCATAGCTCTATTCTTTGAGTCACTTGGGATTTATATCTGCTGGTCAGTATGAAGAAGTTGAAAGACGAGAAAACAAAAATCTATCCCTCAACTACGAGGGGAGGTATGGAACTGCCATCTAGCTCTGCACTTGATTCACCTTCTGTTTTGAGTAAGCTTGCGACACCTAAACCTGCTTCTGCTATTCATTCTGATATGTCGCATGTTATTGATGATGCCACTTCTGCTATGCATGATACTTATGATGAAACTACTTCTATGCCTGATACTACTGGGCCACTTGGTGAATTTCTTGATGAACAACTTGCTAGGGCTAGAGAGAATGAAACTATTGAAACTGATAATTTTGACGAAAGTGATGATGAAGACTCTCCCCCTAATAAATATGAATTGTCTGTTGTTCCTGAGGGTTATGTTATGGATTAAGAAGTTGCTAAAGCTATTTTTGCCTGCAAAGATTGATATGATCTTAAGAAGTTATTAGCTAAATGGAAGCAGCAATCTCTTAATGCTAGAACGAAACCTGACCCTGCTTTTGCTACTTCACCTATCTGTGTTACTGATAAGGATTATGAATTCTCTATTGATCCTGATATAATTACTTTGGTTGAATCTGATCCTTTCTATGGCTATGAATCTGAAACTGTTGTGGCACATCTTACTAAATTAAATGATATAGCCACCCTGTTCAATAATGATGAGAGAACTCGTTACTTTTATATCCTTAAAATATTTCCGTTCTCATTAAAGGGTGATGCTAAGATATGGTTCAACTCTCTTGATCCTGGTCGTGTGCGTAGTCCCCAGGATATGATTTATTACTTCTCTGCTAAATATTTCACTGCTCACAAGAAGCAAGCTGCTTTAAGGGATATATACAATTTTGTGCAAATTGAAGAAGAGAGTCTCCCACAAGCTTGGGGGAGGCTTCTCCAATTACTTAATGCTTTTCCTGATCATCCTCTTAAGAAACACGAAATTCTTGATATCTTCTATAATGGACTAACCGATGCTTCCAGAGATTACCTGGATAGTTGTGCCGGTTCTGTTTTCAGGGAAAGAACATCGGATGAAGCTGAAATTCTATTGAATAATATGTTGACACATGAAAATAATTGGACACTTCCTGAGGTAGCTCCTGCGCCTATTCCTAAACCAACTCCGAAGAAAAGAGGTGTTCTATTTCTCAGTCCTGAAGATATGCAAGAGGCAAAGAAAATCTATGAAAGAAAAAGGTATTAAAGCTGAAGATGTTAAGAATTTACCTCCTATTGAAGAAATACATGGTCTTAATTTACCGCCTGTCGTGGTTTTGTCACGGCAGATGTCCTAGAGAAAGGACTTAGTCGTGGAGCCATCGCTACAGATTAACTTAAAGGGGTTAAAGCAGACAAGGGACGCAAGAGAGTTTTATACTAGATCGGCCCCTTACGATGAAGGTAAAAGCCTACGTCTAGTTGGGATGGAATTGCTGGGGTTTCGATGACCAGGGAGCGAATACGCTTTGCCTGAGTCTCGAGATGTTGTCTGTTGTCCTTGAACCGCCGCCGGGTCGTCCCCTTATATACATGGGTTGACGCCCGTCGGCTCATAATCGTGTCCGGCTCGGTCTCTGCTACTTCTATCTTACAACACAAGTTTACATATCAATGCCGATTTATGTCTACAGGCCTTAAACCGGCTTTGGGCCCTCGGCCTCCATGAAGCGTCACCGTCTGTCTTCATGGACTTCAGATACAGATGAACTACTTATGGGGTTAACCCGGCCTCTCCTGGCCGGTTTACACCCAGTGGTAATATCCCCAACATTAGGCCCCAGATTGATTTGAACTGGTTCACGTCAATCCTCAATTCTTAAGAAATTTTCTTCTTCGACATCTTCACATGATCTTGTAAACCGCCGTGACATCATCTTCTAGGATCATGGTAAACCGCCGTGACGTCACCTATTATTTAAAACTGTGTATAATCCTCCTTCATTAACGAGGCTCCGACAATCGAGGCAACAGCTCCGCCTCATATCCAAAATTTAGGCTCCTCGATTTTCACGCCTGACACTTATCTTTCTGCCCTTATAAATAGGGCCAGGGGGTCTTTGCATTTTCCCCCTCGTGCCTCTTCGCGTCGTCGTCTTCCTCGCGCCGACCGACCCTCGCGCTCTGCCGCTGCCATCGTCCTTTGTCTCTGCTTCGACAAAGGCCGCTGCATCAACCTGATCGTACCAGAGAAAAGCGGTGATCCTCCGCTGCTTCCTCCTGCACCAGTAAGTCCCTCTTCTTCTAGCCCTAGATCTGCCATTAGGGTTCGGTGTTCTTCATAGCTTGAAGTTGTTCTTCCTTCGGTTGCACCAATGGCCGGTTAGATCTGACTATTTTCAGCGGCTTTTGTAGTTTAGAATCCTTTCTTCTTGTTAAGGCACCTGCTTGATATCCAAATCATCTGAACTTGGTGAACCTTTAACACGCTGGAAATTATGTCAGAATATATTTTGTTTTTCCAACGCGTGGTAGATCTGAAATTACCCTGGCAAGATGTGAAACTTGTTTCTTCCTTCACTTGTACATTTTTAATACCAGATTGGGCGGTTTAACTTCATATACAGAATGATGACCAAGTAGATACCATTAGTCCCCTGTTGAACCGCCAATGCATTCATCATTGTACTTTTTCCATTGTCAAACTCCGGTTTACGAATAACCAATTCTGGTGTAACAATATGCTTACATCCTTATACCGCTGTATAGTTGTCCTTTGTAAATCCTAAACCGGCAAAAATCATGTTTCAATTGGGCTCCTTCTCGAGTAACCGAAGAACAGTTAAACAATCTTGTTAAAACGGGCGCTTTAGCAAAATCCTCCTACACCCAAGGACGGAGAGGTAGTCGTGTTTGCTGATCATCTCGGACGAGGTTTTTGCCCTCCCGGTTCAAAAAATTTCCGGGATGTACTGGCCAGTTTTCAACTGCGCCCTCAAGACATCAGTCCCAATTCTGTGACCAACATCTGCCACTTCCAAGTCTTTTGTGAGGTTTATCTGCAAGAGGAACCTTCAGTCGAACTGTTTAGGGATTTCTTTCACTTAAACCGTCGCACAGAGTTCTCGGATGGATCCAATACGGAACTGGGCGGAATGGCGGTTTAGAAAAGGAAAGAAGTCACCTTCCCTCATCCCAAACTCCACAGTCACCCCAAAGAGTGGAACCAGACTTGGTTTTATTGCATGGATACATCTCCACCTGACGAAAACCCCCTGCCGGGTTACCGCCCTGAACGCCTGAGCAACACACATCCTTTTCCTTAGAGGTTGACTGCAAGAGAAAGGGCCAACTATGCTCCTCAATTAGCAAAGCTTAGAGCCTTCATGGCAAACGGTTTGACAGGAGTTGATCTTGCTCGTTGTTGGATAAGCTGGAGTATTCTGCCCTTAAGCCGGCGCTCCAGTTTGATGTGTGAGTATACAGGGAGTTTGAAGGATGCTCAGCGGCACATTGACATTCAGCTTACAGATGCAGAAGTCACTGAGGCTGTAAAAAAGATACTGAACGAACCGGAGGCTGTCTGTGCCCAAACGGGACTACTCCCTTTCTGCACCTTCAACAAACCACCAGCTGTAAGAATCATATAATCTTTTTATCTGAAGTTGCTTCTGTCCAAATATTCTCTGAAAGTGCGATTATTTTCTGACAGGGTGATGATCCGTTCTAGAACAAGAAACCATCACAAGACAAACCGGCGAAGCCGCAAGACAAATCGGTCAAGCCAGTTCGTCCAAAGACCAAGGTTGTTAAAAAACCTGCCAAGAGAAGGACCACCGCATCCTCCGACCTACCAGCTGATGACGATGTGGGTAATCCGGAACCAGAGGTAGAACTTGACTCTCTTGGTTCATTTTTTGTACACCTCATTGACAATGATTATTATCAGGATGACGCTGAAGGCAGTCATGCTGACGATGTAGAGGTAATCATTCTTTCCTCCGATTCAGATCCTCTGCCGACATCGAAAATCTGTCGAGCAAACCGGAAAGTAAAATTTTCTCACCCCCTTGCTTACTTGGACCCAAACTTTCTTTTGAAGACACAGCAGCACGAGGCTCGCCACACAACCCTGCACAGCGGCCAGGTAGTTACCTCCGCCGGTTTACCGAATAGTCCGGTTCGGAAACGCCGATTAGAGGTCTCTTATCCCATTGATACTTCATGCCCCAAAGCAGGTTGTTTCCGCCAGCCTCTTAACCCGTCTGATTTAAATTATCAGGGTACTTCTCACTCATCTTCTAGCGAGTCGTCGGCCACAAAACTTCCACCCCTCAAAAAGGATCTTGGGTGAGCTATACACTTGTTGTTATCCTTGATGTTGCTATTTTGATATACTGTACTGATCCTTATGTTTATTTTTCTCAGCGCCAAGCCCAGACCCAGCAAGAAAGCTCGGTTGAATAAACCGGCTGATGAGGACGTGGTTGTTGAACCGGAGAAAACTCCAGATCCTGAAGAGACCAACATTGATGCCATACTGAATGACCCACCGCCTCAGGACCATGACTTCGTTGCTGAGCAGGCAGAAGTTGACACCACAAGCCATGCTGACCAGCCAACCGGCCCTGTCCGAACTGACAATAAACCGGCAAGTCCAGTTAAGAATACTGACAAACCGCCAACCCCAGTAACGGCTGCTGATGACAAAGATGATGACATTATGATTACTGGCACTGGCCATACCGCTCCGGGCAATCCCGTCGCTTTGTCAAAGCATACTGCCAAAGATGAGCTCTCTGCAATTGGCAAGGGAAAATGGAACGCCGATTTGTCAAATTATGCCCATCTGAATGCTCAAGACCTTCACTCTGGCTTCCTGAACCGTCTGTACACTAGCCGTGACTATGAAGCCGGTTTGGTCAATATGATGAAGGAGCGATATGAGGTAACTTTCATAAGTGTTTCTCTCTTATATTTAACCGCAACTTATCAACTCCAGTTGCCCCCAAGTGACGGTTTAAGATACCAATTTAAACCGCGACTTAGTAACAATTTCCTGTTTGCAACAATGCATCTTAGCTTCACTAATGTAGCCCCCAAGGGCCGGTTTAACTTTATAAAGATTAACCGGGACTTTGTAGAAGAATTCCCATATTAGCATTTTATGAGCAAATACACATTAGCCCCCAAGTGCCAAGCTTAATACTTGTATTGTGCTTGGGACTTGTAAAAATTTCTGATTAAGAGCAAATATGCATTAGCCCCCAAGTACTAAGGGCATAACTTGTTATGTGCTTAGTACTTCAAATATGTACTGTCAACTCATTATATATCTGTCTCTTTATAGGCTGAGCTGAGCAAAAAGGAATCTCAAATCGCCGATCTGCAAGAAAATATCAAGTCCCAACAGGCCGAAGCTTCCAAGGCAAAAGATGAGTTGACGAGCGCCTTAGCCGCTATGGAAAAGCTGAAGGAGAGCTTCAACAGGGAGCAGGCGGATTGGAACACAAAGAAGTCTGCTTTGCAGAAAAAAGCTAAAGACGCAGAGGCAGCTCTCAAACCGGTGGTAGACGAGCTGACTGGTGTAAAGCGGCAAGTACATGCGATGACCGCTGCCGCGTTTGGTAAGCATCCTTGCTTTATACTTTCAACATATCTTCCCATGTGTTGCTGGTTTACTGACGTTTATAATGATGCAGGAACTCGTATTAGCCATCTGGGCTCTGACTTACAGAAGAAATTGAAAGTGGCCTATACTCTGATAGAGCAGCTGTATACCGGTGCGTAGCGGATCATCTGCACTGCTTCACACAATAAACCTCCACCAACATTCATCAAGGACACCTTAGAAAGGCTATCCATGCTTCCTGCCCGGGTTGAAGAACTAAAGAAAGCTGCTGCAAGGGCCGGAGCTCTGACCGCTCTAACCCGGGCAAAGGCGTGGGTGCCTGATCTTGATCCGGTGGACGTGGCTAAAGGCTTCCCAAGCTTAAAAGAAGACGGGTCAGAATTTGGCCAGGAGGATCTCCGCGCCATAAACCGGGAAGTACGTCCACTGGCTTGACAATTGGCTGAAGAAGCTGATCTCTCCTACTATCAGGCCAGCTATGATCACAAGAACAGACGGGTTGCTGCACCAATTCTGGAAGCGCAAAATCTGATCGCTCCAATCCGTAAGCACACTTATGCCCCTGATATTGAACCGTCAACCCTTATAAGCGACGAAGCTGTGTTCCAAGCTTTAACTGGGATCGACTGGACAACTGTTGACTTCTAGCCGCTGGGTAGAGACGAAGAAGATGAACCGGTGCAAGATGATCCGCAGCCGTTAGGTCAAGCTGATAAGCAATCATAATCCGGGGGCCGGTTTAGTCTTCCACGTGCTGCAATGCTTATTGAGAAACAATTATCCCTTTGGGCACTGAAACGCCTTGTAATAGGCTAGTTAAAACACTTGGTCTGTTATGCCTTCGTGCATATTGATCTGCAACTGATGCGTGTTAATCCGCCATGCTTAAGATATGATGTTCATAATCCATAGCTATTAATTCAAGTTGTTCCTGTAGATAAGAAGCTTAAAGCGCCCTGACGGTTTACCACCGGGTGGTTCATGATACCTAAATATATATATAACCACGGTTTATAACCAAGGTTGTAAAAGATAACCAAATATGGAAATATATGATACCTGTGACCTTTAGGCATAGTGTCGGCTGACCAACTTTGTAATGAGGGTAATAACCCTAAACCGGAGTAGAAGTAACTCCTGTTATATGATGCCGGTTTATCAGACAACCGTTCCGGGCTATGATAAACACCGACTTATTCCATACTGGTGACTTTGAGTCGATCGGGCTGATAGTCTCCGGATTATAATTTGATCGTGTACTGACAACTTGTAGTTGACAGCCTAACCAGGTTGATAAACACTAGTTTAAAAACATCACAACTCTTATGAAAACAAAGAAAACTTAGCAAAAGGAAAATGAAAACCGTTGTAGTCGAGGCTTTTCACGGGCTGCCAGGCCCTAAATTCGACAGCAAAGAAGTCCCAAGCAACATTGTGAGCTGTGCTCAGTGGGTGCCTATGTTTGAGCTGTTGTTTTACAACACTCTCTTTGGCCCCAGATTGATGTGGCTTTGAGCTGATCAAGAGGTGTGACTGTGGTTCGGATACGACCAAGCCCCCAAGTGATGCTGTGGCATTGCGCCGATCAAGAGTTGTAGCTATGGTTCGGGTACGACCAAGCCCCAAAGTGATGCTGTGGCATTGCGCCGATCAAGAGGTGTAGCTATGGTTCAGACACGACCAAGCCCCCAAGTGATGATGTGGCATTCCGCCGATGAAGAGGTGTAGCTATGGTTCGGATACGACCAAGCCCCCAAGTGATGCAATATAGAGCTTAGAGAAGCTAAATCAAGGGGTAAACCGGACGCCGCTTTGTAAGCTCCATGTAACCACACATGATGTAAGAAAAACCACAGATACCCCACTTTAGTCGAGGTTCCGGTTTATTTTATTGATCATAATATATACATTGTCATAACATGTACATAAGCAGAGCCTATAGCTCAAGTATAGTAAGGCCGAAGATGAGCAATATTCCACGGCCGGTTGGTCTCCTCCTCCGATTTACGTGAGTCTTTGCGCTCTCGAACATCGATTAGGTAGTATGACCCGTTGTGCAGATTCTTGCTGACCACAAAGGGTCCTTCCCAAGGGGGGTATAGCTTGTGCATGTCCGTCTGATCCTGGATGAGTCCAAGCACCAAATCGCCTTCTTGAAAGGTTCTGGTTCTAACCCGGCGGCTATGATAACGACGCAGATCTTGCTGATAAATCCCTGAACGGGCTGCCGCCATGTCACGTTCCTCATCTAACAGGTCAAGAGCTTCCCGCCGTGCCTTCTCGTTGTCAGCTTCAACATATGCCGCTACACGAGGCGAGTCATGACGGATGTCACTAGGAAGAACTGCTTCCGCTCCATAAACCATGAAAAATGGTGTGTATCCTGTCGATCTGTTGGGTGCGATATTGATGCTCTACAACATAGAAGGTAACTCCTCAACCCAACAACCCGGCGTCCGTTGCAAAGGAACCATAAGCCGAGGTTTGATGCCTCTCAAGATCTCTTGATTAGCCTTCTCCGCTTGACCATTAGACTGTGGGTGAGCCACTGATGACACGTCAAGCTGGATGTGCTCACGTTGACAGAACTCCTTCATGGCACCTTTTGACATATTGGTACCATTGTCTGTTATAATGCTGTGTGGAAAGCCGAACCGGAAGATCACCTTTTTAATGAATTGGACCGCCGTGGCTACGTCACACTTACTAACTTGATCTGCCTCCACCCACTTCATGAACTTATCAACCGCCACCAAAAGGTGGGTCTTCTTGTCCTTGGACCTCTTCAAAGGCCCAACCATATCCAGACCCCAAGTTGCAAACGGCCAGATGATTTGAATCATCCTCAATTCTTGAGCCAGCACATGAGCGTGTCTTGAGAACTTCTGACAGCCATCACATCTTTTGACCAAGTCCTCGGCGTCAGCATGAGCTGTCAACCAATACAAACCGTGACGAAACGCCTTGGCCACCAAAGATTTTGAACCGGCGTGGTGACCACAATCTCCTTCGTGGATCTCACGCAAAATTTCACGGCCTTCCTCAGGAGACACACAGCGTTGAAACGCCCCTGTCACACTGGAATGATGTAACTCTCCATTGATAATAGTCATGGTCTTGGACCGCCGGATTATCTGCCTGGCCAGAGTTTCATCCTCTGGTAACTTGCCCCGGTTCATATACGCCAGATATGGAACCGTCCAATCCGGGATAACATGAAGGGCCGCCACCAACTGAGCCTCCGGATCGGGAACAGCCAAATCCTCTTCACCAGGGAGCTTGACGGACGGGTTATGCAAAACATCCAGGAAGACATTAGGTGGAACCGGTTTACGTTGGGAACCCAGGCGGCTTAAAGCGTCCTCCGCTTCATTCATCCGCCGGTCCACATGATCCACATGATAACCTTTAAAGTGACCTGCAACAATATCCACCTCACGACGATATGCTGCCATTAATGGGTCCTTGGAATCCCAAGTGCCAGATCCGAGTCACCGAAGCACTTAACTCAGCTTAGGTTCATCTCCTAAGCCATCCGAAGACCATGGAGTAAAGCCTCATATTCAGCTGCATTGTTAGTGCAAGGGAACATTAAACGGAGAACATAAGAAAACTTATCACCTCGTGGGGAAGTTAATACAACTCCAGCCCCCGAGCCCTCCAATTGCCTGGACCCATCAAAATGAATAGTCCAATAGGTATGATTTGGCTTCTCCTCTGGCGCTTGTAATTCTGTCCAATCATTGATGAAATCCACAATCGCCGTTCGAGGTATGTATTTCAACCCGTGAGGCCCGAGCTCGAGAGCCCCAATCTGGCCAGTCGCTTCCCTGTTCTGGATTATATCCCCCAAAGGAGCAGAGCTGACCACCGTGATGGGATGACCTTGGAAATACTGCTTAAGCTTCTGGCTTGCCATGAAAACCCCATACACCAATTTTTGCCAATGCGGGTACCTGATCTGCTTGGACTCAATAAGTACCTCACTGATATAGTAAACCGGCCGCTGAACCGGATATTCCTTTCCTGCCTCCTTGCACTCCAACACAATAGCCACACTAACAGCCCGAGCATTAGCTGCTACCAATGGTTCTTGTGAACCGGAGCAGCGAGAATCGACGGATTAGCTAGCCGCCGCTTTAAGTCCTCAAATGTTTCATTAGCGGCGTCACTCCAGACGAAGTTATCCGTTTTCTTCAGCATCTGATACAAAGGGATGGCCTTCTCGCCAAGGCGACTGACAAACCGGCTCATCGCGGCAATCCGGCCTGCCAGGCGTTGAACATCATTGATACACTTCGGTTTAGCCAAGGAGGTGATGGCTTTGATCTTTTCCAGATTAGCTTCAATGCCCCTATTAGACACCAAAAAGCCCAAGAGCTTGCCTGCAAGTACACCAAAGATACACTTGGCCGGATTGAGCATCATTTTATAAACCCGCAGGTTATCAAAGGTTTCCTTCAAGTCATCAATCAATGTCTCCTTCTTTCTTGATTTTACCACAATATAATCCACATAGCCGTGAACATTGCGGCCGATCTGTTTATGAAGACAATTCTGCACACACCATTGATAAGTCGCATGGGCACTCTTGAGCCCAAAGGGCATGGACACATAGCAGAAGGCTCCAAAGGGAGTTATGAAGGCTGTCTTCTCCTGGTCCTTAACTGCCATTTTGATCTTATGATAACCATAATATGCATCCAAAAACTTAAACGCTCACAACCCGCCGTAGCATCAATAATTTGATCAATACGGGGAAGGGTAAAAGGATCTGCTGGACAAGCTTTGTTGAGATATGTGTAGTCCACACACATACGCCAAGTGCCATTCTTCTTGAGGACCAGCACCGGATTAGCCAACCACTCAGGATGGAATACTTCAACGATAAATCCAGCCGTCAAGAGTCTGGCTACTTCTTCTCCAATAGCCTTGCGTCTTTCTTTATTGAACCGGCGTAGAAACTTCTTGACCGGTTTATACTTGGGATTGCAAGAGCGGAGCTCTACCAACTGAGCTATATCCCCCCCGAGCCAAGTGGAGTACAACATTGAGAGTGTGCTCAGCGAGTTCTCTCGGTACACCTGGCATGTCAGAAGGCTTCCATGCAAAGATGTCCCGATTCTCACGGATGAACTCGATGAGCGCGCTTTCCTATTTCGGATCCAAGTTAGCGCTAATGCTAAACAGCTTGGACGAATCGCCAGGCACGAAGTCAACAAGCTTAGTCTCATCGGCCGATTTAAACTTCAGGGCCGGATCATGCTCTGTAGTTGGTTTCTTCAACGAAGTCATATCTGCCGGATCAAAATTGTCCTTGTAAAACTTCAACTCTTCTGTTGCACAAACCGACTCAGCATAAGCCGCATCACCTTCTTCACACTCCAGAGCAATCTTGTGGCTCCCATGCACGGTTATAGTTCCCTTGTGACCCAGCATTTTGAGCTGCAGATAGACATAACAAGGCCGTGCCATAAACTTAGCATAAGCTGGCCATCCAAATAGGGCATGATACGGGCTTTCGATTTTCACCACTTCAAAGGTCAAAGTTTCTGATCTTGAGTCATGCTCATCTCCAAAAGCCACCTCCAGGGCTATCTTACCAATAGGATACGCCGATTTACCAGGCACCACACCATGGAACACCGTGTTGGACGGTTTAAGATTTTTATCTGTTAACCCCATGCGACGGAAAGTTTCATGATAAAGGATATTGATACTACTCCCTCCGTCCATGAGTACCTTGGTGAACTTATAGCCTCCCACCTGAGGTGTCACCACCAATGCCAGATGACCTGGATTATCAGTCCAGGGTGGATGATCCTCTCGACTCCACACAATAGGCTGTTCAGACCAGCGTAAGTGTCGGGGGACCGCCGGTTCAACGGCATTCACCGCCCTTTTACGAAGCTTCTGATCGCGCCTGTCCAATCTAGTGGTGAAGACATGATACTGTCCGCTATTCAACTGCTTCGGGTTGCTCTGGTAACCCGACTGCTGCTGCTGCTGTTGCTGATTGCCCTGATGATTATAGCCACCTTGGTTACCCTTATTACTTTGATTGTTATGTCCACCCTGATTACCGTGGAAGCCTGAACCGGAATTTCCTCCGCCATACCCCGGCCCATGAGAGCCGGGGCCCGAACTGCCTCCTGGTCCATGATCATACCGGAAAGAATCAGAATTTTTGAACTCTTGGAGGATGTAACAATCTTTTCAGAGGTGCGTGGACGGGTCCTCCTTCGTCCCATGCTTTGGACAGGGCTGGTTCAACAGATAAGACAAACGGTCCAGATTAGGACTTGGCCTTCCACCGCGCTGGGGCGGTTTACCCTTACGCCGCTGGCCCTTGTCATGTGTATTAGTATTAGCCACAAATTCTAAACCCTGGTCCGCCTTACGCTTGCCGCCGTTTCCATGGCCCGCCGGGTTGTGGTGCTGCCCCTTGGCATTGCCGCTCTTTTTTCCCTTCCCTGTCTTATCATCGTCAGACTCGGGATCCTTGGTACTATCAGAGTCGCCATACTTCATCAGTGCAGCCATGAGGGTTCCCATGTCATTACAATGACGTTTGAGCCGTCCCAACTTCGACTTCAGGGGTTCAAACCGGCAATTGCCTTCCAATGTTAAAACTGCGGTGTCAGCGTTGATGCGGTCCGATGAATGCAAAATCTCTGAAACCCGGCGCACCCAATGGGTTGTCGACTCTCCTTCCTCCTGGACACAGGCAGCTAAGTGCATAATTGACATGGGCTCCTTGCATGTATCCTTGAAATTCTGAATAAACCGGGCTCTCAACTCGGCCCATGACCTGATAGAATTAGCCGGTAAGCTCTTTAGCCAAGTGCGGGCTGTCCCTTCTAGCATCATGGTGAAGTATTTCGCACATGCCGCATCATCCATATCCAGCATCTCCATGGCCATCTCGTAGCTTTCGACCCATGTTTCAGGGGATAAATCGGCGGTGTAATTCGGCACCTTGTGCGGGCCCTTGAAATCCTTGGGCATGCGCACATTGTGTAATGCCGGGACGAGGCACGGCACTCCCAAAGAACTAGAGGTAACTCCTAGTTCCACCGATGTGGTTGGACGAACCGGAGTAAGTTGGCGGGCTTCATGTTGCGCCGCTAACTCGGCCTCTTTGCGTGCCCGAGCCCGGTCCACCACCTCCTGAGCATCACCAGCACCACCCGCCGGGTTATTGCCACGGGGCGGATCACGGCTCCGCGGGTTGCTTGACACTGCCCGTTCATCCATACACCTGCTGTAACTCTGGCTTGGACGGGGAGTGGAATGAATCCGATCGCGACTATATGAATAAGCCTCCTGTTGAACCAAGGCTGTATGAAGAAGCTCCTTAAGCCGACGCGTCTCGACCGCCGCCGGAGAATCGCCTTCGATCGGGATGGCCGCCAGCCGTGAAGCGGCAGCGACAATGTTGTCCATCGGGTTAGAATAATGACCCGGTGGCCTGGGGACATGCGGTGCTACAATGTTGTTTTGACGAGGCGGATCCACCAAACATGGCTGAACCGGCGCTCCTGCTCCAGGTGCCTCCGCCCGGTTTACCACCGGCGGATTACTGGTCCCTGCTCCTGGGGTGTTAAAGAGATTTCTAGTGTCATAAACCGGCGGCAGGCGAGATCGGTGCCTCCTCTTCAGGACTTCGTTCGACGCACTCTGATCCAGCATAATCCGGTAAGCTTGTGCATCCAAAGCGGCCCGCTCCGCGGCTATCCTGGTATCCTCAGCTGCTAAGTCGGCTTTGGCCTGGGTGATATGATCTTTCACTTTCGCGATTTTCGCATTGTGCGCATCCTGATCCGGCGGGTTAACCTCCGCCGTCAGCATTGCCAACGCGTCAAACAAATTAGATAGAACCTGAGCTGGCGGTCGCATAGGGCCTCCTGCCCCGGCCGCTCTTGCTGCTGCCGATCCGGAAATCATTGCCACTGCGGTCGAAGAGTGGAGCGCGGTTGCATACCGGCCATGAAGATCGCAACCCGGTTTGGCAGATCAAAGGGGTCCGGAATACTGTCGCCATCGGAACAGCCCCCAATCCGGCCATCTTGTAACTGATATAACGACTCGGTCTCTCCGGTCGATGAATAGTCGCCGGAATAAACGACGGTCTCACCACCAGATTCCGATATATCCTCAAATTCCCCTCCATGGATAACTCCCAAAAAGGCACGCTTCATGACAGGCTTGACCCGGGCAGATCTCGCACGCTGAGCCGTTTCGAAGAGGTCAGTGCAGATGTCCGGCTCAGGGCCCAGTTCGCCCATCTTGCCAATGAAAACGTGTATGCCACCAAAGGGGACCCGGTACCCATACTCGATTGAGCCGGCCTTGGGGCCCCAGTCTGCATCGTCAATGTAGAGTTTGCCGCGACGACTCTTGGTCATCCAGCCCACAGCGTAACCATTGAGTCCTTCGAAGTTACCCTCCAAGAACTTGAAACCATCGTGCGATAGCCCCATGGTGGGCGCCAACTGTCGTGGTTTTGTCACGGCAGATGTCCTAGAGAAAGGACTTAGTCGTGGAGCCATCGCTACGGATTAACTTAAAGGGGTTAAAGCGGACAAGGGACGCAAGAGAGTTTTATACTAGTTCGGCCCCTTACGATGAAGGTAAAAGCCTATGTCTAGTTGTGATGGAATTGCTAGGGTTTCGATGACCAGGGAGCGAATACGCTTTGCCTGAGTCTCGAGATGTTGTCTGTTGTCCTTGAACAGCCGCCGGGTGGTCCCCTTATATACAGGAGTTGACGCCCGTCGGTTTACAGATCCCGAGGCCGGCTCATAATCGTGTCCGGCTCGGTCTCTTCTACTTCTATCTTACAACACAAGTTTACATATCAATGCCGGTTTATGTCTACAGGCCTTAAACCGGCTTTGGGCCCTGGGCCTCCATAAAGCGTCACCATCTGTCTTCATGGACTTCAGATACATATGAACTCTTTATGGGGTTAACCCGGCCTCTCCTGGCCTGTTGAAGAAACATATTATCTTAATTCAATACCTATTGAAGAAACTCATGGTCTTGATAACCCGACACAGGTAGTAAAGGTAAATTCTCTCTATAGATTTGATGAAGGTGATATTCCTCACTATAAGTCTGCTAGACAATGCTTAGAAGAGTTTGATAATTTTGTTGTCAAACAAGAAAATTTCAATGCTTATTTTGGTAGACAACTGAAATACAATTCCGATATGCTTGAACACTTGGGTGATTATATGTCTAGAGTTAAAGGTGAACTTAAACTCATTAGTAAACATGCTTCTAAGGTTACCACTCAAGCAGAACAAGTGCTTAAAGCTCAGAATGATTTTCTCAATGAATTGAGTAGTAAGAATAATGATTATGCTGTTAGAGTGGCTACTAGAACTGGTAAAATGACTCAAGAACCTTTGTATCCTGAAGGCCATCCTAAGAGAATTGAGCAAGATTCTCAGAGAAATAATTTAGATGCACCTAGTCCTTCTAAAAAGAAGAAAAAGAAAAATGATAGGACTTTGCATGCTTCTAGTGAACCTATTGCTGAACCACCTGAGAATCCTAATGATATTTCTATTTCTGATGCTGAAACACAATCTGGTAACGAACATGAAACTAGTGAGAATGTTAATGATAATGTTCATGATGATGCTCAACCTAGCAATGATAATGATGTAGAAATTGAACCTGCAGTTGATCTTGATAACCCACAATCAAAGAATCAACGTTATGATAAGAGAGACTTTGTTGCTAGGCAACACGGTAAGGAAAGAGAACCATGGGTTCAGAAACCCATGCCTTTTCCTCCCAAACCAACCAAGAAAAAAGATGATGAGGATTTTGAGCGCTTTGCTGAAATGATTAGACCTATCTTTTTGCGTATGCGATTAACTGATATGCTCAAAATGAATCCTTATGCTAAGTACATGAAAGAAATTGTCACTAATAAAAGAAATATACCGGAAGCTGAAATTTCCACCATGCTTGCTAATTATACCTTTAAGGTTGGAATACCTAAGAAACTAGGAGATCCAGGAGTACCAACTATACCATGCTCCATTAAAAGAAACTATGTTAAAGCTGCTTTGTGTGATCTTGGAGTCGGTGTTAGTGTTATGCCTCTCTCTTCATATCGTAGACTTGATTTGAATAAGTTGACACCTACTGAAATATCTTTGCAAATGGCTGATAAATCAACTGTATACCTGTCGGTATTTGTGAGGATGTGCCTGTTGTGGTTGCGAGCGTTACTATTTTAACAGTCTTTGTTATTCTTGATATTCCCGAGGACGATAGTATGTCTATTATTCTTGGAAGACCTTTTTTGAATACTGCAGGGGCTGTTATTGATTGCAACAAAGGCAATGTCACTTTTCATGTTAACGGTAATGAGCATACGGTACACTTTCCGAGGAAACAACCTCAAGTTCATAGTATCTATTCTATTGGAAAAATTCCATCGATTATTTTTAGAGGTTTTGAATTTCCTCTACCTAGTGTCAAAAAGAAATATGATATTCTTATTATTGGGGATGTGCATATCCCCGTTGAGGTAACATAGTGTTATTCAAAATTTCTCCGGTTCCATGTTAGTCGGAATGAGTTTGTTAACAAGAACTGATCAACCTTGTTAGTGGATTCCTTTTAATGAGCATGAGATGGATGAAATTAGAAAGCACAACCTTCTGTACCTCCTTTTACTATCTGTTATTTAGTTGAAATAAAGTAAAAATAGTATTTTTCCGTCTGTTTTCTGATTTATCCGTGCAATATAAAAATACCCCAAAAATAAAAGTTCTCCAAATGCCCTGAAATTGGAATATGATTTTTTCTAGAATATTTAAGAATCTCTGGCACTGAGAACACAGCAGGGGGAGCAAGCACTTAGCCATGAGGGTCCAGGGCGCGCCCCTGCCTCGTGGGCCCATGGTGGCTCCCCTCCACTTATTCCTGCACCCACACACTTCTTCTTCCTCCCAAAAAAAAAATCACCATCTAGCTCAAGCACGAGTTCTAGCTCATTTTGCTGCGACTTTCGATCTGCTTGCTCAAAGCACCTCTCACAAAAATGCTTTGGGAGATTATTCCTTGGTATGTGACTCCTCCATTGGTCCAATTAGTTTTTGTTCTAGTGCTTTATTCATTGCAAATTTGTGCTGCCTAGGTGACCATGTTCTTGAGCTTGCATGTCAAATTTATATGGTTCCAAGTAGTTCTAATGCATGATATAGGCACTAGACACTTGTAGGAGTAGTTGCTATCAAGTTTGTTGAGCTTGGTTCACTTTTGTTTGAAGTTACTAAAAAATTTCAGAAATTTTTCAGAGGAAGAAATATGTTTAGGAAAATGTACCGTGGTGGTCCTTCAAGGAAACAAGGACCCAGGCTTGCAATGCGCGATGCCGATGATGAGCCACCGAGGGACGCTCCAGTACGGCCTTGTGAATGGCCTTCAGAAGGCTTTATGGATAAAGCAGAAATCAAGGAAGAATTTAGCGCATATTTGCGTAACGCAGAATAGTGCCCCAGTACCACTATATCACTAGTTCCTTTGTGAGGAGGTTTGAATATTCATCTTCACATAATTCTCAAGCTATCCTGTTTGATCTTTATGAAAATTCCTATACCATGGACTTAGAGGATTTTACCATTGCTTGCAAACTTCCACAATGGGGTAGCCCTCTTGAACCTCGCAAATCTGAATTTAGAGAGTTTCTTGCCAGTATAACTGTGGGTGAATCTAGAGACATAACACAAGCTACCATAGGGAGTATTCATTTTCCTGCTATACATTATTTTGCTCTCTTCATCGGTAGGTGCATAAAGGGTAAGGACGAAGCATGTCACATGTGTGTACCAGACCTCAGTATTCTTAGGAGTGCTGTGTTAGGAGACAAATCATATAATTTGGGAGCTATTGTTGCACGTAGGTTGCATAATAATAAAATTAATGGAGATTTCTTTGGAGGAATTTACGGAACCCGTCTAGCTAATTTTCTTAAGGTACCTATACGTGAGTATGATGTTGAGCTGCCTAATGTTTATTTAGATTATAATGCCATGGTTCATCATCATTTTCTTGAGAGGAATGAGCAGTCCCTCCAGTATCGCTTAATCTTTGACAGACGTCGTGCTGCCATATTACTCTCCCTGCTCCTGCCTTCTTTGATTATCAGGCAAAAGGAAGACGTGTTATTACCAGAGAGGAGGCAGATGAGTACGAGAGGAGGGCGGAGGCAGCTCGCCGCCACGTTGCAGCTCAGGAGGAAATCGCCACGGCATCTCAGTACGACCCCGGCTACAACTATGGATATCCGCCAGGCCAGCCGTGGCAATAGACCAACTTAGGCCAAAAGCCTAAGCTTGGGGGAGTATGTATTTCTCACCGACATCACATTTATGTTCACACACACTCATTGCTAGATGTCGGTGCTCATACTCTTTCATTGTACTATCCATGCTAGTTTACTTTCTTTTTCCTGCTTTCTTCTTGTGTGATAGATAAACTTTAAGAAAAACCAAACAAATTAGTAGTAGCTCTTAGTTACACTAGTAGAAAAAGGGGCTTTTGTCCCGGTTGGTAAGGGCCTTTAGTCCCGGTTTTTGAACCGGGACTAAAGGGTCGTTACTAATGCCTCCCCCCTTTAGTCCCGGTTCTTACACGAACCGGGACTAAAGGCCGCGGCCACGTGGAGCTCCACCTTTAGTCCCGGTTGGTAACACCAACCGGGACTAAAGGAAATTTTATGATTTTTTTTGAAATTTTTTTAATTCTTTTTTGATTTTCAAATTTCTGAATTATTTTAACCTCTAATCTCTAATCACCACCCCTCATCACTACTCAATTTATCCTCTAATCTCTAATCACCCCTCATCATTCCAAATCATCTAACTTCCCGGACAGTCACCCATCCTCTCACTACTCCAGCCTGAGCACGCTTAACTTCCGGGTTCTGTTCTCCCTCGTTTCCAAGTCTGCACTTGCTATTTCCTGACAATAGTAAGATGTTAATCCTATTAACCCTCAGGAATTTAGCTTGAGCATGAAGTGACACATTTCACTGTTTGAGTTTGAAACTATTGTTTTAAAAAACAATAATTATTTAGTAACACTAATATTTCTTGAATAATTAGTTTGACCATTGTTTGACCATTGTTTGACCAGATTTGACCAAAATTCGAAAAAACTGAAATAATTATTTAGTAACACTAATATTCTAGAATAATTAGTTTGACCATTGTTTGACCACAGTTTGACCAGATTTGACCACATTTTAAAAAAAATTGAAACTAAATTTTTTCTCGTACTAGTGGCGCACCTAGCAAATGGTGCGCCACTAGTAAGTTTTAAATATTTTCGATTTTTTTCCACTCTAGATCATAAAATCCCCGTAACTTTTTTTCTGTTAGGTTTTTGAGGATTTTTTCGGATGTAACTTTTCGAGTAGATGATTTTTCATATAAAAAACTTTTTAATCCGAGTCCGTATGCAAAAGTTATGCCCATTTTACAAATTCCCAAGAGATTTTGCAAATAAAGTCGAAATTCATATTTGTAAATTTTCCCAACAACTAGACCACATATCACATGGGAAACTTATTTTATTTTATTTTTTTTGACATTTCCATCATTTTATTTTGTTTTTTCTAAAACTGAAAAGGCGGTCCACGGGAGGGGGGTAGAGTTTGAAAATGGGACCTTTAGTACCGGTCCGTGCCATGAACCCGTACTAATGCCTCAAAGCCCATTAGTACCGGTTGGTGGCACCAACCGGGACAAAAGGTCTAACCTTTAGTCCCGGTTCGTGCCACCAACCGGTACTAATGGGCATCGCACCCTTTAGTCCCGGTTCGTGGCACCAACCGGGACTAAAGGGCCTAGGTGAACCGGGACTAATGCCTTAGCCGCATGAACCGGGACCAATGCTCACATTAGTCCCGGTTCGTGAATGAACCGGGACTAATGTGAGCATTGCCCTGTGACCAAAGCCCTGTTTTCTACTAGTGTTAGTTTACTTTTCTTGCTGTAGTAGTAATAATTAAAAAGAAAACCCAAAATGATTTCCTATTCTTCTTTTGCTTGTTGGGAGCTTTCCCGTGTAAATAGTTTTATTTCTTTTCTTTTCTTTGGGGGTCGATAGGAGAAGACCATAATTAAATTGTTGAAGTGGCTCTTATATGCATTATTGTTGATTTAACCAAGAGCCCATATTGCCTTGTCTTCTCCTGTTTATTGAATGCTCGTAGATTCTAGCTTAGTCCAATGCACGTGCACTATTATTATTATTATTATTATTCACATCGTTCGGTCGTGCAAGTGAAAGGCAATTATGACGATATATGATGGACTGACTGAGATGAGAAAAGCTGGTATGAACTCGACCTCTATTGTCTTTGTAAATATGATTAGTTCATCATTCCTGATTCAGCCTACTATGAATAAACATGTTTGCAATGAAAATTAGAGATTATAGTTGCTTGTGCCATGCTTGATTAGCTATGAGTTATAATGGTTTACCTTGCGTGTCAACATGCTATTAAAATGGTTGTGATGTGGTATAATGGGGTGGTATCCTCCTTTGAATGATTTAAGTGACTTGACTTGGCACATGTTCACACATGTAGTTGAAACAAATCAACATAGCCTTCACGATATTTATGTTCATGGTGGATTATATCCTACTCATGCTTGCACTCAATGTTTATTAATTTTAATGCATGTTCATGACTTTTGTCGCTCTCTAGTTGGTCGCTTCCCAGTCTTTTTCTAGCCTTCACTTGTACTAAGCGGGAATACTGCTTGTGCATCCAATTCCTTAAACCCCAAAGTTATGCCATATGAGTCCACCATACCTTCCTATATGGGGTATCTACCTGCCGTTCCAAGTAAATTTGTATGTGCCAAACTCTAAACCTTCAAATGAAATTCTGTTTTGTATGCTCGAATAGCTCATGTATCAACTAGGGTTGTCCGTATCTTCCATGCTAGGCAGGTTATTCTCAAGAGGAGTGGACTCCGCTCCTCACTCACGAGAAAATGGCTGGTCACCGGGATGCCCAGTCCCATGCTTTAGGCAAACTAAATCAAAATAATTGCAAACGAAACTCCCCCTGGGACTGTTGTTAGTTGGAGGCACTCGTTGTTTCGAGCAAGCCATGGACTGATGCTTGTTGGTGGAGGGGGAGTATAAACTTTACCATTATGTTTGGGAACCACCTATAATGTGTGTAGCATGGAAGATATCGCCATCTCTTGGTTGTTATGTTGACAATGAAAGTATGCCGCTCAAAATATCATTTATCTCTATTTCAAAATCGAGCTCTGGCACCTCTACAAATCCCTGCTTCCCTCTGCGAAGGGCCTATCTATTTACTTTTATGTCGAGTCATCACCCTCTTATCAAAAGCACTAGCTGGAGAGCGCTGCTGTCATTTGCATCCATTACTGTTAATTTATATTGGGTATGACTGGATATCTTTTACCGTGAATTACAATGTCTAGTCAGTCCTTGATCTTTAAAGGTGCTCTGCATTTATTTTTTGCGGTCTTGGAAAGGGCTAGCGAGATACCATCCTGTTATATCATATTATGATTGTTTTGTGAAAGTGTTGTCATCGAAGATTTATTATTATCGCTCGCTAATTGATTATGCCATTGATATGAGTAAACATGAGACCTAAGAGTTATTGTGAATGTGGTTAGTTATAATCTTTCCTGAAAACTTGAATGCTGGCTTTACATATTTACAACAACAAGAGCAAACATAGTTTGTAAAAGTTTTTCTTTATCACTTTCAGTTTATCAACTGAATTGCTTGAGGACAAGCAAAGGTTTAAGCTTGGGGGAGTTGATACGTCTCCATCGTATCTACTTTTCCAAATACTTTTGCCCTTGTTTTGGACTCTAACTTGCATGATTTGAATGGAACTAACCTAGACTAATGCTATTTTCAGCAGACTTTCCACGGTGTTATTTATGTGCAGAAACAAAAGTTCTCAGAACGACCTGAAACTCCACGGAACGTATTTTTGGAAAAATTAAAAATACTGGAAGAAGAATCCACGTCAGGGGGGCCACACCCTGTCCACGAGGGTGGGGGCTCGCCTGCCCCCCTGGGTGCGCCCCCTACCACGTGGGCCCCCTGACGCTCCACCGACCTCAACTCCAACTCCATATATTCGTGTTCGGGGACAAAAAAATAAGAGAGAAGGATTCATCGCGTTTTACGATACGGAGCCGCCGCCAAGCCCTAAAACCTCTCGGGAGGGCTGATCTGGAGTCCGTTCGGGGCTCCGGAGAGGGGAATCTTTCGCCGTCGTCATCATCAACCATCCTTCATCACCAATTTCATCATGCTCACTGCCGTGCGTGAGTAATTCCATCGTAGGCTTGCTGGACGGTGATGGGTTGGATGAGATTTATCATGTAATCGAGTTAGTTTTGTTAGGGTTTGATCCCTAGTATCCACTGTGTTCTGAGATTGATATTGCTATGACTTTGCTATGCTTAATGCTTGTCACTAGGGCCCGAGTGCCATGATTTTAGATCTGAACCTATTATGTTTTCATGAATATATGTGAGTTCTTGATCCTATCTTGCAAGTCTATAGTCACCTACTATGTGTTATGATCCGGCAACCCCGAAGTGACAATAATCGGGACCACTCCCGGTGATGACCGTAGTTTGAGGAGTTCATGTATTCACTATGTGTTAATGCTTTGGTCCGGTACTCTATTAAAAGGAGGCCTTAATATCCCTTAGTTTCCGCTAGGACCCCGCTAACACGGGAGGGTAGGACAAAAGATGTCATGCAAGTTCTTTTCCATAAGCACGTATGACTATATTCGGAATACATGCCTACATTACATTGATGAATTGGAGCTAGTTCTGTGTCACCCTATGTTATGACTGTTACATGATGAACCGCATCCGGCATAATTCTCCATCACCGATCCAATGCCTACGAGCTTTTCACATACTGTTCTCCGCTTATTTACTTTTTCGTTGCTACTGTTACAATCACTAGAAAACCCAAAAATATTACTTTTGCTATCATTACCGTTACTTCCATATTACTTTGCTACTAAATACTTTGCTGCAGATACTAAGTTATCCAGGTGTGGTTGAATTGACAACTCAACTGCTAATACTTGAGAATATTTTTTGGCTCCCCTTGTGTCAAATCAATAAATTTGGGTTGAATACCCTACCCTCGAAAACTGTTGCGATCCCCTATACTTGTGGGTTATCACAGTACTGTTGTCAGCTTCATCAGAGAGTTAACATTCAGATATGGTGTTCCACACAGCATCATCACTAACAATGGGTCGAACTTCGATTCTGATGAGTTCAGAGCCTTCTGCGCTTCCCAAGGTACTCGAGTCAACTATGCTTCGGTCGCCCATCCCTAGTCGAATGGACAAGCTGAAAGAGCAAACAGATTGATTCGCAAAGGACTGAAACCCCGATTGATGCGTGATCTCAAGCATGCAGCAGGCGCCTGGGGCGATGAACTTCCATCAGTGCTTTGGGGATTGAGGACAACTCCTAATCGGCCGACTGGTCGAACTCCATTCTTCATGGTCTATGGAGGTGAAGCTGTTCTTCCAAGTGACTTGGTTCACAATGCACCCCGAGTCGAGCTCTTCTCAGAAGATGAAGCAGAACAGGCTCGGCAAGACGCAGTTGATCTCCTAGAAGAGGAAAGAGAGATGGCCCTGATCCGGTCGACCATTTATCAACAAGACCTGCGTCAATTCCACGCCAGAAACGTGAGGGGTCGAGCATTTCAAGAGGGACAGTTGGTTCTTCGGGTGGATCAGCAGAAACCACACAAGCTCGCTCCTGCTTGGGAATGCCCATTCATTATCACCAGAGTGCTCCACAACGGAGCATACCACCTTTACAATGTCGAGCACAAGAAAGACGAGCCACGCGCTTGGAATGCGGAGCTGCTCCGCCCGTTTTACACTTAAGCATTCACACTGTTTAGATGTAATAAGAAATACCTTCCAGTTTGATTATCAAACACAGAGTTTTACAGTCTCATAAATGATTGTTGTTCATTTTTTTTACGTTCCAAATCCCCCAGTGGGTGGCTTAGCTGCGAATCCGTTTCGCCTAAGTTCGAAAAATCCTACCGAGTGGTGTGAAACGCTCCCACTCAGAGGCTTAGCTGCGAATCCGATTCGCCTAAGTTTGAAAAATCCTACTGAGTGGTGAGCAAGCCTCTCACTCGGGGGCTTAGCTGCAGTCCAGTACTCGCCTAAGTTTGAAAAAACCAACCGAGTGGTGAGCAAGCCTCTCACTCAGGGGCTTAGCTGCAGTCCAGTACTCGCCTAAGTTTGAAAAATCCTACCGAGTGGTGAGAAAGCCTCTCACTCGGGGGCTTAGCTGCAGTCCAGTACTCGCCTAAGTTTGAAAAATCCTACCGACTGGTGAGCAAGCCTCTCACATGGGGGCTTAGCTGCAGTCCAGTACTCGCCTAAGTTTGAAAAATCCTACCGACTGGTGAGCAAGCCTCTCACATGGGGGCTTAGCTGCAGTCCAGTACTCGCCTAAGTTTAAAAACTCCTACTGAGTGGTGAGCAACCCTCCCACTCGGGGGCTTAGCTGCGGTCCAGTACTCACCTAAGTTTAAAAAATCCTACCGAGTGGTGAGCAAACCCTCCCACTCAGGGGCTTAACACTCGGAGATTTATTATACGCTCCATCCTTATTCGCAAGGACGACGAGGTGCAGGTCGACTGCTACCTTCTCCTCGGAGCTGCACCACAAGTACAACGTGCACTCCATCCCTATCCGGAAGGACGACGAGGTGCAGGTCGACTACTACCTTCTCCTCGGAGCTGTGCCACTAGTACAGCGTGCACTCCATCCTATCCGGAAGGACGACGAGGTGCAGGTCGACTGCTACCTTCTCCTTGGAGCTGCGCCACAAGTACAACATGCGCTCCATCCCTATCTGTAGGGACGACAAAGTGCAGGTCGACTGCCACCTTCTCCTCGGAGCGGTGCCACAAGTACAATGTGCGCTCCATCCCTATCCGTAAGGACGACGAGGTGCAGGTCGACTACGACCTTCTCCTCGGAGCTGCGCCACAAATACAACGTGCGCTCCATCCCTATCGGCAGGGACGACGAGGTGCAGGTCGACTGTCACCTTCTCCTCGGAGCCGTGCCGCAAGTACAATGTGTGCTCCATCCCTATCCGCAGGGACGACGAGGTGCAGGTCGACTGCCACCTTCTCCTCGGAGCTGCGCAACAAGTACAATGTGCGCTCCATCCCTATCCGCAAGGACGACGAGGTGCAGGTCGACTGCCACCTCTTCCTCAGGGCTGCTTCACAAACACAAAGATTATTCCGAGTGAAGAAACAAGTCCCACTCAAAGGCAAACACGAGCATATTCAGAGATAAACCAAGTTCAGATAAATCCTCAGGTTCCGGACCACGGATTAAAGTACTCGGTCATCAAGCCCGAAGGAGTTTAACGGTTACAATATCACTCGGCATTCCCAGGCAAATTTAAAGTGAGGCATAAAGTTTGTTCACTCCGCAGGAGGAGGACTAGCAGGCTCGACGAACTCGTCCAGGTCGATTCCGTCAGCAATCCGAGTGGCAGCAGCGATAAAGGTTTCCATGAAAGATTGGAAGTCATGCCTCCTGGTATTGGCAACCTTGATCGCCGCCAGCTTCTCTTCTCGCGCTTCCTTGCAGTGGACACAAACCAGAGACAGAGCCACATCAGCGCCGCACCGAGCAGAGGACTTCTTCCATTCTTGCACTCGACCGAGAACCTCATTAAGCCGAGTCATCAGAGACTCGAGGTCATATTGGAGCGTCGCCCTTGGCCAGAGTGCCGTGTCGATTCGAGACACTGCGACTTTCAGTCGAGCTAGACAGTCGACAACTCCAGCGACACGGGATTCCAGTCGGAGCACGTTCATAGCAGCTTCGTCCTTTACAGGAGAGAGGATGGGGTCCAAGCTTGTTTCAACTCGCCCAGTTTCTTCCTCGAAGTTCTGACAAAATTCTGCACACACAATACAACAATGAGTCAATGGTTATATATCAAGTCGACAGCAACAAGTCAGTCGGACAAAGGAAAATACCTTCAAGCATGACGAACAGCTTCTTGGCAAGACCTACCAGATAGTTCTCCAGATCGTCCCTCTTGCGAGCAATGTCTTCCATCTTTTCAGTCAGATCCTTCTTGCCCTTCTTCAGACGAGTCACCTCCTTGTTGGCTTCATCAAGGGCAGTTTTCAGCTTGGCGTTCTCTTCTTCCAGTTTGCCGATTGAAGCTAGCTTCTGTTCAGCGAGTGCAGTTTTCTCATCACCTGTTTTCTGTGCGGCTGCAAGGTCCTGATCCTTCTTCATCAGAGCTTGGCTCAGGGTCTTTGATAGAAATAGCGCTCGGTTTAGAAAAAGCAAGTAACATCCGGTTCAAAGACAAATCAGTCAATAGGATTTTTCATACCAGTCGCTTCATCCTTGGCCTTCTGCAAGTTTGTCTTGGCTAGCTCCAGGTCTAGGTTGAGCTGAATCTGCTTCTTCTCCAGGTCGGCAAAACGAGCTCCAAGTTCACAGGATTTCTGTAATCAAAAGACAGTCAATTGACGGATGGAAAGATTGGTTACTTCAGAGTAATAGACTGATAAGTTCAACAAGTTCTAAGACTACTGCCGAATCAAACATCCAACAGTAGTCTCGGGGACTACACCCAGTGGGTGCACTTAACGTGCCCCCACTAGTCCAGTTTCCACTCGACATGGTCTTTCCAGGCCGAGTGTAAAAAAAAGAAGAGAGAAGAAAGTTGTTCTCAGACCATAGTCGACTGCCCGCAGTCGACCACGGTCTCGGGGACTACACCCAATGGGTGCACTTAGCGTGCCCCCACTGGTTCAGGTTCCACTCGACACGGCCTATGAGAAAATTCCAATTCTTAGACCATAGTCGACTGCCCGCAGTTAACTATGGTCTCGGGGACTACACCCAGTGGGTGCACTCAGCGTGCCCCCACTAGTTCAAAGACTCAATCGACACAACCTAGTCGACTCAAGATACAAACTTGCTCAGTGGCAAGTCAAAACACCTAGTGGTTGTACAAATGTGAAACGCAGACGGATGAAAAAAGATTCTTCAAGGAAATTTTTCAGGTAGCATATCCTAACAAAACAAGCGACAAGCTAAAGAGTCAGTCGGTGATCAACTAACCTGAACATTGCTCTGGAGGGCTGAGCTGGCATCGTAAGCAGCTTGGCTGGCTTCCCGGACCACCTTCATCTGCTCCATCATCATGCCCGCCTGGCGTATAGCCTCCATGGCAGCGCCCACTTGGTCCTCTGGGACGTGATGTGCAGTAAAGAGTGAAGAAGGGTCAACTGGAGTCTGCGCAGTCGACGCTGAGGGCTGGGCACTCGTCAATGGTACGGCGAAAGTCACAGAAGTCCGATTGGCATTGCCGCCCTCCTGGGTTGCCGTTTCCGTCGCTGGCGTCGACTGAGGCATTTTTCTGGCTGGCGCCTTCCTGTTTCTCCTTCCATGAGGCCTCAGCGGCACATCCTCGTCATCGTCTGGAAAATCAATGACATTGGGAGGAGCTGCAGGAAGAATCAATCGCCAGAAATACAATCGACCAATCAAACGGCCGAGTAAGTGAAGAAAGATTACGAGAGTCGTACTCAGGTTGGAGGTGACGGCGTCTTCCATTGCCTCGTCTTCATTCCTGTAAGCAGAAGTCTTGGTGGTAGCAACACTGCAAATTCCAAGATGCAGTCGGTCATGTCTTTCACAGCGAGTCGACCAAAACTCAGTTCATACCAAACCAAGAAATCAAGTCCAACTATTACCCGGAAGCAATGGGAATGGCCACTTTGATCTTGGGCAAGGCCTTCTGCGGCTTCGACGGTGTAGCTTTCGGTTGCACGGTGCCTTCTCAGTCGGTGCTGGAGAAGATGTCCGAGGGCGCTTTGACGACTACCCGGTCTGAGCAGTCGCTTTGCCACAGATACTTGTCGGATCGTGAGTAAGCTTGGATCGCCTTTCCCTACGGGGAGGTGAGTCGACCTCTTCTTCATCACTCGGGTCGTCGCTCTCCTCATCCTCTTCTCCATCGGAGTGCCACTCGCCGCTCTCCCCTCCGCTCACCTCCCCTTCTGGATCCTGCTCCTGCTCCCGGTTGGGCATCGAGTACATCTCAGTCAGGGCCTGGAAGACAACAAGCAAAACAAAAATCAGTCGGTTGACAACAAGCAGTTACATGTTAAATCAAGAAAACACTCAGCAATTTAGAGTTGGACCTTGTCTGGCTCATATGAGTTGCCGAGTGGAGGGACCCTCCTGGACCCCCTGGGGTTATCCTAGTTGCCAGTGATACCCCTCAGCCACTGCTCCACCGTATTCTCGTCGACCTCCTCTGGGTGGATCCGAGTGGTATCATCAATGCCCGAATACGTCCACAATGCAATCACCATCGACCTTCGCGAGCCTGTACTCCGACATCGGCGTGACAACCCCGCTTCTTCTCCAACCGAGTGGCCTCGCGCGACACGGCGGCCCGTCTCGACCGTCGTCCGCGCATCTGCCTGACAGTCGCTCTGTGCCGATCGTTGATGCCCTACTCCGAATAGGATTCCTTCATCACCTCCCGCCTCTATAGCGTATGTACGACCGCCTCCGCACGACGCTCAGGAGCCGTTTGGGGTCAGTGTTGTGTTGGCCGCTCGGGCTTCGCTGCCCGGGCATCGGCACTGTGTTGGCCGCCCGGGCACCAGTGCTGACGTGGTCGTCCACACGTCGTCCCATGCCGATCGTCGTTGCCTGCTTCCACTCGGACTCGTCCACCACATCGCCTCCATAGAGCGGCTTCATCGACCTCGCGCGTGATCGTATTCATCACCCGCCCGCCCGCGATCCGCCGCATCTACACCATGAGACCGATTGGACCCGTCGGTTGCGCGCGCCTCCGCAGGTCCGATGATGACTGTCCCCGAGTACAGCGCGTCCGGCCACTCCGTCGTCCGCGCACGTTGACTTCCACGTGGTATGCGCCATGACGTTTTTCTATGCGTGGGAACATGAACGCCAACGCCCGGTCTTCATCAGGCTTTCGGGTTCCTCGCCTACTTCGAGCACCCCCATTCCTTCTTGTAACCTAGCGGCCGCCGCCATCTCCTCAGGCCGCTGTCACGCTCTTCTTACGTCGCTGCCGCTGCTACCCCGGAACCACCATGGCTGCCTCCGTCCACCTCTTCGTCTTCGTCCAGCACCAACTCATCGCCGGCGGTCGCCGTCATCTTCCCTAACCACTCATCTACTTCAACAATCACAGGTGACATCGACCCGACAATAATTGGCGCCCCAACCTTTGTCGAGTCCTCCTCTGCTAGCCCCCTCGACATGGCATACAACTCATGTTGGTCACCGTCTATCCATGCCAGTGCTGGCAACACCGACACGTGCCTTCGTCCACGACGTCTCCCCGGGCCTGGCAAGCCTAGTGCGGCACCTCGTGAACATCGACTTCCTCTATCTAAGCACGTCCGGTGCTGGCAAAACCGACGAGTGCCTTCATCTGCGGCGTGTCCCTGGGCTTGGCAGGCCCGAGGCGATGCCTCGTCAACACCGTATTCTTCCCGGTGGAGCACTACCTCCACACCACTGTGCCCATGAATAACACGACCCCTCCTTGCGCCCACGGCTCCAAGGCGACTACCTCGGCACCGGCAATCCCAACTTGTGCGACATTGACCACGGCTACACCACCCTACGCTCTCAGCTACCTAGACATATAGGAAAAAGGGCTATCACCTCACTTGACCAACTCGTCGGGATCCTCTACAGTTAACGCATCCGCGACACGACATCATCCATGATGCTCCCGCTATGACTGCCGAGGGGGGGGGGGTGAACTTGTCGACTTCTACCTGCGGTTTCTCTCCAACCTGACCATCCGCGACGCTACAGCTACGACTGCGCGGGGGGAGGGGGGGTGGGGTTGTTGGAGTATAGATTATAGTAGGCTAGGATTTGTTAGAATTGATTGTATTCTTTCCTATACGATTCCTACCTTATCTCTAGGAGAGACTTCTTGCCCTCCAAGTTTTATACTCTATATACTTGCCCTCGAGGCTCAATAATATATCCACCGCATTCTACCAATCTCTCTCTCTATCCCTTCTACATCGGTGGCCGTCAGATAGACTTAGTTAATTAAAATTCATTAGTGTCACCATATGGAGAAGTGATCTGCCCCTTGCGGTCTCTAGATGCAATTGATGATGAGGGCGCACTATATTGATGTAGGCATGAAAACTGCATGCACGTATAGTGCACTATATTGATGTAGGCATGAAAACTGCATGCACATATAGTCCATGCGTAGTGCAATTAACAACGACTAAAACACAGATGTAGGTTTCGGCCTTTAGGGTGACTAAAATACATGCGCAGTAGGTACACCATTGTTTATCCGAGTCTGCGTGCACGGATGGCTTAAACTAATAGTGCTTTCAGTTGATGAAAGTTAGCTTATTTGCTGGTCCTAGCTTTAACCATACTATCCAGGGCCATCATCGTACTACTACAACCTTTGATCAGACGACTGTTGGTAGTGCGAGTGGCCAGAAATAGGAAATGGGTTCCCATTTTTTTACCTCTGAACACGTAATCTACCAGGACAGATAGATGGATACGGATAATTGAAGCGTTTCTCGATCAAAACACGCGATTCCCGCTCCATGTTATATCTTCAAGTTGATGTGTGTGTTAAACAAAGTTTTATGTCTTTATCATGGTTGTTCCATCCTTTTAAAAGCAAGACTTGCTGCATCTTTGCTTGGCAAGGTCGCGCACGCCCTTCCAAAGCTCATAATTTAACTCCAGAAGCAAATGGAGGTAACACAGTAAATCACACCATATACATTATTTTCTTGACAACAATTATTCTGTTAACCTTTTGGTCACTTCATTTAGATGGGTCATATATATTTAGTTTAGAAAGGAGGCAATTGCCCGGATTTAGTGAATTGAAGCCCTTAAGTTCATACAAAGATTTGATACGACACCAAGCCAGGTACATGACACTAAAAAGCGAAATGTGATACAAATCCAAAGGGCCCTTGGCATGACAACCAGATTAACTAAGGAAGAAGACTACTCGAGGACAATCTCAAGCCGCCATGTGTCAGTATAGCTTTCAAGATGGATTGGTGGCAGTTGGCGGCGACGACCTCTGAGAGTGCGTCGGACCGGTGTGTGCTCCATACCCGGCAAGTGGCTTGGTTGGGCCTCAGGTCTAAGATGTTAGGCTTGTCTGCGAGGTCTGTTTGGTATTAGGCCCGGACTATCAGCATCCCTTCATCAACTAGATAGGAGTAGCGACAGATGTTGCCTAGACGGTGGCTTCAGACTTACTGTTGTATTTCTTTGTAAGGTATTTTGTGAATAATTAATAAAGTAGTTGCATGCATCGCCCAGAAGCAGAGGCAGGGGGTCTTCCTCCTTTTCAAAAAAAAAATGTGTCGGGCCTCGTCCCAGAGGACATGGACATGGAGATGGAGTAGCGATGAGAAGAACTCAATGGTCAACGAGTCCGAGCACCGGTTTATTTGCTTCCATAACTACAAGAAAATTGTCATTTTATAAAGGGCGTCAACAAGATGGTTAAGGAAGATATCTTCCATTAGAGCTTTGTTACGAATGTGCCAATAGGTTGCTTAAGCAAACCCATGCCACCCTGCACGTCTGGCCCGAGAGCCGGCTAGTGATGCTATAAAAATCGCCAATTGACAATGGAGCCCACCTACAACCGATGACATCGCGAATGCAAACCCAAACGAACTGAGCCATAATGCAGGAGAAGAAAATATGGTTGGCGTCCTCCATGGCACCACAAAGCGGACACAATCCATCTCCTAGGCCATGGCGTTTTTGTCATGGACTCTAGCCTTCCAGATGTCCATGACCTGAAACTTTGCTGCATCGGTATGCAAAGCATTGTATGGAGAGCTGGTTGAGAATTCCGTGGACGGTTCGAGATTCCACCTTGTTACGGTTGACGTTAGAACAATCCCTGAATACAAGCAAAGGAGTGATTCATATATTTGCACTGTATGAGTCATAACATGTTTGTTTGCATGCATATGCAAGACTCGCTGAGTAGCATTGAAAAACTTTTTCCTTGACAAGATTCGAGGGGTAGTTTGTCGTGCGCCATGTAACCTTCACATGTTTAATCATATGCTAAATTATGCTATAAATTCAAACTTACAAGACATGTTGAATCAAACCTGACAGAAAACCTTGATGCCACTCATGGTGTGGGTTGTAAATTCAACTGCTACACCTTTAATCGGATGATTGTGGATTGCCCGAGTCGCCACTCGACCTTCGCATGTTTAATGATTTGGTAAATCAACACATAGATTCATTATTCCAAGTCACTTTGAATCAAACCTTACAGAAAACCTTGATGCGATTCATGTTATGGACTGTTCAATTCATTTCCTACATCCTTGATCGGATGGTTGTGGATTGTCAGAGTCGCCAAGGTCAGTATTCCAACGGTAAAGATAAATCCAGAAATTTGAAGTTGTTTGTGGTCGAAGCATGTGAATCCCATTCCATGTTACAGTATCTTGAAGTTGATTTGTATAATTAAGAAAGTTTTTGTCTTTTGTCATTTTGATTGCATCCTTCTAAAACTAAGAGTATCTATATCCTGCTTGAAAAGGTCACACATACCCTTCCAAAATCATTTATCTTGCGAAGCACTTGAGATAACACGCTTAAAAATGAGCCATAAAGTATAATTTATGAAATCAAAGATTTGTTGATCTTTTGGTGACTACAATGAGACAGATTTGTAATTTGTTCATGATGCGTTGTCAAATGGCCCACATAGTATACGCATCAAATGAAACATAGACACACATTTGTAATTTGTTCACGATGGTATGATTCCTGCTTTTTCTTGCCCCATAGGATTTCACATGGATTCCTATGTGTTATTGGCAGATCGCATGGAGTTGCCATCTACATTGACATACACAGATGCAAATATCCATATAGGTTAACAAAAAAAATATCTATAAGTAAGATGAGGGGATATGCTTCTTGTTTAGTTCGAGACGGGGCGGTGGATATATATTTGTCACAATGAAATGTGTGCATGTACATTAAATTAGGAGAGGAATTTTCACAAACCACCAACTATTGGGGTTGAATTGTATAGAACACCCACTCTCTGGTTTTTTTTGCACAAAACATCATCTATTTGGGTAATCCATTGCAGATAGCCCTAGCACATCATTTGATTCTGTTGACATGATGCCTAACAGGTGGGCCCTACTTGTAATTCACATGTAACAAAAAACACATGCCACACCAGTCGGCTTGGGCTAACTAAAACATCTAATATCTCACAAAACTATGGTTAAAATGTGTTAAATTTTTGCAGATCAATACTCATTACATATATGATTAACTGGATTTTTTGTATCCTTTAGAATGTTGAATTGTGAAAAGGAAGTCAGTTGAGCCAACACGCTACCAATATCTCCAAAACTTGTAGTCCAAGTAAGCTAATAAAAACTCAAATTAGTACCGGGTATATGTAATATTTACTGACTTTGTTGGTTTTTTAAATGTTAAGTTCTTGTAACTGCATCTAGTGCCCCTTAGTGATTTTGGTGTATTGAAGACTTATAGGTTAAGGGACTAATGTGTTTATGACTGTACACAGGTCTATAAGTCTATGAGGAGTTTGATATTTACAGAGAAAGTCAACCCCTACAAATGAAGTTCTTCGACTGAAGACTTTGGATTTCTGAAGACTTTCTGAAGACTTTGAAAGTGAAGAAATTGGTGTGACCTTGAAGACTTGGTATTCATTTGAGGAACATGAAGCGTGAAGACTTTTGTTTTCGTAGTTTCATTTTCTCTTTCTTGAGTCATAGGAAACACCGTACAGTTAAAGGGGGTCGAGGAAATACTAAGGAAAAATTTTCATGTGATGCTCAACTCAAAATCCTACACCTACCAATCCCTTCGAGTGAAGCCATTGGAAATCTCATGCAGTTCAGTCATATTCTTCAGTGACAGAGACGAAGTTCTTCTGGTCTCTGAGGAATTTGTTCTGACTGAGGAGTTAGGAATTCGCCAGTGCGGATTGCCTACACAGTGAGGAACATGATAGCCCTGAGGAATTTGATACTCAAATTTCCAACCGTTGCTGTGCTATGCGCCAGCTGTCCCAAAATATCTACCCACCTAACGGTCATATCATTGAAGGGCATCTATGTCTTATCATGACGGGCTTCTCCCTAGGCTATAAATAGCCGCCCGCTACAACCACTAGCTGGTTGGCTGCTCCGAGAGAAACTGACACTTTTCAATTGAGAGCATCCCATCCTACAACTGATTGAGCATCACTGAAGAGAATGATCCTGCGTGGATCCTATGCTTGTTACCTTTGAAGACTGTGCTTCTTCCAGACGGTTAGGCGTCATGGTCTAGAGCATCCAAGAGAAAATTGTGGATCGCCGAGTGACCGAGTTTGTGAAGGTTTGGAAGTCACCTGAAGACTTACCACGAGTGATTGGGCGAGGTCTGTATGACCTTATCTCAAGGAGAATACGGTGAGGACTGTGTGTCCTCAGGTTTAAATACCTAGCCGCTCCAACCAGACGTACAACTGAGACAGCAGTTGGAACTGGTCTACCAAATCATTGTCTTCACCAAACTTACTGGTTCTATTTCCTCAACTCTTTTATTTCCTCATTACTGTGTTGTATGCTTGTTCATATCTGTGTTTGAAGACTTTAAATGAAGACTTTCTCAATTTCCTTAGTTCAATTTCTTCAGTCTGTTTGTCTTCATCCTGTGTTATCCTGTGTTTACGCTTTCTGTACTCTGTGCTTGTCTTCATTTCATCATGATGACTATGCTTGTGTTCTGCTATGCATACGTCTGAGTACTTATTCCGCTGCAAGTAGTTCTTCGCTAAGGAATTTCCTCACCCACAAATTCCTAAGTGAAGAATTCATAAAAATCGCCTATTCACCCCCCTCTAGTCGATATAACGCACTTTCAATTGGTATCAGAGCAAGGTACTCCCTTGTTCTGTGTGATTTTGGTTTAACCGCCTGGAGTTTTAGTTATGTTGACCGCAGGTATGATCAAGGTCTCTGCTGGGTGTCCTACCATCGATGGGACGGACTACCCCTACTGGAAGAATAACACGCGAATGCATCTTGAGGCAATTGATAACGATCTCTGGTATGTGGTGGAAAATGGTGTTCCCTCTGTCTCACCCTCACTGAACGCTACTGATGCGAAGAGATTCAAGCAACTCGATTCTCAAGTGAAGAATATCATATGTGGCCATCTGAGCAAAGGATAGTATGGAAGAGTGAGTGCTTTGGAAACTGCTAAGCTTATCTGGGATAGACTGTCCAAAGTAAATGAAGGAGTCTCAACACAACGTGACTCTCGAGTTGATGTTCTTCGCAATCTCTTCAACCGCTTCAAAAGACTCGACAATGAAAATGTTCAACAAACCTTCGATCGTCTCACTGACATCTCTAATGAGCTTCAAGCGCTTGGTGCCACTGACATCACCGACCATGAGGTGGTGAAGAAATTGTTGAGATCACTTGATTCCTCATTTGATACTGTGGCATTGATGATACAAGAACGTGCTGATTACAAGTCACTTGATCCCACTGATATCCTTGAGAGGCTAAATACTCATGAGTTCCAGCTTGCTAAAAAGAGAGATCTCTATGGTTCGAGCTATGGCAGATAACGTGCACTGAAGGCCAGTTTCTCAGTCTGAAGATGAAGACTCTGACAGCAGCCTTGGTGATCTTGAAGAACTGAGCCATGATCTAGCACTGTTCGTGAAGAAATTCCAGAAGTTCTCAAGACGTCGTTGCTTTGGAAGATCCTCAAGGAGTAATGATTCCTCACCCAGTGACTACAAGAAGAGGCTTTGTGACAAATGCAAGAAATCCGGACACTACATTTAAGATTGTCCTCAGTGGGAAAAGGAATCAAAGAAGAAGAAATACAAGGATTACAGTTCTGATGATGCGAAGAAAAAGAAGAAACCCTCAAAATCTTCATCATCAAAATCCTCAAAGTCTTCATCTCACAAGAAGAGTATCTCCAAGAAGGCTCAGGCATTCATTGGCAAGGAAATGGACTCTGAGGCTGAATCTAAAGAAAATGAGGAAGAGGAGGCATATGAGGATTCCGAATCTAGTATGGTGAGCCTAGCCCTCGCTACTGCATTCGTCAGCAAGTCTATCTTCAACACTGAAGAAAATGACCTCACCAACAAGGCTGATGAAGGCAATGATGACTACGCTCCCACCAATTGCTTCATGGAAAATGGTGCCAAGGTACTCAAATATACCTCCTCTGAATCAAGTGAAAATGAATCTGATGAAAACCTTAAGCCCAGCTATTCTAAACTTGCTAAGATTGCTGTGAAACAACAAAGGGCCCTTGAAAAGGTTCAAAACATGCTAGACAAAAGTGATGATATGTTGGGTGAAGAAATGGATCGCACTAAAACCTTGACTGAAAATTTTCAGAGACTTAAGACTAGGTTTGACAACCTTCAAGGTCATCATAACACTCTCTTGTTTGATCATGAGAAGCTTTCTTATGAATTTCTTCAAAGAAAGCAAGATCTTGAGAAGCTAAGAGTGAGTTATGAAGATCTTCAGAAGGAGCCCGATTCATTACTTGCTCAACAAATCAGCGCTGCTCAGGAAGAATTTGTTCCTCCATGTTTGAAATGCATTGAACGTGAATCTGCTAATTCTTCACCTGAATGCTCAAATGATTCTAATGATACAAATTCTTCAACTGTCTCTGCTATCACTAATTCCTCATATGAGGACATTGCTAGTATCACTGACGATGGAGGGCTGAAGGAATTGTACATGACCGGCATGTACAAAAGCCTCAAAGGGCATCAGACTCTTTGTGATGTGCTTAAAAAGCAGATCCTCAATAGAAACCCTAGGAAAGAGGGTATTGCCTTTGAGAGGAAACTCAATGTTGATCGTACATATTGGAAGCCTGAGCAGTACCCCAAAACCTCATGGGTTGCTGCAAAGGGACCTCCAGTTGATCCATCTAATTTATCTGGCTTTACATGTGAATCTTCTCATTCTTCTGATGAGTCATTTGACTCCAACTATAAACTGTTTAAAAATCAGAATGGTGAAGTATTTGCTAGATATGTTGGCACTAACTGTAGGAACAGTTCTCCTATGAAGAAAATCTGGGTTCCCAAAAGGTGCCTTGAAAGTCTTCAGGTGAATGTCCACATGACACCACCTGTGAAGAATAGGAACCTTAGATCAAATTCTTCATATGAACCAAATTCTTCATATGGATCCAAGTCCTCATACGGATCATATTCCTCAAGAGGATCAAAGTCCTCATATGAACATCATCGTGCTAACAACTCTGTTTCGCAGGGAAGAGCCAAGGGCTATGAATATGAGCATTATTCTTCTAATCATTATGTTCATAAGTCCTCGAAGAATTTCTCTGCTTATTCATATGCTTACCCTAACTCCTCTTATGTGAAACGCAATGGATTGGCTTCTATGCCACCTTTCTCGTATGGAGCTCGCAGAGTGATGAACTCTTTGCCACCCCTTCAGATGCGGGTGGTGAAAAAAAAAAGAACTAATCTATTATGCAAGGTCAGGTCTCCAGACGTACTTAAACGTTTGAAGAATTTGCTGGAGACCTGAAAAATGCCTGAAAGGACGCAGGCTAATCATGAAGAAATGAACTTTCATTTCACACGTCCTCATAATGTTTTAACTGTTGCACTGTGTGATGAAATTCGTCTGATGAATTATGATGTCATATTCTTCACTGATGAAGTATATGAAGTTTGTAAGCTGGACTAATTCATCTGCAGGACGATCAACCCAAAGCCACTGAGTGGGTCCTCGATAGTGGATGTACAAATCATATGACTGGTGACAAGAATCTATTGATGCATGCTCCCTTATCACCATCGCATCTGAAGCATATCATCTTCGCTGACAAAGGCAAAAGTCAGGTATTGGTTGTAGGTAAGGTTGCGATCACAAAGGATCGACACATGGACAAAGTCATGCTTGTCGAGTCCTTAGGATACAATCTTATGTCTGTCTCAATGCTCTGTGATCTTGATATGGTTGTTGTCTTTGCCAAGTATCGTTGTGTTATGGTTATGGAAGCTGACAAATCCAAAGTCTTCGAAGGCTTTAGGAGAGGAGACTTGTATATTGTTGATTTCTCTACAGGACCGCAACTAGCCGTGTGCCTACTTGCAAAAGCTTCAGAAGGGTGGCTATGGCATCGACGACTTGGTCATGCAGGCATGAGGAATTTGCACACGCTTGCGAAGAAGAAGCATGTCATTGGCATTGAGAATGTCAAATTCCTCAAGGATCACTTGTGTGGAGCTTGTGATGCTGGAAAGATGACCAAGGCTAAGCATCCAGCGAAGACTATCATGACCACTACTCGACCATTCGAATTGCTTCACATGGACCTCTTTGGTCCTAACCATTACTCAGCTGTCACCAATGACACATCTCTCTATGGCCTTGTTATTGTTGATGATTACTCTCGTTACACATGGGTACACATTGTTACTTACAAACATGAAGTGTAGGAAGTCTTCAAACGATTTTCCTCGAGGGCTTCAACCAACTTTGGTGTAAAGATCAAGCACATCAGAAGTGACAATGGAACCGAGTTCAAGAATTCTGGTCTTGATGACTATCTTGATGAACTTGGTATTACTCATGAGTTATTTTCTCCTTACACTCCTCAACAGAAGGGCGTCGTGGAGCGCAAGAACAAAACTATTGTTGAGATGGCTCGCACTATGCTTGATGAGTACAAGAAGCCTCGTCACTTCTTGATTGAGGCAATTTATACTGCGTGCCACATCATCAACAGGCTATATCTTCACAAATTCTTCAAGAAGACTGCCTATGAACTCCTCACTGACAAGAAACTCAATGTGAGTTATTTCAAAGTCTTCGGTGCTAAATGTTGGATTAGAGATCCTCATCACAATACTAAATTTGCACCGAAAGCACATGAAGGTTTTATGCTTGGTTACGGAAAGGACTCGCACACCTACAGAGTCTTCAACAACGTTCTTTACAAGGTTGTTGAAACTGTAGATGTGCAGTTCGATGAAACTAATGGCTCGCAAAGAGAGCACCACCCTCTGTGACAGATGAACCAGCACCTGAGGAAACTATCAAGTTCAAGACTACTGAGGATGTCATTCCTACCGAAGAATCTGCTGAAGAATTCATTCCAGAACGTGAAGAACGTCGAGCTAATGCACCTGAAGAAATTGCTGAAGAAAATGCTGATCAAATTCCTCGACGACAACCTACTCATCCTCGCGTTGCAAAAGAAGTGCAAGTTGAAAAGATCATAGATGACACTGAAGCACCAGGTCCTGTCACACGCTCAAAAGCTTCACATTTATCTAACTTTTGTGGGCACTATGCTTTTTTCTCTATCACAGAGCCCACTAAGGTAGATGAAGCATTTCTAGAGCCTGAGTGGATTTAGGCCATGCAAGAAGAATTACATCAGTTCGAGCTCAACAACGTTTGGGAAATGGTCAATCGTCCAGATCCTCGCAAACACAATATCATTGGCACAAAGTGGATCTACCGCAACAAGCAAGATGAAAATGGCCTTGTGGTGAGGAATAAGGCACGACTTGTAGCTCAAGGCTACACACAGGTTGAAGGAATTGATTTCGATGAAACTTTTGCACCTTTTGCTAGACTTGAAGCTATTCGCATATTACTTGCTTATGCTAACCATCATGATATCACTTTATATCAAATGGATGTGAAAAGTGCATTCCTCAATGGTAAGCTTGAGGAAGAAGTATATGTTGCTCAACCCCCAGGTTTTGAAGATCTTAAGCATCCTGACAAAGTCTTCAGACTAAATAAGGCCCTCTATGGCCTCAAGCAGGCCCCTCGGGCATGGTATGATACTTTGAAGGAATTCCTCATGAAGAAAGGCTTCAAACCCGGTTCACTCGACCCTACTCTTTTCACTAAATCATATGATGATGAGTTGTTTGTGTGCCAAATATATGTTGATGATATCATCTTTGGTTGTACTGACCAACGTTATAGTGATGAATTTGCCTATATGATGAATGAAGAATATCAAATGTCTATGATGGGAGAGTTGAAATTCTTCTTAGGTCTTCAAATTCGTCAACAGCGCAATGGCATATTCATATCTCAGGAGAAATACCTCAAGGATGTACTGAGGAAATTCGGCATGCAAGATTGCAAAGGCGTCAAAATTCCAATGCCCACAAATGGCCGTCTGTGCACTGATGAAAATGGTATTGACTTCGATCAAAAGGTATACCGCTCCATGATTGGTTCTTTATTGTATTTATGTGCATCTAGGCAGATATTATACTTAGTGTTTGCATGTGTGCCCAATTTCAAGCTACACCGAAGGAATCAAACCATAAGGCTGTGAAACATATTCTTCGATATCTAGCTCACACACCAACACTTGGATTATGGTACCCCAAGGGCTCGGCTTTTGATCTCATTGGATATTCTGACTCTGACTATGCTGGTGATCGTGTGGACCGCAAGTCAACATCTGGTACATGTCATTTCCTCGGATGATCTTTGGTCTGTTGGTCCTCGAAGAAACAGAACTGCGTATCACTGTCTACTGTTGAAGCTGAGTACATTGTTGTTGGTTCTTGTTGTGCTCAATTGCTGTGGATGAAGCAAACTCTCAAGGACTATGGCGTCAACGTGAAGAATGTGCCTCTCTTCTGTGACAATGAGAGTGCCATCAAGATTGCTCACAACCCAGTTCAGCACTCGAAGACAAAGCACATTCAGATTCGTCATCATTTTCTTCGCGATCATGTGTTGAAGGGCGACATTTCTATTGAGCATGTGAAGACTGAAGAACAGTTAGCCGATATCTTCACAAAGCCCTTGGATGAGAAGAGATTTAGCAAGTTGTGGTGTGAGCTAAATATCTTAGAATCTTCGAATGTTCTTTGAAAAGAACACTCATCCTAACACTTATGCAAAATTGATGACTTAGATGTGGAACACATGAAGAAATGTTTTTCTTCAATCAATGAAGAATAACACTCTAAGTGTGAAGAAATTAATGAATAATTTGATTCTTAGAACCCTACGACAATTGTACGCGGTGACTGAAATCATCATTCTTATACGGTGGGTCACGCCACCACAAAAGTTGAAAATCTTCAATTTGAGTTTTTTCCTCGGTTTTTGAAATTCCTCAGTTGTTCATTTTCTTCAACTTTGCATTGTCTTCACTGTTTCCGTCGTTTTTCTTCATTGGCTATATATATATATATATATATATATATATATATATATATATATATATATGAGTTTATGTCCTCTACAGCATTCACTTATGGCTAATTCTTCAAGTTGGTGTTTCTGCTAAGTGAATGTGATCGGACCCTTCCCCCTCTATGCTATACTCAACCCAATCTATTCACAAATCCTTCATGTGCGTTCTATTTTAAACTCGTTCAAAATCTTCACTGTGTCCTTGTCAGCTGAAGAATTTGCGAACGAAACTTTCAACTTATCTTATCCAAATTTTTGGCTTTGCCGCTCAAACCGTTCCGCATCCCACGATATACTTATCTATTCACCCACGATCTAACACGATCTCCACTTCTCAGTACGTGGGTGACACATGTCATGAGAATGAGAAGGGTCAGGGGCACGTTCGTCCAATTTCTTCGGGCGAACAGTTTTTCACCGTGGCTATACATACCCCCTCTCCCCTTCCTCACTTCTTTTACTCCGCTCGACCTCTCACCCGCTCGAGCTTCGCAAACCCTAGCGCCGTCGCTACTTCATCGTCGCCGGTGAGGAAGAGCTTCAGTGCCTCGACCTCATCGCGGCCGTACTCGCGCCGGCTGCGGAAATCTTCACTCCGCCGCCGCCGTAGCCGTCTTCCTCCGCCAAGTTAGGGCGTGGAAAATCTGCACAGACGAGCTTCACCTCTCCACATCCTAGTTCGTCGTGTTCTTCGTCCAGGGTAATTAAAAGTTACTTTTACTGCCCTCTTTGATTCAAATGATTCCTACAAAATCTTCAAAGGTGTTTATTCCTCAAATTTTTCACACATTGAACACCTCATATGTCATCTGTTCTTGATTCGTTTCTCTAAGCATCATTTTTCTTTAAGATTCCTCAATTGTGTGGATCTTCGATCTATACAACTCTGGAACTTAAGACAAAGAACGCTTAGTGAAATTCTTCAAGACTCATCTGGTCAAATTCCTCAAACTTGTTCTTTTTAAAAAACCTTCTGAGAACGCATATGACCTCTCCAAATTCCTCGCAACTATACTCTGTTCACAGGTACTCATGTCCGCTGCTGAATCACTAGGTTCTCATCAACTTAACTCATTTGCAGCGTTCCTCGAAGAAAAGTTGCATACTTCTTCAGAGAGTTCAATTGTTCAAATTCCTCAACTGAAGAAAATGGCTGATGGAAAGAAGCCACGGAAAGGAGGAAAGAGGCCTAAAATCAATACTGCCTTTGAAATCCCTGAGGACATTTATGCTGGGTACTGCACACCTCCTTAGGAAGATAAGAATCAGCGCAAGGTGCGCATTCAGAGGATAGAAAGGAGATGGGCAAAAGAGTGGAGGGAGTACAGGTATGTGACTCCAAAATACATGAAGAAATTCGCTGTTACTCCTCCATGCTCAAGACCACCATTGGCACCTGGCCAAGAGGTAGATCCCACTAACATCAAGCGCGGTGAGGATTTTCCTGAAGAATGGTCCAAGCGCTAGGCCAAGTTGGCCAAACAGGCAAAAGATGCAGTGAAGAAATTCAACGAAGACTCTACTGCTGCTGCTGAGGCCTCTGTAAGGCCGAAGAAATCCATGGCAAAGAATCCTGCGCACAAACCAAGTGCCTCTTCTTCAATGCCCTCACGGCCAATTTCCTCAGCTAAGCCCTCACGGCCAATTCCTCAAGCCGCTCCTGCTCCTCCAAAGTCCTCAGCTGCTCCGCCCAAATCCTCAGCACCTGTGCATCTCGCCACGTGCCAAAGGACTACAGGCATCTCCATTGCCTCAGGAGCCTCAACTGCATCTAATTCTTCAACAGGACCCTCACTGCTGAAGACAAAGACCACTGCTGGACGAGGCTCTCACCCAAGTCCTCACAAGAGGCAGGTCGCCTTCCAAGTGCCGTCTGAAGAAGACGAAGCTGATGATGAAGAACTTGCTGAAATCATCAAAGACAGGCAAGTCAGGGCCGCTAGAGCCAAGGGCACAAATGTGCCTCTGCTTTTGGATCCAAAGTTGATCCTCGAGTACATGACCTCTGGCACAAGGACCCAAACACTCCTATGCCTGACTTCAAGCTGACTCCTAGTCAAAGTCATATGCTGACTGCCTTCATCCAAGAAGAAAAATGGAAATTTGAGAAGGCCAGGCAGCTCAAGAAAGCACAGTACAGGAAGGAGAAATTCCTAAAGAACAACGTTGTCTCTATGACAACTGATGAACTTGTGAAGATCCAGTCTGAAATCAAAGTCCTCAGCGATGATTTCAATGCTTACTATGCTGATTGGAAAGGAGCCAAGGTCAGGTTTGTTAAACTGACTAAGATGTTCACCTCAAATGTTGCAGCCCCATCGTAACAAGAAATTCCTCAGGCTGAAGCATCTGCTCAGCCAACTGAAGAACATGCCAGCACTGCTGATGACAATCAGGCTGCTGAAGAAAATGTAAGTTCCAGGGCTGATGACTGCATTCCAGCCACTGATGAAATTGCCAGGGCACCCACTAGTGGTGCGCCTGAAAAAAATGAAGAGATCAGGGCAACTGCATCAGTTGTGCCTGAAGAAAATCAACCGCATTCTTCTGCTCCTCCTGTGCCTACTCCAACTCCAATCCTTCCATCTGCATCAGATGTGAAGAAGACCAAGGCTGCAAAGCGTGCAGCAGTGAAGAAAAGGAAAGCATCAGCTTCTTCAGATTCTTCAGCACCGAAGAAGATGAAGAAATTGACAAGCTCATTTGCTAATCCAATTGATGCTGTTCCAGTTTCCTCCAAGCCATCAAAGGAAATCGTCCCTTTTGATGAAGAATATGTGATCCCTAGCGGATCTGATGAAGAAAATCCTTTTGCTGCTTCGTCAAAGCAGATGGATGAAGAAATTGAAGTGGATAAAATCCCTTCAACCCCTATAGTTTCCTCGCCCATGCCTCAGTTTACTGCTGAAGAGGCTGCCGTCGAAGAAATGGAAGATGAAGATATGGACATTGGCTGTACCACACCAGTGATGAATGATGACTTTTGGGAAAGTCAGCACCCCAATTCTCCACTCTTCACTCCATTGCAACAAATTCCTCAGTCCTCAGCAACTACAGTTCAAATGGGATCTGATGAAGCTCATGAAGACATTCCAGCCGCTAGTGCTGAAGAAAATGAAAATGAAAATTTGAAGAACCAGGCTGCCACTGAAGAGGAACCAGAAATTCCTCAGCCTGAAGAACCTGAGATTGTGATTCCTGAGGTCATCATGCAACTGACTGACACTCCTCTGCCCAAGCCAAAGGATCCATTCTCAAGGAAACAAAAATTCAAGGCTGATGATTTCTTCGGTGAGCACGTATTCTTCAATGATTACAACCCCTATGACTCTGCTCGCATTCGGAAAAGGCGTTTCTGGACTGCCAACCAGGAAATTTTTTATTCCTTAGTGTTGTTCAACAAAGACAAAGTCTTCGATCATGAGCACATTCCTCACGTGGATATGGAATCTCTGTCGTGCTTCGGGCCAGTCCTCAGTGTTCTTTACGACGCTGGACTATTAAATTTCTGCACTGACATATGTGATTGGAATGAGGAGCTCATTCTTCAATTTTATGCAACTCTGCACATCACTGGAGACTCTGAAGATGTGAATTCATGGGTGCTGGACTGGATGTCTGAAAATACTCACTACAAAGTACCAGCTACTGAATTTCTTCGTGCTTTGCCTCTAAGTCCTCCCCTTGAAGGTGCTTGTTGCGTCTACAATGAACCTGAGCTTACAGATCACTATATGCAAGTGCTGATGAAGCCTTTGAAGCCAGGTCAGGCCCCAAGAACAAAATTTCTTGTGAAGGAATTGCTGTATGTACCTCGGACAGTCTATCGCATTCTGACGAAGACATTGAGTCCTATCAAGGGCCACGACTCGAATGAAGAAGAAGTCATTGGCATCATGAAGAATCTACTTTTCAATATCATTCATGGCGTTCCCATCAACTTTCATGATTTCTTCATGAGGACTCTGGCCAATGTCGCAATGTCACCATTTGAGTTGAAGCCTTATGCACCGTGGATTATGAGATTCATCAGAACAAGGTCTTCACTCAACTACAAAGCTGATACACTGAACCATTGCAGCTACTTGCCCCCGATTGAAGTCCTCAAACGGACATTTTCCTCAGCTGATGAAAAGGGCAAGGCTACTGCTGTAATTGATGAAGGCATTCGTCCATTGGATGGTCAATTTCACAAGGCTGCATCCTACTCCACCAATGATGACTCTGCCACCCATGACTCTGCCGCCAACGCACCCAAGCAAAATCCTCAAGGCACAGCACCTAGGGTGATGACTGACCGCGAGCTTCTCCTCAGTCTTCACCAAAAGGTTGATCGCAATCACAAATGGGTGAAGCGTCAGTTTGGTTCAATTCTTCACAACATGACTGCTACCCACAATGCAGTGAAGAAAAACCATTACTACCTTCTTGAAACCCTCAACCGCACCTGGGCTGTTCTGTCGCACATATATGGTGAAGAAGATCTGAAGAAAATGGGTCTCAAGGAAGATTTTGACTGGGCTGCACCTCCTCCGAAGAAGTACAAGAAGGTCAAGGTTCCTTCCTTGGTGGCCAGTTCCTATTCTTCATCACGTGACACTGATGAACATGAAGACCTGGACGACACTGCGACAGGCCCTACTACAACAAACGACCCCAACAACGCTGATGCTCCTTCATCACCTTGATATTCTTCAGGGGCGTTAGTCCTCATTTTCGAACCTTTTGGTCATTTGATGACAAAGAGGGAGAAATTTGATTTAGTCTTCAAGCGGGTCTATCTTTTATGGGCTTTTTTTCTAAGTTACAACTCTCGTTCTTCTGATGACTATGTTGGATCGAGTTGTAAACTTAAACTCTATGGTGGCCTGATACTTTTGATGTTTCTTCTGCATGCTTATTCCTCGTTCATGTTATTGCACGCATGCTGAATTACATCAGTCACCATATTTCATCATGCATTTCAAATTCTTCATATATTATGTCAAATGCGTGTATGAATTACAAGATATAGGGGGAGATCTCCATGATTCAACTCTTCAAGTGTCCATTGCTTCAAAAGCAAATTCCTCACTATGCACATCTTCAGGGGGAGTTCTTCCATATCTTGCAATCAAATTCCTCAATATCAGTATTTACACTTCATATGTTTATCCCCGTTGAAAACTTAACATATATTGTCATCAATCACCAAAAAGGGGAAGATTGTAAGTGCATCTAGTGCCCCTTAGTGATTTTGGTGTATTGAAGACTTATAGGTTAAGGGACTAATGTGTTTATGAGTGTACACAGGTCTATAAGTCTATGAGGAGTTTGATATTTACAGAGAAAGTCGACCCCTAAAAATGAAGTTCTTCGACTGAAGACTTTGGATTTCTGAAGACTTTCTGAAGACTTTAAAAGTGAAGAAATTGGTGTGACCTTGAAGACTTGGTATTCATTTGAGGAACATGAAGCGTGGAGACTTTTTTTTTCATAGTATCATTTTCTCTTTCTTGAGTCATAGGAAACACCGTACTGTTAAAGGGGGTCGAGGAAATACTAAGGAAAAAATTCCATGTGATGCTCAACTCAAAATCCTACACCTACCAATCCCTTCGAGTGAAGCCATTGGAAATCTAATGCTGTTCAGTCATATTCTTCAGTGACAGAGACGAAGTTCTTCTGGTCTCTGAGGAATTTGTTCTGACTGAGGAGTTAGGAATTCGCCAGTGCGGATTGCCTACACAGTGAGGAACATGATAGCCCTGAGGAATTTGATACTCAAATTTCCGACCGTTGCTGTGTTATGCGCCAGCTGTCCCAAAATATCTACCCACCTAACGGTCATATCATTGAAGGGCATTTATGTCATCATGACGGGCTGCTCCCTAGGCTATAAATAGCCGCCCCCTACAACCACTAGCCGGTTGGCTGCTCCGAGAGAAACTGACACTTGTCAATTGAGAGCATCCCATTCTCCGAGGACTTTGAGCGAAAATCATCAAGTGAGGAAAACCCAAACCCAAACACCTACAAACCCCAAGTGATTGAGCATCACTGAAGAGATTGATACGGCGTGGATCCGACGCTTATTACCTTTGAAGATTGTGCTTCTTCCAGACAGTTAGGCGTCATGGTGTAGAGCATCCAAGAGGAAATTGTGGATCGCCGAGTGACCGAGTTTGTGAAGGTTTGGAATTCACCTGAAGACTTACCACGAGTGATTGGGCGAGGTCTGTGTGACCTTAGCTCAAGGAGAATACGGTGAGGACTGTGTGTCCGGGACTGTGTGTCCTCAGGTTTAAATACCTAGCCGCTCCAACCAGACGTACAACTGAGACAGCAGTTGAAACTGGTCTACCAAATCATTGTCTTGACCAAGCTTACTAGTTCTATTTCCTCAACTCTTTCATTTCCTCATTACTGTGTTGTATGCTTGTTCATATCTGTGTTTGAAGACTTTGACTGAAGACTTTCTCAATTTCCTCAGTTCAATTTCTTCAGTCTGTTTGTCTTCATCCTGTGTTATCCTGTGTTTACGCTTTCTGTACTCTGTGCTTGTCTTCATTTCATCATGATGACTATGCTTGTGTTCTGCTATGCATACTTTTGAGTACTTATTCCGCTGCAAGTAGTTCTTCGCTAAGGAATTTCCTCACCCACAAATTCCTCAGTGAAGAATTCATAAAAATCGCCTATTCACCCCCCTCTAGTTGATATAACGCATTTTCAGTTCTAAACCAAGAACTATAGTGAGCAACTAAAATTGTATGGTTGGTTGGTATGACCTTTTTTTGGCACATGTGGACTTCAAAGCTTGATCATCATCTAAAATTATGTCAATGTGCTCAAACAATGTATAAATTAGACCTAGCTCAACGAGTTACACTAATAGATGAATTTTGTGCAACAAACATGAAAATTAGGTGTTTTGTTCAAAATCAACCCCAATAGTGGGTGGTTTATGCAATTTCCTCTAAACTAGGGCTTTGTCATAACCATGTAAAAAACTTACATGTTGGTCCCCACCTAAGGTAGTGTATCATAGTTTTGGGTATTGGAATCAGTTAGACACCCGAGCATGTGATTCGCACTGCCTGTTCTAATATACTCCCTCTGTTCCATAATGTAGTGCATATATATTTTTTCGAATGTCAAACCTTGATCATGTTTAGAGGGAAAATATTTATATTTAGAATAGCAAACGTATTTCAACAGATACATCATGACATAAATATTCATATTGTATATGTTTGGTATTGTAGTTTGTTAAGTTTGACTTTTCAGAAAATCGATATGCACTACATTATGGAATGAAGGGAGTATTGAAGTTGAGTTGTATAATCAATTAAGTTTATGTATTCATTGGCGTGTGGCAAGACTAGCTGCACTTGCTTGGCTAGGTCAGATGTACCTTTCGAACTACATTGTCCACTTTTTTCAGTACTTCTAGGCGGGTGGCATGCACATTAGATAAAACGTAAATACATTAGTACATTGTTCATGATGGTTTATCAAATTGCTCATATTCTCTCTTGGCCTTTACTTTTGTTACAAATCACCAACATCATATCCATATTAGATGACAATCCACAAAATTACTTTAAATTCAACTAAGTAAACTGTTCGCAAAAAATAAAAACTAAGACAACGGAAAAAGGAGACCTCTTGCTCACGTCCACCGTGTAGTTGTAGCAGAAATGAGAGCCAGACGATACATGGTTAGATCACTCTCTACAGTTGACAGATACATCCCAGTTAGATTTGGCATCGACCTTAAATCGTTACAAAATCTAGCATTTGGCCACTATATTTGGCCTACATCATGGATGATCTTTAAACATAGAAGCTAAACATGTTCAAAGTTTTCTGAACAACTCTTCGATGGCACAAAGAGCTAACAGAGTAGACTTGCCTGAAAATCATGTGCTTGTTGCTTTCCTGTTGTGTTTTATTCCGATGTGCTTTTCGCATATATCATGGATTTCCATTTACATTCAAATACACAAATACTAACAAATATTTGTGTTACCAACGTGTAAAATATGGATAAAGTGAGATCACAAAGTCTATTGCTTGCTCAAGCAAAGATTGGGTTGTTGATCTATATACAGGAGAAGGCGGAAGCACTATGCTCATACAAGTAAAGGTTTGTGGATAATCCATTTGCACCATTTTTATTATTCATTGTGAATAACTTAGAACATGCACGTTTGCGCCACATCGTTTGTGGCACACCGGTGCCCTCGTGTGCATCCCCACTGCTCCTTGACGGAGAAGAGAAGGAGGAGGTGACAGAGAAGTGCATGGGAGCGGGAGACATGCCGTGGGCACGTGTCTGCCGAGCTTCCCACTTGCCCGGTGTCAACTGAGCACGGAACTGCTGGGTGTCGCGATGCTAGAGCGTGGTTGCAGGCGGCGGTGGGGCCCAGATGCAGCGGGACAGAGGGGTTGGCATGGGGGACGGGATCGCTGGGTGGTCGCCGCAGCGGTGGCCATCACATGGGAGGAAATAGTCCGGCCCGCTGATCGTGGCCCACCTGTCGGTGAGCATGGCCCGCTGATCGTGACTGTGCATGCACGTTCGGCAAACTGTTTGTTTAGTCGGTTTATATTACTCCCTCCGTTCCAAAATAGATGACCCAACTTTATACTATCCATTTCAAAATAGATGACCCAACTTTATAGTAACTTTAGTATAAAATTGGGTCATCTATTTTGAAACGAGGGAGTAGAACCGAAGCGAGCCTCTAAAAGAAAAACTAGAACCGAAGCGAGCGAGACGATTGTCGAGTTGTGTGCTGCCGCATGGCATGTGCACACACAATGATGCACATTCAGAACATGCCATGGGCCCTCGTGCTAGCATTCGTTCGTGATGAAGGCCACTGGGCTCTTCAGTGCAAGTCAGTACCGTTCAGACCAATGTTACCCCATTGTCTCACTCATTGTCAAAGTAATTAATTTGTCTGTTCATCTCGTGGCCGCCGGACAGGCTTAGTTAATACTCCCTCCGTTCGAAAATATTTATCATCAAAATAAATAAAAAGGGATGTATCTAGACGTATTTTAGTTCTAGATATATCTTTTTTTATCATTTTAATGATAAGTATTTTCGGACGGAGGGAGTATAAATTGGTTGTGGTCATCAACCATCAACCGGAGCACAACGATCTGCGCCTTGCGGCCTCCAAGAAGGCACCATTTTTGTATGGATCTAGACATCGTTGATGATAAGCTCGCACTATATCAGTACTATGTGTACCAAAACTACATCCAACATATAGTCCGTGGAGTACATATGTAGGATTAGGGATTTATACAAAAAAAACATTGCTATTTTTCTCCGCCTCTGCGTCGCAGCACGTACTTGCAACAACTAAAATCAGCAGAGATGTAGGTTTAGGTTTGACTCGTGAGCATGGAATAGGCATGTCATTATTTCCCTTGAACTGTCTGCATGCGGCCTAACTAGTGTCTTAACCTTGATATAAAAACAACGCTTATATTTAGAGCCATCTGATCACGATACAACCTTGATCGGAGGGTTGTGGATTATGCGAGTGGCCAGAGGTAGTGGGTGCTCAACCAAGGACGATAGTATATGTAGAAATTTGAAGTGGTTCACAGTCGAAGCATGTGATTCTCGCTCCATGTTACAGTGCCTTAAAGTTGATTTGCATAATTAAAAAAGCTTTATCTCTTCCTCATGGTGGTTGCATCTTTTCAAAAGCAAGACTCGCTGAATTTTGCTCGGCAAGGTCGCATGCGCCCTTCAAAAGTTCACCATTTATCTTCTGAGATGCTTTTAGAGATAACATGTTAAATGCGCCATATATTATTTTATTTCATAAAAGCAATGATTTTGTGATCTTTGGTCACTACTCCAGGACAGGCGGTATATGCATTAGAGGAAACATACATACATTTGTAAATTGATTATGGCGATTCATTGAATGGTTCTCGCTCATTCTTGGCAATTACTTATGTTTCAAATTACAAAGTTGAAGTAATATTCCTCTTGCTCCACAAGATTTTCCATGTTCATCATTTCATTTGTAGCACAAATTATAAAAGGGCAACATGATCAATATATGGTTAAGGCTGGTGCCCCACATTGGAACCATTCGGTACCAAATTATCAACATATAACTTTTGTGAGCTGCTACAGTATGGGATTGGAGACCATGTGAGTTTTTATTGTTGGACCAATTTGGCATCGAGTAGGCACTCCTATGCCTAGTGGGTTTTGGCAACGGTCTCACGCTGTTGCACCACGGATGGCGAAGTGAAATGTTACATTTGGCTGTGCTATTTCACTACATTGTGGGTGACCTTAGAATATAAGTGACATGTAGGATCTGGTGCACAACACCTAGATGTCACAAAGAGCGTACAAGGTGATCCCGAGCCTCGCATCCCGGGTAGTCTGTCAAGAAGGCATGCATTTTTCTTCACCTATGTTTCATATTCCTACGTGTTGTTGGCATATAATGTGGATTTGCCGTCCACATCGGCATATACAGCTATGTGGATTGTGCGAGTGGCCAGAGGTAGCGGGTGATCAATCAAGAAAGATATATGCAGAAAATTGTGGTGGTTCGTCATCAAAGCCGCTGATTCTCGCTCCATGTTATAGTGCCTTGAAGTTGATTTGCATAATTAAGAAAACTTAATGTCTTCCTCATGGTGGTTGCATCTTTTCAAAAGCAAGAGTTGTTGCATCTTGCCCGGCAATCTCGTGTGCACCCTTCAAAAGTTCACCATTTATCTCCTGAAGCTGTCGGAGATAACACGATCAATGCACCATATATTATTTTCTTTCATAAAAGCAAAGATTTTGTGATAGTTTGGTCACTACTTCTGGATAGGAGGTATACACATTAGAGGAAACTAGGAAAATTGACCGTGCGTTGCAACGGGGATACATTGCTAACACGTGCGCATGGTAACGAAAACAAGAAAGGAAGAAAACATGACAAGACAATGTGTGTTTTAACCTTCTCACGCGTCCTGGTTGACACCCGTCATACCCTGTGTCATGTACATTGTTGTGACAGTATATGCGCATTGACCACGATCCTACCAGTGATGCGTCGAGGCAACAGCGATGCGCTGGGGTAGCCTCGGTTTCCAAAAGGTCCTCGACGCACCAAGCCCTATGCCACCCACAATGAAGACTCCGACCAAATTCTCATAAAAGAAAGGACAACAAATTATGATTGACAATGGATAGGTGACAATTGGGAGCCTTGATGTCCAGTAGGTCCTCGGAGGAATAAAACCCAATGCCACTCACTGCCTGCTACTCGTCACATCGTTGGGCGGAGGAATCAATCAAATTCTCATAAAAGAACGGACAACAAATTATCATTGACAATGAAGAGTTGACATTTCATGTCATCACATTCCTCAAACTTGATTATGGTTGATGGATGTGATGTTGATTCCTACCAACTAAATAAAATTTACATTAATCAAGATTATGTACTAAATTAAAAAGGGACAGGAAACATATATAATAGGCATTTTTAAAACATCCCATATAAAGAAGATATTTAATTAAGGTTGCATCCTAAACAGAATTTTAGAAATGGTTAACGTGCAAAATAATAGCATATTTGAAATCTACACATTTTTTTGAGAAATTTTAATATGTAACATGTTAAATTTGAAGTTAGGCTTTGAGAGTTACGATTTTCTTTAAAATGTATTTGAATCTGCCAGAAAAAAGAAAGAATAAACATAAAGTAGCTGGGCCAAAATTATAACATGCAGCCAATCTGTTAAATGACCCTTGGGCGAGGCAATCAATATCAATTTAGAAAGCAAAGTATCTTTTCCTCCATGTCCCAACACTTTTGCAATTACTAAAATACAGCTCTAGGTTACCAGAGTCTGCGCACACATGTGGCTTAAACTAATGGTGCTTTCAGATGATGAAAGATAGCTTATTTCTTTGTCCTAGATTTAACCATGTTACCCAGGGCCAACCAACCATACTACAACAACCTTAGATCAAACGGTGGTTGACTGTGCCAGTGGCGAAAGATTTGTTTAGAAAGCGAGGACATACCCCCGGCCTCTGCATCTAGAAGATGCATGAAACCATTTTGTTAATTATTCATAAAAACCATACAAAGTAATACATCAGTAAGTCTGAAAGCCATCATCTAGGCTACACCTATTACTGCTCCTATCCCCTTGATAAAGGTGTGCCAAATGTCTGAGCCGAATACCAAACAGACATCACACCAAAGGCTAAAATCTAAAGCCGGATGCTAAGTGCGGTAGCCAGAACCTCCACGTTGGCGTCACTGCTGGAGCCGATAAGTATCGCGTAAGCCAACCCTTCGCCGGCAAATGGTCCTAGCTTTGTAGACTGGTCTTCATTTCTCTTGGCCGGCCAATGGAATGACGTGCTCTCCTCTTCAGTGGCGGCAATATGGGTACGCAATTGGCACTCGGTGTGACATCTCGCGACGAATTTGACGGCATGCGTCATGGTACTGGTCCGACAATGCGTGACCTAGCCAGGGCATCGCACCGCCAGGGCGCAATGTGGCAAGGAATCGTCGTTCTCTTCCTCTATGGTGTGGCAGTGCCCATGCCCGCAGATTTCTAGCCCCCCACCGAATGTGCAAAGTCTGTCCCCATGCCATGCCTTGCCGGATGGTCGGATGTCAATAATATATCCAGGACCTAACTGACACATTTGTGGCACAAACACATGGCAAGATTAGTAACGCGAGGATGATAACTTTAGTTGTCAAGCATGGCAACTTTCTTTTCGGATAGCAAGTTTCGGTTTATATTTTGGGTTTGTTTTTCTTTTCGGATGGCAACTTTTAGTTGTAAAAAACATCAAGACCAGAGTTGTTGGGAACGTTTCGCACCGGCAGGCCGGCTGAAAATTGCGCCGGTTGCGCACGGGCGTCACCCACATGCATCTCTGGTGGCCCCATCCACCGCCCCCCCCCCCCCCCTCACCCCCTCAGCTTACCTTATCTCTTTAAACGACATCGACCAGATGCACTCATCCAGACATCTCGCATCGATGCCATCCCCTCCGCTTCGCAGCTTGCTTCCACCTCGTCCCGCGCATCTCCGTCGAGATCCTCTACCACCGGCGACGCGGTGCCGGCCGGCCATGGCCACCCCCTTCCCTGGTTTATTTCTTTCTATCGTCTGATGGCAGTGGCTGCCCTACCATCCTTTTTCCCCTTTTAATGAAGAGAAATGCCATCCTTTTTCCCCTGTGCTGGAACCGGCGGGGAATTGCTTCAACAGGCGGGGGTGGGGGGGGGGGGGTTGCTTCATCCAGCGAGGATGATGGTGGGCGACGACGGCGATAGCTGCGGTAAGTTGCTGCATTTTTTTGTTTTTTTTGCTGGAGCCACTTCTGGTTTTTTTTGGCGGGAACCATTTTCCGATTTGCTACAGCAGGGGGAGATATTGCCGGCCGTCGCCGCCATGTATTTTGCTGCACATGTTTTTTGCTGGAACTAGCATTTTGGCTTGCTGCACGGCGAGGATGATGCTGGGGCGGCTACAGCGGCGACGCCATGATTATTTTGCTGCATTGATTTTTGCTAGAACCGTATCAAATTTTGTTGGAACCATGTTGTGTTTTTGCTGCAACCATATCAATGTTTTGCTGGAAACAATATCCTTTTTTTGCTGGAACCATATCAAAATTTTGTTGGAACCATGTTGTATTTTTGCTGGAATCCATATGAACGGTTTGATTGAAATTTGCTGGAACCACTTTATTGTTTGCTGGAACCATGTGTTTTTGCTTCAAACCTGGATGCCATGGTCTATCTTTTCTGCTACAACCGTACACTGGTACAAGTGGTGAGTCAACCGGCGACAGGAGGAGGCGAGGTGCAGAGGGGAACGATAGCGACCTCGCGCACGGCTGAACGGGACGACGCGATCTGAACGGGGGCGGAGGTGTGCGAGCTCGCTGTGCTTAGATCGGGCATGGGGCGCAACTTTTTTCACGGGGAGAGAGAGGTTGGGGACGAAGGGGGTTGTGGATCAGACGGTTCTGCGCATCTCTATCGGACGCTGGGCACGCGACCGGCCCAAATTTGGGTCAGCGCGCCGGCGCCTATCGCTCGCCCTTTTTGTTTGGGTATATCCTTTAGTCTTATTTCTGATAACAATATTTCCCTAAATATGTGGTCGACATATTGTTACTAATAGATCATCTCTCTTAATTAAGAGAAGAGATGCCTTTTCTTATGGTTTTTCTCTTTTGCACCTCAACATTTGTCCTACATGGCAGTGCTAAGAAAACACTAGTGTACATGCCCTCGGGTGCCGGAATATTTTAATTTTTGCAGTGAATTTTTCCTTTAGTCAACGTATTCACATCAAAAGAAACAACATTGAAGCTATTTGTCCTGAGTTAAGTAAACACATATGTTATTTCAGTCAATTTCAACACCCCCGATCAAGGCCCAGTAAAGAGAAAGTACTTATATTATCTAACCCCAAACCAATAAAAGCACAACAAACAATTGCATGGCTGCTTCAGCGAGCTCCTACGAGCACTAGACATCTTCCTGTCTGCGTGAGCACACATTATACATGCAAATCACAACATAACCATAACAATGTATGTATTCTTTGCTTTCACGCATATATTACTCCATAGTTATAAGGATAAATAGATGGATAGAAGCGGGAATTAAAACATAATTCTAATATATCGTATTTAAGCAAATTTATTGGAAATCAATGTATTACATGAAAACTAAAGCATATATATTTTGACAAATTTAAAAAATGTCCATTCAAATTAGTGAGTTGAACAATCCTGAACTGAAAAAGGGCAAACCATAAAAATAATAAATTTTGATTGAAATTGAACAAAAGGCAAAAATGGAGAATGAATTTTAATATAAGGAAGATAAAATCATGGGAGTGGTGTTACCCTAAAAGAAGAAATTAAAAAAATGAACATAAAAATGAAATCTAAGAAAAAATATTTATAGACATGGTGTTACCTCAAAAAAATAATGAATAAAAACAGAAGAGAGAAGAACATGAACATTTCTAAGGAAGAAATAATTCTAGGTGTGGTGTTAACAAAAGAAATAAAAAAACAATTTTTTGTATGGAAGAATGGTTTAACCATAAGAGAAACAACAACAGAATTAAGTTGGGTTATGCAACATATAGGAGAAATCCAATTGTCAAAAGAAATCGACTAAGCATCAATGAACAAATAAAGAGAAAAGTCCACATTTCATCCCTGAACTAATCATTTAGTTAAATTTACAACCTTTAGCTTTAAAACCGGTCGAATTGCACCTTCAACTTACCACATAGCTCAAAAAACAACCCTTGACTAGGTTTTGGGTTGGTAAAATGGTTTTGACCGAGTCAAAGCTGACTGGGCTGCCAACTCACAAGCCCACGCACGCTCACATAGGGCTGAAGCAAAAACACACGTAAAGCAAAATAAAGACTAACATACTAAACCAACACAAATCACTTGGACAACTGAAAGAAAACAAAAGGAACACGAAACCTTAATATCACCATCAGACTTACTAGAAAAACGAAACATTAATTTCTAAATATGAAATGAAGAGGGAGGGCGGTCGAAGCTACAACAAACATCTATTAAAAAACCAAAGGACTACCGTCGGACATACTAACGCATAGCTCACTAGTTTTAAACTAACGGTGTGAAGCCCATCCCGCGTCGACTGAAACATGTCAGTCAACTACAGCCCAAAAACAAACACAACCACAGGAATAGACAGTTGCAAATTCGACCGAAGGATAGAAAATTTTCAGGTGTCTGATATATAGCAAAAACGTTATGAAAAACATTCCATTTCAATTGCTCGTCAGTGCTAGGCTCATCAACTAAAAAATGAATTTGCTAATACAAAGAGTCAAAAAATATTATTATGAACCCAACCCACGAATTGAATTAGCACTCTTCCTCTATTAATTCTGCCCAAACGGCAGGGGAAAACACAGGCGATGTATCATCATTCCTGGCATTCTCTCCCCATCCTCACGCTGAACTGGGAACTTGAGAACAGGCATCTCTATACTTTAGATCGCTAGAAAGGATCTCGATTCTTGGCTTGGCAGGTGTTGTTTTCCAACATTTAGGGCTTGTAGTGCACTACTATGTTTCGCGTCATGGGCTGCACCGATGGTGTTTAATTCAGCGATGAGCTTACAGACCAGTGTAGTCGTACACAGGTGACGGACGCACATGGTCACGGGCAGCACTGGCAACGACTCCACCTGCGTGGAAAGCCGCATAAGCTGAACGCGAGGATAACTTGCCATCTGGATCCCAAACCCAGCGGAGGGAGTCAACACCATCCTGTAGATATACACTCATGTGGAAGTCGGTTTGAATAACGCCTTCATGACACAAAGAGTGTATAAGGTGCTCCTGAACCTTCCGTCGAGGGTAGACAATCCTGAAGGATTCGTTTGTGTTCCTTTCCCTATATCTCTTATTCCTACGTGTTGGTTGCATATAACATAAACTTGCCATGCATCTACATTGACATACTAGCTAGTAATAAAATCTCTACTGTGTTTTATGGAGTGTAAAATATGGACAAGCAAGGTAACCAAACAAAGTCTATTTCTTGCTCAACTGAACGCCGGATGGTGGATATATAGGAGGAAGCGAAGTGACAGGGTTGTACGTGCACTACATAAGCGGTACTGGGGCCAGCTGACGTAGTTGTACGTGCAAACTCAGCGACCGCTCGTCGTGGAGGGAAGCGAGATGACCTGGCCGCTGGGCATACCAGCACATGTCTAAGCTGCCATGGGCCCTGTTAGCATTTGTTCTAGATCAAGATCAGGTGTGCATGAAAGTGTTCGTTCCCTTCAGTTCAGACTTCAGACCACTGTGACTCGTTGTCAGTGTCAAGTGTCAACTGAGTCGATTCCTCACCATCAAAGTAGTTTGTGTGTTCATCTCCTGGCCGCCGGACAGGCTTAGTTAATTAATCGATTGGTGTCATCATCATCTCGAGCGGAATCTGCCCCTTGTGATCTCCAGGAGGCAACTTCAGTGCAAATCTTGTCGATAGTGACCTCACATTATATTACTGTGTGTTCATGAAAACTACATTCACATATAGTCCATGGGTAGTGCAATTATCAAGGGATTTAGAAAAGCAAAGCATCGTTTGCTCCACGTCGCACCACCTTTGCAACGACTAAAATACAAATGTAGGTTGAGGGTTGCCTCGTGCATACGCAATTGCAACCCGAGTAGGTAGTACAACATTATTTTACCTGAATCTGAGTGCACGGGCGGCTTAAGCTAATCGTAGTGCTTTCATTTTATGAAAACAGCTTATTGGTTGGTTCAGCTAGCTTAACCAGGCTATCCAGAGCCATCCAATCGGAGTGCAAGCTTTGATCATACAGCTGTGGATTCTGCAAGTGATCTGAAATAGGAATTCTTTTTCCGTGTTCTTTTACTATGAGTGGGTAAATCTGCCAACTACAAGATATTTGAAGCAGTATGCCGTACTAGCATTTGATTGTTGCTCCATGTTACAGTATCATGAAGTTGATTTGCACTATAAAGAAAGCATTTATGTCTACATCATGGTGGTTTAATATTTTTAAAACCAAGATTTGCTTCATCTTGCTTTTGGTACGGTCACACACAGCTATTCAAAGCTCATCATTTATCTCCTAGAGCACATGGATGTAACGCACCGACAGGGCCATGTAAAGTTATTTTGAAAATAAAAAGATTGTCTTCACCTTTTGGGCTGCATATTTTAGATGGAAGGTATACACATCAGATGAAACATACAGATATTCATAAATTCATAAATTTTTCGTAATATCTAATGTTTCCTCTATGTTCCTAGCTGTTACTTACGTTACAAACAGCTAGTTTGGAATTCACATTTAGATGACCATCCACTCGATTACTGTAGTTTCATATGAGCAAATAGAAAAAAAGGATAATCCTCTCTTAGCTCCATAAGTTTAACATGTTAACCTCATTGATTGTAGCACAAATCAGAGATGAGCAATATGCTCATATATGTTTAGAATACACACTCTGCATTGGAGTCGACCCGCAACTTTTCTACATGCGTAGTCGGTGAGCCCGTGCAATATGGAAATTTGAGACCTTGTAAAAAAATCGTCAGAACCAACTTAGCGTTTGTGCAAGTAGCTACTCGGGTTCCTAATATTCGGGATTAGGCATTGACCTCACTTTGTCGTCGACGTTGCCGAACCTAAATTTTGCACTTGGCAAAACTATTTGGCATGCATTGTGGTTACCCTTAGAACATACTTGACACAAATGTAGTTGTTCGAAATCATGCATGGGTAGCACAAAGAGATGACAAGATAATTGGGACCATCTCATCTGGGTAGGCACTATAAGGAATCACATACTTGTCCCCCCACCCCCCCCCCCCCCCCCCCCCTATGTCTCCTATATATTGTTTCGTGTTGTTGGCATGTATTTGGGATTCTGATGATTGCTCTCCCACGTTGATGTGGATTTTGCCATCTACATTGACACACATACAAAATTAAGATATTTGTACCAAAGTGTAAAATGTGGATAAATGAGTCCTTGGTGGCATACGAACTACTTGTTCCTTTGCTTTGATAAAAAAAATAAGCCTATTATAAAATCGTATAACATGTTTATTCAAATTCCCGTGGCCGCATTCCTTTACTCTAGATTTATTCGATACCATTGATGACATATACACATTTCATAGGATATACAAGGAGAGTGTGTTCATATATATCACCGACTAAGTATGTCTTGTGTAATCACTAGTAAAAAAGGGTGTTATTCAAACGGTTCGGAACCCCAATTGTTTACAGTTTCCAGAACCGTGTGGGCGAGTGGGTTGGCGATTGGGGGGGGGGGGCGTAGGGTCCATGCTCACCAAAGACAAAATGTATGCGATGATAAAACCGCCCACACGTTTTCCAATTGATAAATCATCTGTAACTAGTAGAATGCCCGTGCGTTGCTACGGGCTACAATGTAAAAATGAATATATGGTCTCTTCAAGGTCGAAGTTCATTTTTCTCTCATACATTCGGGCGTGTTCGGACATCAAACGGGCGCTCAGCAAGCTCCCACAATCCAATCCCCAAATCCAGTCGGGGAGAAATGGTTGTCAGGACTATCCGCATCGCTGTCCCCTGCCGCACAGCGCGACCTCTTCACACTGCGGGTGAAAGAGGGAGACCAACAACGGCAGGATAGGGGCGGAGTACGTGGGGGTGAGGGGTGATAGGGAGGGGTGGAAGGGGGTGGCAGGACACGTGCGTGCAATGGGAGAAAGGCGGCTCGAGAAGAACGTGTGTGGGTTCCACCGGCTGAAGTTTCGGTCCGTTATTCATGAGGCGAGATGGTTGACCGGTGGATGAGAATAAATCGGCAGAAGGTGGAACACGGAACCTTACGTATTTTTTTAGATATAGGAGCTTTTTATCAATTCAAAAGATCTAGTTGAATATTTAGAAGCAGGAACTACATCATTATTTCTCTCCATATTTCATTAGTAGTCTTATCGTAGTCTTCTATTGCCACTCCATCCAGTGTGTTCCTACTTCATACATGCATAAATACATATCAACTTTCAAAGCAGAGATTCATGAACTCATCCTCAAGCTAAGCATTCATTACACTCGGTTGTGCATTAATGTGGATATCGGCAGAGCCCATCAAATAATTGAGCACTTGATCTCCATTCTTTCCACTGCTCGTGCGAGACCACACAAGAAATGTTCTCAGTAATTATTCATATGTGCATGGTCCTTCCAGTGCACACATATAGTGAACATCAGCATTTCAATAGGATTTTCTTAAACATGGGGATTTTCTCTTCAATCCCTTCTAGCCTTTGGAGGCCTGATGAAACCCTGTCATGTTTAGCAAACCCATGACTACGTAGCAAAGTAAGTTGCACTGTACAAAGAAAAGATACCAGCAAATGAATAACTAATCTGCATATGAAATACCACTAATTATAGACCAGTGAAGAGAGAAATCTCGAATGTACCTATTGCAAATCAGGATTGTGAGCTCATTAAGGCATTTTTGAAAGACATACAAGACAGCGACAAATAAGAAAGGGATAAACACAGTCAATCCTTGATACAATTTTCTGATGTCGGTTATTCTAAAAATCTGATGTCAGTGCCGCTGCTGGTTGCGACAGGGGTCGAGGCCTGTGATGACAAGTGGGAGAATTCCGCGCCTGAGTGTGTTGTGCCAGCGCAAAAGGCTGCAAATCATCTTGGACAGCATCAGGTCATTCCGCGCCTGAGTGTGTTGTGCCAGAGCAATTGTTTTTTCACTAGTTTTCTTTGGTTTTTTATTCGTTATACTCTTGGTTTTCTTTTCTTTCTTTCTTGGGTTTATTGATATTTGTTTTTCTTTTTTTGCCGGTATTAATCAGTTTTCTTTTTTTGAAACATGTCCACTTAAAGACAGTAAGCATTTTTTAAACTACATGAAAACACCTGTCTTCCATAACGAACAAAAAAAATTAATACTGGGAAACCAATGAGCTTACCAGGAATCAAACTTGGGACCTAGCACTCAAGGCACACGCAGCTGGCCACTCGCCCTGACGATTGCTAGCAATGATTGATAGCGCGCCGTATCTAAGAACACACAAGGCCGTTCGTATATGAAAACATTTAAAAAATCAAAATATTTCTTGAAATAATGTGAATTTTCTAAAATGTGAAATGTTTTTTAAACACAAATAATGTACAAAATAAAAAACATTTATTGAAAAATGTGACACAACTTTTGAAATTCCAAAACATATTTTGAAACATATAAACATTTTTTGGATACCCAAACATTTTTTGACATATGTGAACAATTGTAGAAATAGCAAACAGTTTTTAAAAATGCAAGCAAAATTTGGAAATTCTAATATTTTGAAAACCTCAAAACATTTTCTAATTTGTGAGCAAAAATAGAAAACTTGAAAGTTTTTTAACTTTTAAACAATTTTGAAATGTGCGGACATTTTGTAATGTTCCTGACGTTTATTGAATTTATGGACAAAATTGAATAGATGAATATTTTTTTTAAATTTATGCAAAAATTTACAAACACGTACATTTTTTGCAGTTTACGAACATTTTTCCAAAAAGCAAGGAATTTTGAAAAAACAAGAACATCTTTTGAATTCGGGACCAAAATTTGTAAACACAATACTTTTTTTGAAATTTTGAGCAAATTTTTATAAACAAGAACTTGCCCCCCTCCATCAGCCGCAGACAACAATCCTAGGTTCGACCTACCACGTTGACAATCCGTGTTTGGAAACGCCCTTAAGGTTTAAAATAGACTGAATCAGAGAGTTTGGTATGCTGATTTTAGGGATTAGAAGTTCAAGGTTTAATTTTGTTTCCGTGTACAAGTTCAAGATTTTTCCGTTTGTGCACCACGCCTTTCCACGTGGAATGCCGGAGCAGTGTTCTGCTTGCTCTGGACCATCACACTGGACTGCTTGGACAAGAGTGAGGAGCAAACGAAGCACAAGTACTTTATCCACATGCTCGATGGACTGAACAATAGTTTTTGGTGAACTGAGTTTCGTAAGAGCAGGCATGTAATCGTCATCCTCGCTTGTATCCCCTTCGACCTCGACTGAGCACAGAGCCACATGAACAAAAGCCACCAATCACCCTGTTCTGAATTTTGGAGGCTGGTAACAGCTCTCGGACGCACTGTCAATTGGCACCGACCCCTACAGCTCCCGGAAGAGTTGCCCGCTAAATGGTGCCCATTGCGGACAGGTGACACGGGAGATACCCATTGAGGACACCGGCTGCGCCAATACGCTTGTCGCCACAGGAGTGCGTGCCAATGCTGAAGCGAGGCGCTCAAGGTGTTCTTGTCAACTATTGAAGATTTATTAGTGCATCCACATGGCAGTTTTACCTCCCATAGAATCGAGCCTTAGTACTGGACGATCCTTGCACAATGAATTCTCTGATAACCGGGAAGCACTGTCCTCCATCTATCCTCCTTGTTCCCGAGGTCTCATATTCCCTCGCCTCTCTCTCTCTCTCTCTCTCTCTCTCTCTCTCTCTCTCTCTCTCTCTCTCTCTCTCTCTCTCTGTGTGTGTGTGTGTGTGTAGATGGCTTTGTACTATTCATGGCTGGTTGCAATGCACCAAGCAACCTTAGGTTACAAACCAAACACCCCATGTTGGCTCATATAGATGGCTTTGTACTATTCATGGCTGGTTGCAATGCACCATGGCTAGTTGGATCTTGCTTGGCAAGGACGTGAGCACCCTTCAGAAGTTCGGATTGCTTGGCCTAGATACTGAACAAGGACGATAATATGGATGAATATTTCATTTTGTTTGGAAACGATACAAAATGTTTTGAAAATCCTAAAGTGTTTTGAGATTAAATAGACCGTACAGATTTTCTCTTACAAAGAATTTTTTTGTTGATCTGCCATTCTTTACATCTAGATGGAGGATATACACATAGGATGAACCATACCCAAATAAATAAATCATTCGTATAATTGGTAATCTAATAGTCCCTCCCTCTCCGGGCAACTACTTCAGTTTCAAGAATTGTTATCATCTTCACATTATACGGGTCATACACATTATAAGTTTTCATCTATCCAAATAAAAATTTGTAATAGTTTTCTTGCTCCATATGATATTGTATGTTCATACTATTGGCTTTGGTTGTAGCAAGAAATGAGAGCCAACATGGTAAAAGCGGTCTGTCCGAACTGAAGTTGTAGCAAATTATCGACATACGAAATATGTGTGCGAATGGACCAAAGAATCGTACGACATTGAATAGCCATCTAGATAGGATTCGGTCCAAACAATGCCTCTGGGTGGCACAAAGTGGCAGACAAGATGGTCGTGACACTCGGAATCGTGGTACACCCAGTAAGTCATGTTGTGGCTGTTTCTTTCCGTGTCTCCTGTTCTTACACATTGTCGACATATACAGTTTTAGTTTTGTAGTCATTCTCTCCTTGCTTATTTGGACTGGAATCAACATTTATTATACAAATATACTTAAATGAAGAGTTGTCTGGCCGGAGCATAGTATGAACAAATGAGATGGTGGAGTTTGTTGTTTGCGCAAGTGAAGCTCGTGTTATATATAGTAGAAACCAGAAAGTGAAATCACCATCCAACAAATGAAGGTTGGTGTGCCATTCACTTGCAATAGTTCTATTATCCATAATGAATGTCATAGGACACTTTTGATTACCTGCACATGCTCATTGAGTGGCAGACGATTGCTTGTTTGTTGGTTTTGGCGAGGAAAATTAAGAATGTTCATAGGATTGCACGGGTTGTTTTTCTTTTTAAAAGGAGGATTACCCCCGGCCTCTGCATCTGGGTCATGCATGCAGCCATTTTATTAATTATTCACAAAGACCTTACAAATTAGTGCATTAGGTAGTCTGAAGCCACCATCTTAACAACATTTGTCGCTACTCCTATCCACTTGATGAAGGGGTGCCGATAGTCCGAGCCTAATACCAAATAGACATCGCACAAATGCCTAACATCTAAAGCCAGAGGCCCGGACCAAGCAACATACCGTGTTTGGGGCACAAACCGGTCCGACGCGCTCTGTCGTCACCGCCATCTTCCACCAATCCATCTTCAAAGCAGAAACTAACGTGCCGACCATGCCAGACCTCTCTGCCATCGACGCCACTATGACGCCAGACAGCATCCACCGCCCTGTGCTCGTCCGTCAAGACGCATCCGCCGCACGATGCCACCAAGACTCGTCGTCGTGGACGCAGTAGATACGACGCCACACCACCTCCTAATTCCGATCGCCACCAACGTTTTCCCAACGGTGTCGACCATCCACACAGCTCCCAAGGCGGCGCCTTCAAGAAGGAAACGACGCCAAAGGCGCCGTCACCGCCCACTGCAGTTAGGGCTTTCACCCGGGAGAAAAATGCTGTGGTGGAAGTAGAAGTAGATCTGACGAGTGTCTCCATGGAGAAGAAAACGGCGCCCTCGTGCGTCGCCGCCGCCGTGGACGTAAGGCCACACTAGGGATTTCTCCCGATTCGAATCCTCACCTCCAGCTCCAACAGCACCGAGGATCGGCAAGTCTTGCGACCTAGATCCGTACAGAGAAGCGCACCGAGCAGGAGACAAAGGCTACAAGGCGTCCCGATCTAGATCAGACACCTTTGGGCGAACTTGACTGCCGGGCACCCGCAGTGTCCCAATCGGTCGGTCGAATCGGACGGGACAACCGGATCCGATCCAGAAGCTCCACCGTATCGCTAGCAGACGCCTACGGTGCCCCTCACTGGCCCTTCCACGTAGCCGCTGACAAGCCACAAGTACGGACTGGATCAGCTAACCCGCACGTCACCGCCAACAGCCGCACCACCAGTCCTCCCCGTCGACCCTGCAGCACCGCCGCCACTGCCCAACCACCATGCCGCCGCCACGCGCCGTCGCCGGAGACAAATGCCACGCCGCCTGCGAGCCAGATCTGGGCAAGTTCCCCCATGCCCATGGATGCCCCGCTCCATCCAAACCTGCGTGGGAGGGAAGGGAGCCTCCGCCACCGCTGTCGGCCACCAGGCTTTGCCCAGTGGCTTCCTCCAGCGGGGACGGAGGGAGGCACTGGATCTGCGGTGCTAGGATTGGGGATCCGCCTGAGTCGCCCAGGCGGGGGGGGGGGGGGGGGGGGGGGGGGGACGCTGGGGAGGCAGCAAATATGTTGCAAATTATAACGACTACACTTTTATACTCTAAATCTGTGTTAGTGGTACTGATGAAGCTTATATATACGGGGTGCATATGATTTTTTTAATATATAGACCAACTAAGATAGCTTGTTGACTATTCGAGAACCTAATGGTGCGCTCAGGCTCACACAAATCATGCAAATATATATATATGAATATATGCTTTTTCGTGTTTCCAAAATATTTCATTGGATTACGCAAAAAGTTCTCGATTTAGAAGAAATTATAACAGCTTTTGAAGAAATAATTACCAACAACTTATGCGCTAGTTATTCAAACAACATCCAAATAAGTCGTATGATGGTAAATCTGGCATATCAGGCCCGCTAATCAGGTCTGCCTGGCGTATTTTGACCCTACGACATTCCCTACATGTTGAGTGTACATAGCACCCAATGGCTAGTCCTATTCCATCTTCTTTCCCCTGTCTTTTCATCTCTTTCTCTCAGTCCACTCCATCGAGGTGCGGCGGGGGTCTCTTGCAGACAGTCAGTCTGTTTGAGCACCACGCGCGTTTGCATGTGGAATACAGGAGCAGTGTTGTCCTTGCTCTGGACCACCACACTGGAATGCCAGGACAAGATTGAGGAGCTGAATGAACCGATGGAATTTAAGAAGCAACTACAGTCCGGAGCACAATTACTTTATCCACATGTTGGACTGACTGAACAAGAAATTTAGTGAACTGAGTTTCGCAAGAGTAACACTGGAGCCATTTAATCGTCATCCTCGCCGGTCTCCCCTTCGACCTCGGCGGAGCACCGAGTCGCATGAACAAAAGCCACCAATAATCCCGTTCTGAATTTTGGAGGCTGATAACAGCTCTCCGGTGCACTGTCAATTGGTACAGATTCCTACAGCTCCCGGCAGAGTTGCCCACTCAATGGTGCCCACTGCGGAAAGGTGACACGGGGGATGCCCACTGTGGACACGGGCTGCGCCAACGGCCTTGACGCCACAGCAGTGCATGCCGTTGGTGAAACGAGAAGCTGGAGGAGTTTTGTCAATTATTGAAGATTTATTAGTGCATCCCAGTTGCCGTTTACCTGCCTTAGAGTTGAGCCAGAGTACCCAGTGATCCTCGCACGACCATTTCTCTCGGCACGGGGAAGCAATGTCCTCCATCTCTCCTCCTTGTTCCCGAGATCTCATATTCCCTCGCCTCTCTCTCTCTCTCTCCCTGTGTGTGTCAAATGTGCGTCCACTTACATTAGTCCAGCTTGCTTCTACTTTACCACCGAGGATGTAAGCAACTGACAAATTAATTGACAAGGCTGATCATTATGGGAGTTAATTTCACTCATTTACCACTGTAGAAGTGCATGCTCTAGCCAATGTAACCAAAAGACCGATCTGATAGAAGAGACTAGACAACACATTATATATCAACACTCCCCCTCACGTATGGCTTCCTCAGACCTAAACGTGGACCGACCGAAAGTGGGCTGCAGTTTTAATTGCGCCAGCCGGGTCTTGAACTCAAGACCTCTTGGCTCCGATACCATGAAGAAGTGCATGCTCAAGGCAATGCAATCAAAAGATAAGAGACTAGACAACACATTATACATCAACAACCACCAACGATGTACAACATGTGGACATGTCATTCATGAGTTGATGTGGGCATTATTGTATGTTTGTCATAGTATAAAGCAACTTGGGGCAATGGAAATTGCTTAGGTATGCATTTATGTTCTTCGATAACAAGTCAACTAGATAAGTAGGGCCGATTCAACGGGTAGGCCAGGTGGTTTATGGCCCAAGGCCCATGTGTACAAAGCACTACAACCCATCATATCTGGCCTATTATCTTTGGCAAGATTGGATTGGCCTTTTTTATCGTTCATTGATTACCATTCATCAAGTCGACTGAAGCCAACCACCAATCTCAGCTTCTTCCTTCTCATGATATTCGTAGAAGTGCATGATTTTGTTCAACGCGGTAAATTCTTCCATCTCCAAACTCAGATTCATTATGCAGGGCGGTACTAAAGCTTGCAAATTTCATACCTAATTGTGGCATGTTTGTATGAACTTTGTTAATCTATTCATATTACGCTCTTGGTATATTCTTGATTCATAATACCATACTATGTTAGTATGTCATATTTGTGATATCTACTTTTTTTATATTGTTGGCCACCCTTCTCCAAAATGCTTGATATGCCAGTAATCATGTACCAAGGATTTTAGTGCATGTTTTGGGGCGTGCTTGAATTTTCCAAGATACACTACCTTAAACTACTTTCCTGCAAATGTCAAACCAACATGAGTTACCTCACCCACCAGGCATGGCACAAGAAACCAAAGACACCATCATGTACTTCTTGTCAGTTTTAGAGCTTTCCTTCAGCAAATCATCTCTTATGGTATTTATAGCTTTTGATGTGACTAATTGGGGGAATTAAAACTATTTTTCGTTAAGAAGGATATACATAAGAAAACTCATAACCTCCGCACCCATTTACCTTCGCCTGTTCCCCAGGAGATCGGCCGCAGAGACCACGCCACACCAATGCTGCCAAAGGTCATGTGCAAGCCAATTCAGACCCTAGCAGCACACCGCAGACAGGAACCATCACGCATAGATGACGAACGTCAGGGCACTACGCACTGATAATTTATTCTAAATATTTTTCTTAAAGTTTTTGTTTGCAATTTTATCATCATCACGATTTATACTTGTAGCCGGGAGACTACTAGAAAATAGATTAAACCCCGTTGAAAAGATATAGGTTTGGCAAAATTTAATGCATGACTAGGGTTTTAACAACTAATTAGGGTATATTTCAGTCGGCCAGGCAATTTTACATTGCCCCGTGTGTAATTTGATACATGTACTACTATGTACATCTTTCTTCTCAAAAGAAACGTACTATCATAAGATGCTCCAAAAGACATGAATCGCATGCAAAGAGGTACTTTCTTTTGGCCTTTCGACTAACAAGGCATGGATTGGGAATATGTACCTAATTTTGGCTATTCTACGTGTTCCACTTGAAAATTTTAAATCTACTTGTTATCCTGTAGGTTATTAAACCTTGGTGTTTGAGGATGTATTTTAGTATTTGAAAATGCGAGGATCTTTTCAAAGTAATTTTATTATTTGGTTCATTGCCATAGTAAGCATTTTCATAATTATCTTTTGAATATGTACTAGTATTTATGTACAACAATCTATGTTAGAACTTACGAAACCACTACAACAAACACCCCCTACAGCAACGCATTTGTACCAACAATATTGCAGGATCTGTTGTTTCTCCCACCTCCCACCTTCCGCACTTTGTTCCGCACTTAGAGCTAACCTCCTTTGTTCCTAAAAAAATCAAACCTCCTCGTACCCACACCTCCATCAATACCTCGTCCACCCAAACCACTCAGCCAAATTTCTATCCGCCATCTCCTCTCCACCGATTCCCCTCTCTCTCACCTAACTTCCATGGCGAGCCGCCGCCACCAGATCTGGCGATGTCCCGCGCCTTCTCTCATAGGCCAATCTCTCCCTCAGTGCTCTCCTCCTATATTCCTCCATGGCGATGTCCTCCATGCCACTGCTCGCGTCCCCGCAGTAATCCTAGTTGACACTGATCACCGGCGTAGCTCGCTCGCCTCTGTTTTGGAGGCCACTACCCCGCGTTGCTGCTGCCAGCTCGGGCATGGATCTGAAACAAGCTGTGATGTAGGGTGCTTCTCCCTTCTCTCGGTGGTAGCCGGTAGTGGAGACGGGCCGAGGTCAGAGGAGCATGGGGTGGAGCTCCGGTGATGCTCCTGAACTGCCAATTGGATCCCGCGTACGTGGGTGGTTCTTGCGGCTCGCAAAGCCTTCGACGGTGATGGTGCTCTTTTTGGCTTTTTATTTTGGCACCCTGCATCGTCTTGCTCTGGTGGCCCTGCGTGCGTTTACCTGCAGATGCGTGCGTGCTTGGCTCATGTGTCTGTGTCTATGTGGTCTGTGCGTGCTGATGGAAAGTGCAGCTCTTGGGGACACTGACTGTTTGCTACTGTCGCTGATTGCTATTGCCATCGCTGCTTATTTTGCTGCTCCTTAGTACCTATATAGTAGATAGAAGATGATTGCCGCTGACGCTGATTGTTTGCCACCGCTGCTGGTTGCTATTGCTGCTGCCACTGAAAGCTATTACCGCTGCTGCTGATTTTGCTGCTCCTTATAGTACCAATACAGTAGATAGAAGATAATATGCGTTCCGAAATAATAAATTTAGAAGATAAAATACATTCCCAAATAAAAATGAAGAAGATATGTATGTTTTGCAATGCGTACAATAATAATCGTGGAACCTTCCAGCTCCTTACTGATTCCATGGTCCCTTTTACTTACAGTTGTTTGTATTATTTGTTCCACCTGTATCTCATCATATGTTTATTTCCCTTGCATATTTTGTGCCTGCAAGATGTCAGCTAACAATCTTTTAGTCTCTAAACACTTGAAGTAATCGTGATGTTGGTATGAAACTGTCCTACAAGTCTGGTTTCAAACGAGTAAATAGCATAAAACTACTAGTTTACAGGCTATGGTTCCAAAAAACTACCACTTTTTAATTTTTCTCAGAAACCTACCAGACACGCGGTCCGCTGTTTCAAAAAACCCAAAACGCCCGTGACTAGCGATTGAACCGTTTTTCTGACCGTCTGGACCCACATGTCAGGCCACCTGGCCACGCGTGCTCACGGCGCGGCCGTTGACGGCCGTTAGCCCTCGCGGTCCGGTCGGAACGGAAGGAGCTGGTCGGGCCGCACTCTCTCTCAGTCTCCCCCTCCTCTCCCCTCTCCCCCGCAGTGACCTAGGTTGGCGATGGCGGCAGCGCAGCCAAATGCCGTCGGCGGCGAGCTATTGAGCCAAGGCGTCACCGGCCAGGAGGGCGGTGGACATCCAGAGGTGGCCCCAGGGCGAGGCAGCTCGAGCTTCCCGGCGCAGCGGTTGCAGCAGCCATCACCGCCCGCGGCTGAGGTTGATCCGGCGAGCTCAGATCCGGCAGTCCGCGCGGCTAGGGCAGGGGCGAAGTCCATCCACGCTGATCCAGATGGCGGCCACACTTGGGCTTCATCCTTTGGTGGAGTGAGGTAAGAAATTTCTGGGCCCTTCATACTTTTAGTTCAAAATACAAATTTCTGCGTCCTTTAGTTCAATTTAGAACTAGGGTTAGTAATTGTTTGTTCTTGGCATGGTACTTTATTTTATTGGTTAAGTCACTGCAAAAGAAAGTGCATTTGGTTAGTTCATTTGGTCAGTGCATTCACTGTAATTAGAAGAAAGTTCAGTAATGTTCAGTACATTTGGTCATTGTTTTAAGTTTTAGTGAGTTAAAGATTAATTGTTTGTCAATTTAATCCTACAGCTTAGATGACCAGATTTGGGACATGAGGCTACATTTTCAAGGAACAGATAACATGGAGAGAGAGTATTCAGTTTCTTCAGACATTAGTTATCTGACCATATTAGCATTGGCTGAGTTGGAGGGTTATGGAATGGATGCTTGTCTGACTTATGTAAAGGAAGAGGGAGAAGGCTTGGAGGGGGTGGAGGTCCTGGATAGTGAGGAGGCATTAGAGGAAATGCTTGACTTGTTTGTTGATAAGAAGATCCTGAACATCACTGTCCGGAAGCCTACTGATCCAAGCCCAGCAGATGTTAACATGGATCACATCATGCTTGAGGAGCAGATCCCCATTGATCATGTTGGTGAACCTGTTGTTTATAGTGTTTCCCAACAAGGTGTCCTGTATCCACTCCATAATGCAACTTTGGCACCAGCAATCCCTGAGGAGCCCTATCTTAACACACAACATAGTTGTAATTTCAACAAGGGGAAAAATGTTGTGGAAGAAGAAGAAGATGTAGAAGTAGAACATGATGAAGGTGAAGATGAAGATGAAGATGAAGATGAGATGGACAAATCCTCTTCAGATTTTGAGTTCTCTAGGGGTGATTACAAAGGGCAGAATATATCATACAAGGCTTGGTGTAGGGGTGAAGATGAGGCATGCACAGGGACAAGCCATAAGACTAGGGAGGGGAAGAACCTGCAGATCACTATTGTGGAGCAAACTCAGAACCATCTGAGTTTTGGGAGGAAGACCAAATCCTTTCTGAACATGAAGAACCCTCAGTTGTACCAGAGAAAGGAGCAAAGAAGCTTAATCCTGTCAGAAAACCAGGCCCAACTAGCAAGTCACACAGTGAGCCTGAACACACCAAGTTTGAAGATTGGGTGCCTAAACCTGATGAATACTGCTTTCCAGGTGATTTTGGTCTTAGTGATGAAGAAGAAGTTCCAAGGTTGCCTTCTGGTAGGAAGAGAAGGTTGAAGAAGAGGAAGGAGAGGAGGTGGTATGATCCATCAGTCCCTGATGCACATGAGCAGTTTGCATTGCATTTGTGCTTCCTAAATGTTGTGGAGTTTAGAGAAGCACTAAGAAATTTCCATGTCAGGACACTTAGGAATTTTGAGTATCACAGAAATGAACCAACTAGGGTTATTGCTTGGTGCTCTGATAGAAAGTAAGGTTGTCAGTTTTATATAGTGGCCTCTAGAATAGCTAATGAGTCTACTTTCAGCATCAAGAAGATGAATTTGGATCACACTTGTGGAGGAAGTGGAGAGAGCACCAAGGTTACAGTAAACTGGGTTGCCAAGGTTTGTGAGGATACCATTAGATCAAACCCTGGAGCCGGTGTTGAGACAATTATGTCATACACAAAGAAAACATTTGGTGTTCATGTGCCTAAAAGCTTGGCATATAGGGCAAGGAGGCAAGCAGTTGAAGTTGTGCAAGGAGATCACAGACTCCAATATCACAGACTAAGGGACTATCTACAGTGTGTGCTAGATACTAATCCAGGCAGTAGATGCATAGTGACAACCAAAGAGGACCTAGAAAATCCATCTCCTACCCCCAGGTTCCACTACATGTTCTACTGCCTTTTTGCATGCAAAGAGGGCTTTCTCAATGGATGCAGGCCATTTATAGGTACATGATCCTTACACATATATCTAAGATGGTTGCATTCATGTTATTTACAACTAAGGTGAGCATATTTTCAGGTTTAGATGCTTGCTTCATCAAGCTCTGCACTGGACAACAAATATTGGCAGCTACTGGCAGGGATGGGAACAGCAACATCTTCCCCATTGCATTTGGTGTTGTTGACAAGGAAGACACAGACAGCTGGACATGGTTTCTCACACAGCTGAGAACTATTATTGGAAGTGGGAACAAGTTTGGCAAGTACACAATTATGTCTGACAGGCAAAAGGTATGTGCTCCAGTACTCATGACAACCACACTTTAAACTTACCATCATACTTATCCATCATTCTAAGCCATCATTAATTCATAATTAACAGGGATTGTTGAATGCAATCAATGATGTATTCCCTGACTCCCCACAGAGGTTCTGTCTTAGACATATATATGCCAACTTTCAATCTGCTGGTTTTAGAGGGGAGGAACTCAAGAAACACTTAGATCAGGCTGCCTATTCCTTCACTAAGAGTGGTCATGAAAAAGGGATGGAAAATTTGAAGAAAGAAAGTTTTGAAGCTTGGCAGTGGTTGTCACAGATACCATACCATACATGGGCAAGATATAAAATGGATACTGTTTGCAAAACTGACCTGGTTGTTAACAACCTCAGTGAAGTTTTCAACAGAATGATATTGGATGTTAGGAACAAGCCAATCAGGACTATGCTGGAGGGCATAAGAACAAAGTTGATGATCAAGTTTCAGAAAACCAGAGAGAAAACAGAGTCATGTAGATGGGAGATCACACCAACCTACTCAGAAATTTTAGAAGAAGGCA